>NW_022437033.1:7879476-8142272 GCF_009761245.1 Sapajus apella | reverse complement strand
TATGTCAGTGTGAGAATGGACTAATACAAACTGTATTACAAATAAATGTGTGATAAAAGGAGATGGGAAAAAACTTGCTGACCTAAGTAACTTTGGAAATGGATGTTTTGTGCTTTAGATTGTAGGACTAAAGATAGTTACTACTGCACATAAGCATTGTACTCTAGTTGATAACATTTGCTTTCCACAGGGATATGGGTTAGCAATTTTGATACTACTATACATGTTTACTGGAATTCAACAACCACGTAAATGGAGGCATTTGGTGGGAACCAGATTTCTCACAACTGGAGTGGGTAGGTACACATGTGTAAAAGGAGAAGGCTAGAATGATCCTGAAGCATCCCATGGTACCTTAACATAAGAAAGTTGGTGGGAGTGTAAATTAGTTCAACCATTGTGGAAGACAGTGTGGCGATTCCTCAAGGACCTAGAAATAGAAATTCCATTTGACTCAGCAATCCCATTACTGAGTATATATCCAAAGGATTACAAATCGTTCTACTATAAGTACACGTGCACACGAATGTTCATTGCAGCACTGTTTACAATAGCAAAGACCTGGAACCAACTCAAATGCCCATCGATAATAGACTGGACAGGGAAAATGTGGCACATATACACCATGGAATATTATGCAGCCATCAAAAATGATGAGTTTGTGCCCTTTGTAGGGACATGGATGAACCTGGAAACCATCATTCTCAGCACACTGACACAAGAGCAGAAGATCAAACACCACGTGTTCTCACTCATGGGTGGGTGTTGAACAATGAGAACACATGGACACAGGGAGGGGAACACTACACACTGGGGTCAGTTGGGGGGAAATAGGGGAGGGACGGTGGGGGGGTGGGGAGTTGGGGAGAGATAGCAATGGGAGAGATGCCAGATGTAGGTGATGGGGAAGAAGGCAGCAAATCACACTGCCTTGTGTGTACCTATGCAACAATCTTGCATGTTCTTCACATGTGCCCCAAAACCTAAAATGCAATAAAATAAATAAATGGAAGAAAAAAAAAGAAGAAAGTGCTAAGAAAAAAAACCCACTACATTATAGGGGTATGTTAGAGGGACAGACATGTCAACCCAAAGAGCTTCTGATAAGCAGAGATAGAACAAGTTAAAGAACAAAATAAATCACTAGGAGTTGAAGATCCAAGATGGCCGTTTAGGAACAGCTCAGAGTTGCAGCTCCCAGAGAAAGCGCAAAGGGTGAGTGGAAGCCACATTTTTATTGCCCACGGACCAGGAGATTCCCAGGTGGAGGTGCCCCACAGGTGGCCAGCACGGCTGTTGTGGCTGGCGCGGTTCCTTTGGTAGGCTCGGCTGCTTTGCCCCGTGCGGCTGCTTTGTTGGTGCCCTGGCCGGCGGTTCTCTGTACAAAATACACTGGTCCGGGTGCCCTTTTGGCTGGCGATTGGAGACCCAGGAAGTCACCCATTCATCTGCTTAAAGAGGGGACTGAACATGGAGCCAGGCCAGGAGATTCCTGGGAAAAAAAAAGGCCCACGAATCTCAGTGCTGTTGTTTAAGCCGGCGCAGTGAGTCGCCGCAAGGGAAATCAAACAGATCTCGGTGCCGTTTCAACAGGCGACGGGGTTAGAGTCGACTACTCAGCTAAAAAAAGAAAAAAAAGGCTTGGAGGCAGGGAGCCAGGTGATCAGGCTTGGTCCCATCCCCACAGAAGAACAGCAATCAGAAACTCTCTGGATTGAGGGTTTCAGAGCAAGTGCAGCTGAACCGGGGATGGTCCAGCTCTGTGGGGGAGGGGTGTCCGCCATTCTGAGGCACTCCATCACTACTGACGCCATTGCTGAGGCAACCTGCCGTTGCCAAGGCAACCCATCATTGCTGAGGCAACCCGCCGTTGCCAAGGCAACCTGCCGTTGCCAAGGCAACCTGCCATTACAGTGATAGTCCGCCAATACACAGGAGGGCCACCATTGCTGAGGCAGTTCTAACTACACCCATATAAACAAGACTGCAGGGAAGTTCACAGGGCAGCTGGGCGGAGCCCACAGCAGCTCTGCAAAGCCTCTGCAGGCAGACTGTGACCAGGCTGCCTCCTTGCTGGGCAGGGCAGCCCTGAAAAAAAAAAAAAAAAGGCAGCAGCACAACGGAAACTCATAAATAAAGCCCTAACTCCCTGGGACAGAGCACGTGGGAACAAAAAGCGGTTTATGAGTTCTGCTGCAGCAGACCTAAACGTACCTGCCCAGCAGCTCTGAATGAACAACGGAGCTCACAGCTCAGCACTTGAGCCCCTATAAACGACAGACTGTCTCCTCAAGCAGTTCCCTGACCCCTGTATATCCAAAGAGTCACCTCATAAAGGAGACATCAGACTGACATTTGGCGAGTATCCTTGTGGGACAAAGATAGCAGAAGAAGAAACTGGTAGCAACCCTTAATGTTCTGCAGCTGCTGCAGGCAATCCCCAGGCAAGCAGGGCCTAGAGTGGACCTCAGCAGTCCTACAGCAGAGGGGCCAGACTGTTAGAAGGAAAACTAAGAAACAGAAATAACTTCATCATCAACAAAGAGAACGTCCACTCAGAGACCCAATCTGAAAGTCAGCAATCTGGAAGTCAGCAACTACAAAGACGACAGGAAGATAAATCCATAAAGATGGGAAGAAACCAGTGCAAAAATGATGAAAACACCCCAAACCAGAACACCTCTCCTCCTACAAGGGATCACAACTCCTCACCAGCAAGGAAACAAGGTTGGATGGAGAACGAGTGTGATGAAACGACAGAATCAGACTTCAGAAGGTGGGTAGTAAGAAACTTCTGTGAACTAAAAGAACATGTTCTAACCCAATGCAAACAAATTAAGAACCTTGAAAAAAGATTTGATGAAATGCTAACGAGAATGGACAAAATAGAAAGGAATATAAGTGAATTGATGGAGCTGAAAAACACAACACGAGAACTTCGTGAAGCACGCACAAGTTTCAACAGCCGAACTGACCAAGCAGAAGAAAGGATATCAGAGGTCGAAGATCAACTCAATGAAATAAAACGAGAAGGCATGATTAGAGAAAAAAGGGTAAAAAGGAATGAACAAAGTCTCCAAGAAATGTGGGACTATGTGAAAAGACCTAATCTACGTTTGATAGGTTTACCTGAATGTGACGAAGAGAATGAATCCAAGCTGGAAAATACTCTTCAGGATATTATCCAGGAAAACTTCCCCAACCTAGCAAGGCAGGCCAATATTCAAGTCCGAGAAACGCAGAGAACACCACAAAGATATTCCTCACAAAGAGCAACCCCAAGGCACATAATCGTCAAATTCACCAGGGTTGAAATGAAAGAGAAAATACTAAGAGCAGCCAGAGAGAAAGGCCGGATTACCCACAAAGGGAAGCCCATCAGACTCACAGCAGATCTCTCAGCAGAAACCCTACAAGCCAGAAGAGAGTGGGGGCCAATATTCAACATCCTTAAAGAAAAGAACTTTCAACCCAGAATCTCCTATCCAGCCAAACTAAGCTTCATAAGTGAAGGAAAAATAAAATCCTTTGCAAATAAGCAAGTACTCAGTGACTTCATCACCACCAGGCCGCTTTACAAGAGCTCCTGTAAGAGGCTTTACACATATAAAGGAACAACCAGGACCAGCCACTCCAAACACATGCCAAATGGTAAAGAGAATCAACACAATGAAGAATCTGCATCAACTAATGGGCAAAACAGCCAGCTAGCACCAAAATGGCAGTATCAAATTCACACTTAACAATATTAACCCTAAATGTAAATGGACTAAATGCCCCAATCAAAAGACACAGACTGGCAAATTGGATAAAAAGCTAAAACCCATCGGTGTGCTGTATCCAGGAAACCCATCTCACATGCAAGGATACACAAAGGCTCAAAATAAAGGGATGGAGGAAGATTTACCAAGCAAATGGAGACCAAAAAAAAAGCAGGAGTTGCAATTCTCATCTCTGATAAATTAGACTTTAAAGCAACAAAGATCAAAAGAGACAAAGAAGGACATTACATAATGGTAAAAGGATCAATGCAACAAGAAGAGCTAACGATCCTAAATATATACACACCCAATACAGGAGCAGCCAGATACATAAGGCAAGTACTTAATGACTTACAAAGAGACTTAGACTCCCACACAATTATAGTGGGAGACTTTAACACCCCATTGTCAATATTAGACAGATCAACCAGACAGAAAATTAACAAGGATATCCAGGACACGAACTCAGACCTGGACCAAGCAAACCTAATAGACATTTACAGAACTCTCCACCCCAAATCCACAGAATATACATTCTTCTCAGCACCACATCACACCTACTCTAAAACTGACCACATAATTGGGAATAAATCACTCCTCAGCAAATGCAAAAGAATGGAAATCATAACAAACAGTCTCTCAGACCACAGTGCAATCAAGTTAGAACTCAGAATTCAAAAACTAACTCAGAACCGCACAGCTTCATGGAAACTGAACACCTTGCTCTTGAATGTTGACTGGATAAACAATGAAATGAAGGCAGAAATAAATATGTTCTTCAAAACCAATGAGAATGAAGACATCACATACCAGAATCTCTGGGACACATTTAAAGCAGTCTCTAGAGGAAAGTATATAGCAATAAGTGCCCACATGAGAAGCAAGGAGAGATCAAAAATTGACACCCTATCATCAAAATTGAAAGAGCTAGAGGAGCAAGATCAAAAAAACTCAAAACCTAGCAGAAGACAAGAAATAGCTAAGTTCAGGGCAGAACTGAAGGAGATAGAGACACAAAAAAACCCTTCAAAAAATCAATAAATCCAAGAGCAGGTTTTTTGAAAATATCAGCAAAATAGACCACTAGCCAGATTAATAAAAAAGAGAAGAGAGAGTAACCAAATTGATGCAATAAAATACCATAAAGGGGATATCACCACAGATTCCACAGAAATTCAAACCATCATCAGAGATTATTACAAACAACTCTATGCACATAAACTAGTAAACCTGGAAGAAATGGATAAATTCCTGGACACTTGCCTCCTCCCAAGCCTAAACCAGGAAGAAGCCGAAACCCTGAACAGACCCATAACAAGGTCTGAAGGTGAGGCAGCAACTAAAAGCTTACCACCCAAAAAAAGCCCAGGTCCAGATAGGTTCACAGCAGAATTCTACCAGACATACAAATAGGAGCTGGTACCATTCCTTCTGAAACTATTCCAAACAATCCAAAAAGAGGGAATCCTTCCCAAATCATTTTATGAGACCACCATCATCCTGATACCATAACCCGGCAGAGACTCAACAAGAAAAGAAAACTTCAGGCCAATATCCACGATGAACATAGACGCAAAAATCTTCAATAAAATATTGACAAGCTGATTGCAACAGCACATCAAAAAGCTCATCCACCATGATTAAGTAGGCTTCATTCCGGGGATGCAAGGCTGGTTCAACATATGCAAGTCTATAAACGTAATTCACCACATAAACAGAACCAAAGGCAAAAATTACATGATGATCTCAATTGATGCAGAGAAGGCCTTTGACAAAATTCAACAGCCCTTTATGCTAAAAACCCTCAATAAGCTAGGTATTGACGGAACATATCTCAAAATAATAAAAGCTATTTTTGACAAACCAACAGCCAATATCATACTGAAATGGGCAAAAACTGGAGGCGTTCCCTTTGAAATCTGGCACTAGACAAGCATGCCCTCTCTCACCACTCCTATTCAATATAGTACTGGAAGTTCTAGCCAGAGCAATTAGGCAAGAAAAAGAAATAAAGGGTATTCAAATAGGAAAGGAAGAAGCCAAATTGTCTCTGTTTGCAGACGACATGATTGTATATCTAGAAGACCCCATTGTCTCAGACCAAAATCTCCTGAAACTGATAAGCAACTTCAGCAAAGTCTCAGGATACAAAATCAATGTGCAAAAATCACATGCATTCCTATACACCAATAATAGACTTAAAGAGAGCCAAATCAAGAACGAACTGTCATTCACAATTGCCACAAAGAGAATAAAATACCTAGGAATACAACTAAAAAGGAATGTAAAGGACCTCTTCAAGGAGAACTACAAGCCACTGCTCAATGAAATAAGAGAGGACACAAACAGATGGAGAAACATTCCATGTTCATGGTTAGGAAGAATAAATATTGTGAAAACGGCCATAGTGCCCAAAGTAATTTACCGATTCAATGCTATTCCCATCAAGCTACCAATGACCTTCTTCGCAGAACTGGAAAAAACCACCTTAAACTTCATATGGAACTAAAAGAGAGCCCGCACAGCCAAGTCAATTCTAAGCAAAAAGAACAAAGCGGGAGGCATCACACTACCGGACTTCAAACTATACTACAAGGCTACAGTAATCAAAACAGCATGGTACTGGTACCAAAACAGAGATATAGACCAATGGAACAGAACAGAGGTCTCAGAGACAACACAACATATCTACAACCATCTGATCTTTGACAAACCTCACAAAAAGAAGCAATGGGGAAAGGATTCCCTGTTTAATAAATGGTGTTGGGAATACTGGCTAGCCATGCACAGAAAGCAGAAACTGGACCCCTTCCTGACACCTTACACTAAAATTAACTCCAGATGGATTGAAGACTTAAACATAAGACCTAACACCATAAAAACTCTAGAAGAAAATCTAGGCAAAACCATTCAGGACATAGGCGTAGGCAAGGACTTCATGACCAAAAGCATTGACAACAAAAGCCAAAATAGACAAATGGGACCTAATCAACTCCACAGCTTCTGCACAGCAAAAGAAACAGTCATTAGAGTGAATCGGCAACTAACAGAATGGGAAAAAATTTTTGCAGTTTACCCATCTGACAAAGGGCTTATATCCAGAATTTACAAAGAGCTAAAACAGATTTACAAGAAAAAAACAAACAAGCCCATTCAAAAGTGGGCAAAGGATATGAACAGACACTTTACAAAGGAAGACATACCTGAGGCCAACAAACATATGAAAAAATGCTCATCATCACTGGTCATTAGAGAAACACAAATCAAAACTACATTGAGATACCATCTCATGCCAGTTAGAATGGCAATCATTAAAAAATCTAGAGACAACAGATGCTGGAGAGGATGTGGAGAAATAGGAACACTTTTACACTGTTGGTGGGAGTGTAAATTAGTTCAACCATTGTGGAAGACAGTGTGGCGATTCCTCAAGAACCTAGAAATAGAAATTCCATTTGACCCAGCAATCCCATTACTGGGTATATATCCAAAGGATTATAAATCGTTCTATTATAAGGGCACGTGCACACGAATGTTCATTGCAGCACTGTTTACAATAGCAAAGACCTGGAACCAACCCAAATGCCCATCGATGATAGACTGGACAGGGAAAATGTGGCACATATACACCATGGAATATTATGCAGCCATCAAAAACGATGAGTTTGTGTCCTTTGTAGGGACATGGATGAACCTGGAAACCATCATTCTCAGCAAACTGACAGAAGAGCAGAAGATCAAACACCGCATGTTCTCACTCATGGGTGGGTGTTGAACAATGAGAACACATGGACACAGGGAGGGGAGCACTACACACTTGGGTCTGTTGGGGGGAAACAGGGGAGGGTCAGTGGGGGGTGGGGAGTTGAGGAGAGATAGCATGGGGAGAAATGCCAGATATAGGTGATGGGGAGGAAGGCAGCAAATCACACTGCCACATGTGTACTTATGCAACAATCTTGCATGTTCTTCACATGTACCCCAAAACGTAAAATGCAATAAAATAAATTAAAAAAAAAAAGAAATGAAAACAATTTGAAAAAATAAATAAATAAATAAATCACTTATTTTTGGATTATAACCTGATGTATAGAATACATGTGAATGAATTGATACTTACAGAATGAAATAATTATAATAATAAATAAGAGAAAAGACACAAATCTTTCATGTAGAAGAACTAGAAATGATTCATGTGGGTACTTCCGTCTCAATGAAGAGCAGTATAACTTGCCACTCCTTAAAAGTGACTTCCTTCTAAAGTTATAGCATGGAAAGGGAAGAAATATAGTAACTTTGTAGTAGATAAGCCTAATAAACACTATTGCACCCATGTCAACATCAACAGTTACGAGTCGTGTTGACAGTATGAACTCTTGATAGGACGTGATGAGAATGGCACTTAATCTCTATGCTCTTCCTCCCCAAACCCATAATCTCAGTCTAGTAATGAGAAAAATATCAGGCAAACCACAGCTGAGGGTCATTAAACAGAATAACTGGCAATTATTTTTTCATACTGTCAAGGTCATGAAAAACAATGAAACTGTTAGAAACTGTCACAGCCAAGAGGATCCTAAGGAGACACGTTGACTAAATGTAATGTGTTATTTATTTTGAATAGGATCCTGAGACCGAAAAATGTCATTAGGTAAGGAAGGAAATCTGAATGAAGTATAAACTGAGTAATAATAATGTATCATATTGATTTATTAATTGTCACAAATGCACCAAACTAATGTAAGATGTTAATAATAGAGGAAACTGGGTATGAAATATATGAGAACTTCGTAGTATCTTAGCAATTTTTCTGTAACACTAAAACTATTATAAAATAAAGTTTATTTTAAAAAAAATCTGATAGCTGACCCATCACCTGAGATTCTGATTTAATTGATCAGTTTTGTGGCCTGAGCATTAGGAGTTTTAAAGCCTCCCTAGATTATTCTAAGATAGGTTTGCAGCCAGGTTTGAGAAAACTAGTGGATGAGTGCCTGAGGCTGAGGACACTGAGCAAGTGCCAGGAGTAACTTGCATATTGACAATGCCTATTGGCCCTAATTTAATCTCATAAAATCATATTTATTCAACAGATACCATCTTCCTGCTTAGAATAAGTGAGTGGCATCATACAAAATACACTGATGGCTTTAATATTGTTCTAGATTAAAGAGCACTGTTCAAAAGAACTTTCTGTGATGAAAATGTTCTAGATATATACTCTCCAATATGTAACCACTAGCTACATGTGGCTATTGAGCATTTGAAATGTGGCTAGTGTGACTGAAAAAGTAAAGTTTTAATTTTATTTAATGTTAATTAATGCAAATTTAAATATCAACATGTGACTAGTGGCTACCATATTGGACAGCACTGCTCTGTAAAAATGCAATCAGGTTCCTAAGAGACTTCTTAATGTTCTTTTTTGGGATATAGACTAATTTTTCTCACCCTTTCTTTTTTCTTCCTACAAATTAGAGTCTCCTACTTTCTAGTAGGCATTTTTACTTTAAAACAACAGTACAAATGTTATGTCACCCGCCTCCACATTTGCAACAGAAGAGTCTGGCATCATCCCTGGGTCTCCCCGACCTGCAGCACCTGCTGCTGGCTGCAGAAAGCAACCATTGTGCCCTCGGAGGAGAACATTTCTTGTGAGGCCCTTCCCTGCCTCCCTTTCTTGAGTATTTTGGTTCATTCTATCGCTAATTTTTCAACTGCTCTCTCTGGAGTTAATTCCAAAGTCCTAAAGAAAAAAGAAAAACAGGTTCTCCTGGTGGAGGCACGCAGATGTTCTATTATTTGTCTCCATTTAAAAAATAGCTATTCCCCAGCCCTCTACCATATCCATGCATGTCTACTATGCTGCACAGCTAATGACCACATTAAGCATTTGGAAGGTCTGCATTATTGTATTGTTGATAGCTCAGTGACTGAATACAATTATACTATGGATTACTTAGGCTGTTGGGGTGATGGAAAGAAATAAACATTCTGGAGGGGCAGTGTAAATTCAGTATTATCACATACAGCTCCCCCAACTACCAGATCTACATCCCTATTATTGAAAGCAAAAACTGAAGATGAGATTTTAGAAATACTGCTTCCATGCTGGAGCTACACACATTATCACTTACACACTATAGTGGAAGTTCAGCTGTCTTTGCTTTTTAGTAGATATGGGGTTGTGTGGTTTTAATGATGCAAAGAGATGGGGGAATGATGGGTTTTCCTAAAATGTAACAGCTTCAGCAGTCAAAGGCTGTCCAAAGGTCATTTCACCTATCAGGAAAAAAATCTAGGTTATCATAGACAATCGGCAGAAGACAAAAAATTAAGATTAACATTAAAATTAGAAATTTTAAATTGGGAACTACTGGCCAGTAAGACCTGTCTTCCCCAATTTTGCCATATCCCTAGAACCAAGTTCAGGGTCCATAGCTTTAGGATTTTGTGTGTTGTCTCGTTTTAACAGCTTCATTGAGATATAATTTACACATTATAAAATTCATTTATTTTAAATGTACAATTCAACATTTTTTATTACATTTACATTTGTGCAACCATCACCACCCTCCACTTTTAGAACATTTTCACCACAAAGAGATCCCTGGTGCCCATTTATAGTCACTACCTATTTCCCCAACTTCTCCCAAACTTAAGCAACCATTAATCTTCTTTCTGTCTTTATAGATTTGTCTCTTCTGGATAGTTCATACAAACGGGATCACTCAGATGCAGTATATATAATGGTATTTTGTGACTGGTTTATTTCACTTAGCATAATGTTTTCAAGGTTCATCCATATTGTAGCATTTATTGGTATTTCATTTCTTTTTATGGGTGAATAATATCCCATCGTATGGATACACCACATTTTGTTTATTAATCAGTTGATGAATATTTATAGGTCATTTACACTTTTTATATGTTATAAATAATACTGCTATGAACACTTGTGCTGGGATATTGAGAGAGGTATGTTGAATCTATAGATCAATTTGGGGAAAATTGTCCTCTTACCAATCCATGAACATAGAATATTTCTCTGTTTAATGTTCTTTATTTCCTGTGAACAGTGTTTTGTATTTTCCAGTCTACAAGTCTTGTGCTTCCTTTGATAAATTTATTTCTAAGTATTTTATTTTCTGGATGCTATTATCAAGTAAATCATTTTCTTAGTTATTTTTACATTACTGATTGCTAGTATTTAGAAATACAACTAATGTTTTTATACTGATCTCTTATCCTTTAACTTTGCTAAACTGATGTATTAGTTCTAACATTGCATTAAGTATGGAATTCATAGGATTTTTGCAAAAAGAATTATGTCATATGTGAATAAACATATTTTTATTTTTTTTATTTTCCAAGCTTGAAGCTTTTTGTTTCTTTTCCTTGCCTGATGGACTGGCTAGAACCTTCAGTATGATGTTGAATAGAAGTAGTGAGAACAGATGTCCTCACCTTGTTTCCAATCTTTTCCTGACATGCAGATGAAGCATTCAGTCTTCACTTTAAGTAAAACATTAGCTGTAGGTTTTTCATAGACGTTCTCTCCTATTCCTAACTTGTTGAGAATTTCAATCATGAATGGTTTTTGGTTTTTATCAATTTTTTAATCCTTCTGTTAAGATGATCATGTGACAAAATGAGAAAAAGTCACCTGATTCAACAAATGGTACTGGGATAATTGGCAGACCACATGTAGACGAATAAAGCGATTCTCAACCTCACCTTATACAAAAACCAACTCAAAACGAACCAAGGACATATTAAGACCTGAAACCATAAAAATTCTAGAAGATAATATCATGAAAACCCTTCTAGACATTGGCTTAGGCACAGACTTTGTGACTAAAAACCCAAAAGTGAATGCAACAAAAATAAAGATAAATACATGGGATGTAATTAAACTCAAAAGCTTCTACACACACACACACACACACACACACACACACACACACACAGTACAGTAAACAGACAACTCATGGAGTGGGAGAAAATCTTCACAATCTATACATCCAGCAAATGAATAATGTCCAGAATCTATGCGGAGCTCAAACAAATTAGCAAGAAATAAACAAAACAATCACATCAAAAAGTGGGCTAAAGATATGAATAGACAATTCTCAAAAGAAGATATACAAATGGGCAATAAACATATGGAAAAATATTCAACATCACTAATAATCAGGGAAATGCAAATCAAAACCACAATGTGATACCACCTTGCTCCTGTAATGAATGGCTATAATCAAAAAATCAAAAAGTAATAGATGTTGGAATGGATGTGGTGAAAAGGGAACACTTTTACACTGCTGGTGGGAATGTAAACTAGTACAACCACCATGGAAAACAGTATGGAGATTCCTTAAAGAACTAAAAGTAGATCTACCCTTTGATCCAGCAATCCCACTACTCAGTATCTACCCAGAGGAAAAGAAGCCACTGTATGAAAAAGATACTTGCACATACATATTTATAACAGCACAGTTTGCAATTGCAAAAATATAAAATGAGCCCAAATGCCCAATGCCCAATGAGAGAATGGATAAAGAAATGGATAAAGAAATTGATATATATATATATATATATATCACAATTTCTTTCTACATATATATATATATATATATATATATATATATATATATTCTATATACCATGGACTACTACTCAACCATTAAAAGGAATGAAGTAATGGCATTCACAGTGACCTGGATGGGGTTGGAGACCATTATTCTGAGGGAAGTAACTCAGGAATAGAAAACCAAGCATTGTATATTCTCACTTATAAGTGGGAACTAAGCTATGAAGATGCAAAGGTAAAAGAATGATACAATGGACTTTGGGGACTCAGAGGAAAGAGTGGGAATGGGATGAAGGATAAAAGACTACAAACTGAATACAGTGTATTCTGCTCAGGTGATGGGCACACCCAAATCTCAGAAATAGCCGCTAAAGAAATTATTCATGTAACCAAACACCACCTGTTCCCCAAAAACCTATGAATATAAATTTTTCTTAAAAAAAGATGATCGCCGGGCGCGGTGGCTCAAGCCTGTAATCCCAGCACTTTGGGAGGCCGAGGTGGGTGGATCACGAGGTCAAGAGATCGAGACCATCCTGGTCAACATGGTGAAACCCCGTCTCTACTAAAAATACAAAACATTAGCTGGGCATGGTGGCGCATGCCTGTAATCCCAGCTACTCAGGAGGTTGAGGCAGGAGAATCGCCTGAACCCAGAAGGCGGAGGTTGCGGTGAGCCGAGATCACGCCATTGCACTCCAGCCTGGGTAACAAGAGCGAAACTTCGTCTCAAAAAAAAAAAAAAGACGATCATGTGAGCTTTGTCCTTAATTCTATTGATATGATGTCTTACTTCAATTGATTCTCATATGTTTAATCAACCTTGCATTTCTGGAATAAATCTCATTCATTCATTGTGTTATAATTATTTCTATATGTTGCTGAATTAACTTTGTTATAGCATGTCGAGTATTTTGCATTTATGTTTATGAGGGCTGTTGGTCTATACTTTTTTTTTCCTTAAAATGTCATTGTCTGACTTTGGTATAAGAATAAAACTGGACTTTTAGCATGAGTTGGGAAGTCTTCCCTCAGCTTCTATTTTTTTTTTGGAAGAATTTTTATTAATTCATCTTTAAACGTTAGGTTAAATTCACTAGTAAAGACTTCTGGGCCTGGAACTTTGTGTGGGATTTTTTTAAGTACTAATTTGATCTTTTCACTTATTATAGGCTTATTCACATTTTTATTTTCTATTGAGTCAGTTTTTATAGTATGTGCCTTTCTAGGAACTTTTCTATTTTCTTTAACTTACCTAATTTATTGGCAAATTTGTTCAGAATACACCTTAACAACCTTGTTTTATTTATCTATTTATTTATTTGTTTATTTATTTTTGAGACAGGGTCTTACTCTGTCCCCCAGGCTGGAGTGTGGTGGTACAAGCACAGCTCCCTACACCCTCCACCTCCTGGGCTCAAGCAGTCATTACATTTCAGCCTCCCAAGTAGCTGAAACCACAGGTGTGTGCCATCATGCCCAGCTAATTTTTTAAAAATTTTTCTGTACAGATGGGGATGTCCCTATATTGCCCAGGCTGGTCTTGAACTCCTGAACTCGAGCAGTCCTCCCACCTTGGCCTCCCAAATTGATGAGATTACAGGTGTGAGCCGCTGTACCCAGTACTAATTTTTGTAAGGTCAGTATTGATGTTCCCTTTTTCATTCTGATTTTAGTCTTTCAAGTCTTTTCTCTTTTTATTTGTCAGTCTATCTAAAGATTTTTCAATGTTGTTGACCTTTTCAGAAAATCAAGTTTTGTCGATTTTCTCTATTTATCTATATTCTCATTACCTTTATTATTTATATCCTCTTGCTGGTTTTGGAATGTTTACGGCTTTTTTTTTTTTTTTTTTTAGTTTTTTTTTAAGTTGAAATGTAAGTTATTTATTTGAGATCTTTCTTTTTTTTTTTTTAAATATAGGCTTTTAAAGCTATAAATTTCCATCTAAGCACTGCTTTATATCTGCTTCTCACACATTTTTATATGTTATGCCTTCTTTTCACTCATCTCTATTTGTTTTCTAGTTCCCCTGGTGATTTCTTCTTTGAATCATGAATTATTTAGAAGTGTGTTGTTTAATATCTGCACATTTAGGGATTTCCAAATTTTTTCCAGTTAATGATTTCTAATTTAATTCCACTGTTGTCAGACACTTTGTATGATTGCAATCATTTTTAAAATGATTGGGGTTTGTTTTACAGACTAACATATGCCTATCCTGGAGAATATACCATATGTGGTTGAGAAAAATGTATATCCTCCTGCTTTTGGCTGAAGTGTTTTATGTAGATATCTAAAACATTTAGTTGGTTTATAGTGTTGTTCAAGTCTTAAATCACATTGTTGATTTTCCATCTACTTGTTCTTAGAGCTTCAGACTTAACTGATAATTATTTGCTGTCATGTACACTTTCTCCAAAATTCATCACAACAAACCTCTAAAGTGGGTAGTATAATGACTATTTTTACACATAAGAAAGTTGAGGCTAAGAGATTAAAGTGGCTTCTCAAGGATAGTCATGACAAGTGGCAGAGCTAAGATTCAATCTGACATCTTCTGACGTCCGTTGTTCATTCTACCGTATCATGCTGCTCTTCATGTACACCTTCCCTGTTTGTGAACTGAGTGGTCTCCAGTTCTGAATTTCTCCTAACATACTGGGAATCCCACTTGAGTCTGGAGTACTGAAATATTCTGTGTAGACAGAGACAATCCTGAGGGCCTGGAGTAGCCATGAGGACCTCTTCTTGAAGGGAATGAAAGGTAAAAGTGGTATAGAGAGTGCCACCTTAAAAAAAATCCCAGCCTGGGCCGGGCGCGGTGGCTCAAGCCTGTAATCCCAGCACTTTGGGAGGCCGAGGCGGGTGGATCACGAGGTCAAGAGATCGAGACCATCCTGGTCAACATGGTGAAACCCCGTCTCTACTAAAAAAAAAAAAAAAAAAAAAAAATACAAAAAACATTAGCTGGGCATGGTGGTGTGTGCCTGTAATCCCAGCTACTCAGGAGGCTGAGGCAGGAGAATTGCCTGAACCCAGGAGGCGGAGGTTGCGGTGAGCCGAGATCGCGCCATTGCACTCCAGCCTGGGTAACAAGAGCGAAACTCCGTCTAAAAAAAAAAAAAAAAAACAAACAAAAAAAAAAAAAAAAAAAAAAAAAAAAAAAAAAAAAAAAAAACAAAAAAAATCCCAGCCTGTTTCCCTGAGGTTTTTCACAGTGACTATCATTTTAAAAGAAGAGTCCACTTACACTTTCACCAGACATGAGGCTTGGGAGGAATTTAGAAAACTTGTCTGATCTGGCAAGACCATAAGGCAGAGGAGCACATGGTGGCAGTGAAAGGTGAATCTGCTTAGGTCAGCTCTTAGCATTTGCAAAATGTGACGGTTAATTTTATGTGTCAACTTGGCTAGGCCATGGTGCCAAGTTGTTGGGTAAAACATCAGTCTATATATTGCTCTGAAGGGATTTTTTAGATTTAACATTTGAATCAACAGACTTTGAGTAAAGCAGACTACTCTTCATAATGTGGGTGAGCTTCATCCAGTAAGTTGAAGGCCTTAAGAGAAAAAGATTGAGAGCCTCTGAGCAGGAGGGAATTTGCCTTCAGACTGCCTTAAGATTCAGGCTCCAACATTAACTCTTCTCTGCCAACCTACCAGCCTAACCTGCAGATTTCAAGCATGTCAGCCCCCACAATTGTGTGAGCTGATTTCTTAAACTGCCTCTTGGGAGAAACTTGACTAATGCACAGGGCTCCAGATGAGATTATAAATGAAGGCTGACACACCATATCTAAATATTTGAAATATGTACTAAATATTTAAAATTTGTAAATCAAGCTAACAAACTGTTCGATATTTCTACCTAAGCAAATATATGTGCAAAACAACCTGGAAAGCCACATTCAAATTTAAAATCCTTGGACCAGAATTCTGTACCAAAATCTGGTGACATGGAGAGGACCAGACCCCAGCAACTGGCCCACCTGTCCCTCTTCTCTTCCTACTCTGGGTTCACCCTTCATTGCGAGAGACCTTACACATGTTTATGTGGAACCCCCTCCCCCATGCTTCTAAGTTTCATCCACACTTTCCCCAGATAACAAACAGCTGCCTCCTAGAAACCCCTCAAGCATACAGGTAATCATATAAATGTATGTGTGTGAGTGTGTGTGTGTGTGTGTGTGTGTGTGTGTGTGTGTGTGTGTGTGTCCAGGAATACAGACCCAGGAATGGAGTCCATGAAAGCTCTAGAAATGAGAATGGGCTTGGGAACATTTAGGCAGGGAATTCCAGCTTCCCAGGTGCCCACTCAGATCTAGAAGGTGAACCAAGGGTTCTGTGTGGTTACATCTCCTCAGTTCCACGGTCTCCTTTTCAATGTAAGATGCTTTAAAGCATACAGACCATATAGGGGTTATTTTTGCATGTGTCTAAGTGTGGCACTAAACCTTCAAATCCTCTGAGGAGAAAGATAAGGTAGAGCAAATGGCCAGTGGTCCCAGGGCCTTGCCCACAGGAGGTGTTGCTCTTCCAAGGGCTCCTATCCAATCCTGAAAATAGAAATGGGAAGTTTGGGCAGTTTGTGCCAACAGGATAAGCAATTAAACCATATCCAGTGAGGCAAGGAGGGGAAACAACCTCACAGGGAATAACTCACTCTTAGGCTTTGCAAACCCAGATTGCTAGTACTCTGGTTTAAATATGTCCTCCAATTTTCATGTGTTGGAAACTTGGTACCCTAATTCACATGTTTATTGGAGGTGGGACATTTGGGAGTTACTTAGGATTACATAAAGTCATGGTAGTTTTATAAGAAGAGAAAGAGAGACCTGGTATGACATGCATCCTCTTGCCCTCTCACCATGTGATGTCCTACACCATGTTTTAACACAACAAGAAGGCTTTCATCAGATGTGATGCCATTGCCATGTGCTTGGACTTTTCAGCCTCCAGAACTATAACAAATAAATTTCTTTTATTTATAAATTACCCAGTCTCAGGTATTCTGTTATAGTTACAGAAAATAAAATAAGACAACTAGTCACCTCTACTTTCCTGTATTCTTTTCCCCAGTCAGGTTGCAACCTACATCCCAAAAATTTCATCCATAGACCTATGGTTTAATAGGGCTACAGGTCTCCAAGATCTTGTGGCTGGGACAAAAAGAAACCCCTTCCGAGTCAAGGACTTCCCGGATCAAGGCTCTCCTCACTGGTTTATCCAAAGGTAATTCCCATTTAAATGATTAGTGAACACCAAGACCATTGCTTAGTAGCCGTTTCCCTAGTGGTATAGATCACCTAAAGTCTCTCCCAGAATAGAATTCCAGCACATTTCCACCTTCACAATGAGCTGCTGGGTTTGACTGGAGCCAGTAACTCTGTTTATTCATGCATGAGCAGGCTGCTGATAGAGAGACAGTGCAATGCAGAAAGGCATTCAGCACTGAACCACCCATGAATGAGTGTGTTTATGTGTTGTAATTCCCTTGGTGCAGGTGGGCATCTGATATTCATTCATTCAGCACCAAGGGCTAGGCCAGGACTCAGGGCCAACTCAGCAGCAGCAATCTGTCATCTGTCACACACCTTCTTGTGTTGCCTTTCTCAGGTTGGCTGCAGCCTCTGAGCCATGACCCGGTAACCATTTCAAAGATTGCCATGGACACTAGAGCTCTGTTTTTGGAAGCTTTAAGATGCCTCTAGGAGATGGGTGGCAACCAAGTTATTTTGGGCATGCTAACATCAGGCAGCACAGTATAAACAGGCACAAATTGAAAGATTTTGAAGGAAGAGAAGGGATTGAGTTAACCTGTGAACAGAGATGTGGACAGTTGCTTTCAGAAAAAAAGAAATATATAGCAGATGAGGCCCCCAATTAACTACCTATTATATGTGTCTACATTACAAAGACAGAGACAGAGAGAAAGGATTGAATCTGAGAGTGTGAAAATAAATAAGGAAGAAATGTGTTAGGCCACAGCCTCCCAGAGAGTGGCTGCCTGGGTCCCATTCACAGCACTGATTTAACTTCCTTCAGCATTTTTTAAATTGCCTATTTTCCTTTCCACTGGTCTGTTTAAAAAGAAATGTGATAGCATATGGTGCAGAAAGGAGGTATTTTCAGTAAGTTTGGGGCTTTTAAACTACTAGTTCATTTGACAAACACTTCCTGAGGTTATACCATGTGCTAATCCCTATGCTAGAGGTTGAGACCATCTTGCTGAACAGAATAATCATGGATCCTGATCTCATAGGGTTTACATTCTATCAGATGAGAGGGAGAAAAACAAAAATAAATACATAGCATAATAAAAATATTATCAAATAATTATAATGCCTATGAAGACAAAGTAGTAAAATGGCAAGCAACTTTGATGAGGGTGGTCAGAGAAGGCTTCTCTCAAAAGATAACCTATGATCTGAGAATTGAATGATGAGAAGAAATCCATGTAAATGCCTGGGAGAAAAGCATTCCAGGTAGAAGGAACAGCAGATAAAAATGCCCTGAGGCATAAATGACCTTAAGGTGTCCAAGGAGATGCAGAAAGGAGAAGAAAGAGAAGTAAGAGGAGTAGGAGATGAAATTGGAAAGACAGATGAAAATGGGCCATCTAGGGTATGGCAGTCTATGGTAACATATTCGGATTTTATTGTAAGTAAAATTATAATTTACCAATGTTTAAACATTCGTCCCACCTTCTTTTAATAACAGCATTTCAGATTTTATTTTAAATGTCTTCTTTCCTCCATTGAAAACAGTCCAGTGAGACTATCAGTCTGGATGCTCTGCTAGATCCTATCCAAAGCACAAGCCTAAACCAATATGCATTTTGTCTAGACATTTTTCCTTTTGCCTTTTGACAGCTTTATTGAGATATAACTCACATATGATTCAATTTATTTATTTTAAATGGACACCTTAATGGTTTGTAATATAGTCACAGATATGTGCAATCCTCACTCAAGTTAATTTAAGAACATTTTAATTACCTCAAAAAAACCCCGAAAACCCTTTGTTTATCCTCCTTCTACTCTCTTTCCTCTCCCTCTCCCATTTTAAGCAACAACTAACTTTCTGCCTCTGCAGTCTTGATTTTATGGACATCAAATATAAATGGAATCATATGTGATCTTTTTTGACTGGCTTCTTCACTTACCATAAATGCTTTCAAGGCTTATCAACATTGTAGCATGTATCAGTACATTGTTGCTTTTTATGGCTGAATAATATTCCATTGTATGTATACCACATTTTGTTTAGCCATTCATCAGTTGATGAACATTTGGAATGTTTCTATTTTTTAACTGTTATAAATAATGCTGTTGTGGACATTTGTGTACAAGTCTTTGTGTGGCCGTGTATTTAGTTCTCTTGGATGAAAACCAGAATTTGCTGTCATATGGCCACTTTGTGTTGAACATTTTGAGAAATTACAAAACTGGTTTTCACAGTGGCTGCATCAGTTTAAATTCTCAACAAAAATGCATGAGGGCTCCAACTTCTCTATATCCTCACCAACACTCGTGCAACATGGACTGAATGTTTATGTTGAAGCCTCATCATCAATGTGACATTATTAAAAGTTGGGGCCTTTGGCAGATGATTAGCTGATAAGGGCTCTGCTCTTATGAATGAGATTAGTGCCCTTATAAAAAGAACTCTGAAGAGCTAGCAAGTCCTTTCCAATATGTGAGGACACAGTGGGAAGGCATCAACTATGAACCAGAGAGTGATCCCTCACCAGACATCAAATCTGCCAGAGCCTTAATCTTGGACTTCCTAGCCTCCAGAACTGTGAGCAATACATTTTTCTTGTTTATAAATTACCCAAATAAAAAGCATTTTGTCATGGCAGACAAAACAGACTAACACAACTTATTTTCCTCTTTTTTCAAATATTACAGCCATCTCAGGAGGTCTGAAGTAGTAACTAGCTGTGGTTTTGATTTGCGTTTCCCTGATGGCTAATTATGTTGAGCATTCTTTCATGTACTTATTGGTTTCTGTGTTTTTTGTTTGTTTGTTTGTTTTGAAACATGTCTATTGAAATCCTTTGCCCATTTTTTTTTTTTTTTTTGGTGTAGTTTTGCTCTTGTTGTCCAAGCTGGAGTGCAATGGTGTGATCTCGGCTCACCACAACCTCCACCTCCTGAATTCAAGCGATTCTTCTCCCTCAATCTCCTGAGTAGCTGGGATTACAGGCATGGGCCACCATGCCCTGTTAATTTTGTATTTTTAGTAGAGATTGGTTTCTCCATGTTGGTCAGGCTGGTCTTGAACTCCTGATCTCAGGTGATCCACCCATCTCGCCCTCCCAAAGTGCTGGGATTACAGGCATGAGACACTGTGCCCTGCCACTTTGCCCATTTTTAATTGGCTTGCTTTTTAATTGTTTAGCTGAAGTATGTCTTTATATATTATGGGTGCTATATTATTATCAGATATATAATTGGCAAAAATTTTCTTCAAAGACTTTATGATGTGCCAAAGATTTTACTCATGATGAATTCCAACTTTTTTTAATTGCTTGTACTTTTGGTGTCATATATAAGAAACCATTACATAGTTCAAGGTCACAAAGATTTATACCTTTGTTTTCTTCTAAAATTTATATAGTGTTAGCTATATATATCATTTGTAAGTGATGGGTCACTTCTCTCCTGCTGTTTTCAATGTTCTTTCTTTGTGTTTGTCGTTGGTTAATTTCAATATGCTGTGTCTTGGTGTCGATCGATTTGTGTTTCTCATATTTGAGCTTCTTGGATGGGCAGATTAATTTCATTAAATTTGAGAAGTTTTTTCATTGTATCTTCAAATATTATGTTAACATCTTTCTTTCACTCCTCTTCTGGGACTTCTATTATGCATATTTTGGTACACTTGCTATTATTGCACAAGTCACTGAAGCCTTGTTCATTTTTCTTCATCTTTTGTCTTTCTGTTCCTCAGACTAGAAATGGGATCTAGAAATAGAAATAATATTTGATCCAGTAATCCTGTTACTGGGTATATACCCAAAGGATTATAAATCGTTCTATTATAAAGACATATGCACATATATGTTCATGGCGGCACTGTTTACAATAGCTAAGACCTGGAACCAACAGAAATGCCCATCAATGATAGACTGAATAAAGAAAATGTGGCACATATACACCATGGAATTCTATGCGGCCATAAAAAGGATGAGTTCATGTCCTTTGCAGGGACATGGATGAATCTGGAAACCATCATTCTCAGCAAACTGACACAAGAACAGAAAACCAAACACCACATGCTCTCACTCATAAGTGGATGTTGAACAATGAAAACACATGGGCATAGGGAGTGGAACATCACACACTGGGGTCTGTTGGGGCATAGGGGGCAAGGAGAGGGATAGCAGGGGTGGGGAGGTTGGGGACGAATAACATTGGGATAAATGCCTGATGTAGGTGACAGGGGGATGGAGGCAGCAAACCACCATGGCATATGTGTACCTATGCAACAATTCTGCAAGTTCTGCACATGTATCCCAGAACTTAAAGTATAAGGAAAAAATAAATAAATAGAAATAAAAGTACCCCTCCTAATAAACTCAATTGAACTAATTTCAAGTTACTTCTTATTCTGCCCACTCATATCTACTGTTGAGCCATTCTTATGAATTTTTCATTTCAATTATTTCAGTTAAATTATTTAACTGCAGAATTTTTATTTGATCGTTTTTAATTTATATTTCTGTACTGATGGTCTCTATTTATTGTGACATTGTTCTCACACTGCTCTTTAGTGATTTAGACATGGCTAAGATTAACTTTATGAACATATTTAAATAGGTGATCTAAAGCCTTTGTCCAGTAAGTCCAATTTTGGGGCTTCTTCAAGGATTGTCTCCATTGATTGTTTTTACTCTTGTATATGGGTCATACATTCTTGTTTCTTTTATGTCACATAACTTTTTGTTGAAAAAAGAATACTTCAAGTAATAATATAGTTTAGATGTTTGCCCTGCCCAAATCTCATGTTAAAATGTAATCCCCAATGTTGGAGATTGAGTCTGGTGGGAGGTGTTTGGATCATGGGGGTGAATTCTTAATTGCTGGATTAGGCTATCCCCTTGGTGATAAGTGACCTCTCTCTCTGAGCTCAGACAAAATGTAGTCACTTAAGAGTTTGTGGCACCTCCTCCTCAACTCTCTCTCTTTCACTCTTGCTTTCATCATGTATGATGCCTGCTTCCCTTTCACTGTCTGCCAGGATTGTAAGCTTCTTCAGGCCTCCCTAGAAGCTGAGCAGATGCCAGCACCATGCTTTCTGTAAAGCTTGAAGAACTGTGACCCAATTAAACATCTTTCCTTTATAAATTACCCAGTCTACACTATTTCTTTATAGCAATGTAAGAATAGCCTAACACACACAAAAAGTTGGTAATGAGGAGTGGGGCATTGATACAAAGATACCTGAAAATGTGGACACTACTTTGGAACTGAATAAAGAAGAGAGGTTGGAAGAGTTTGGAGGACTCAGAAGCAGACAGGAAGATGAGGGAAATTTTGAAACTTATTAGAGATTGGTCTAATAGTTATGACCAAAATGTTGATAGAGATACAGAGAGTGAAGGACAGGTTTATGATATCTTAGAAGGAATTGAGATATTTATTGGGAACTGGAGGAAAGGTCAAGCATGTTATACCTCAGCAAACAGCTTGGCTAGATTTTTCCCATGCCCTGTGGACTGTGGAAATTTAAACTTGAAAGCAATGACCTACAGTACCTGGTAGAAGAAATTTCTGAAGTGGCAAAGTGTTCAAGATGTGGCCTGGCTGCTTCTAACCTGACTTAAAGTTGGAACTTATGTTAAAAGGAAAGCAGAACATACAAGTTAAAAAATTTGCAGCCTAGTCATGTGCCAAAGAAAAAGCTTTTTCAGGAGAGGAATTGAAGCAGGCTGAGGAGCAACCAGTTGATAGAGAAATTTGTATAAATAAAAAGGATCCAAGTGTTAAAAACTAAGACAATGGGGAAAAAGCCTCTAAGGCATTCAGAAATCTTCCTGGCAGCCCCTCCCATCACAGGCTCTGAAGTCTAGTAGGACTGAATAGCTTCATGGGCCAGGCCCAGGTCCCTGCTACACTGCATAACCATGGACACTGCCACTTGCATCCAGGCTGCTCCAGCTCCAACCATAGCTCAAAGGGACCCAGGTACAGCTCAGGCTGCCACTTTAGAGAATGCAATCCATAAGCCTTGGTGGTTTCCATTCAGGGAATGTATGAGAAAGCCTGGCTGCCCATGCAGAAGTCTGCTGCAGGAGTAGAGTCCCCAGAGAGAGCCTCTACTAGGGGAGTGTAAAGGGAAAATGTGGGATTGAAACATCCACACAGAGTCTCCAATGGGGCCCTGCCTTGTGGAGCTGTGGGAAGGGTGCCACATTCTTTAGACTCCAGAATGGTAGCTCTACCATTCTACCAGTATCTTGTACCCTCAGCATGGAAAAGCTACAGTCAACTCCAGGCCTTGAAAGCTGCCTCAAGGGCTGTACCATGCAAAGCCATGTGGCAGAGCTCCCCAAGGCCTTGGGAGCCCACCCTTTGCACCAGTGTGCCCTGTATGTGGGACATGGAGTCAAAGAAGATTATTTTGGAACACTAAGGTTTAATGACTTCCCTGCTGTGTTTTGAATTTGCATAGCGTCTGCAGCCCCTTTCTTTTGGCTTATTTCTCCATTTTGGAACAGGAGTGCTTTCCCAATGCTTGTACTCCCATTTTATCTTGGAAGTAAATAGCTTGGTTTTGATTTTACAGGCTCATAGGTGGAAGGGACTTGGCTTGTCTCAGATGAGATTTTGGACTTTGGATTTTTGAGTTAATGCTGGAATGAGTTAAGACTTTGGGAAGACCATTTCTCAATAGATAATTATACATTAAAATGTGAGAAATGACATGAGATTTAGGAGGAGCCAAGGGTGAAATGATATAGTCTAGATATTCTACCCACCCAAATTTCAAGCTGAAATGTAATCCCCAATGTTGGAAATCGTGCCTCGTGGAAGGTGTTTGGATCATGGAAGTAGATTCTTCATGAATGGCATGGGCTATTCCCTTTCTGGTAAATGAGCTGTCACTCTGAGTTCACACAAGATCTGGTCTGTGGCCTCACATGTGGCATTAAAAGTGTGGGGCATCTCTCCCCCCCACTCTCTCTCTAACTGGCTCCTGCTTTCACCATGTGTCTTGCTTGCCCCCCGCTTCACCTTCTGCCATGATGGTAAGATTCCTGAGGCCTTCCTAGAAGCCAAGAAGATGACAGCACCATGCTTTCTGTGAAGCTTGCAGAACTCTGAGCCAATTAAAGCTCATTTTCTTTATAAATTACCCAGTCTCAGTTATTTTTATAGCATTGCAAGGACGGCCTAAGATAAATGATATAATGTAGCAATTCTCAAAATCAAATCATCCCTATTTCCTTGGAGTTTTTTGATGTTGCTTAATGTTTGTTTGCTTGTCTAGTGAATTTTCTGAACTATTTCTGTAGTCAGTATTTTTTGTTTTGTGTGGCCACCAAAGTGTCTATTCTTTTGGTTTAATGGTTGGCTGGTGATTGGACGGATATATTCTTAACCATAGTAGGATACTGCTGCATCCCAAATTTTCTTAGCAAAAAATATGGCGTATTCCATATTGGGGTTGTGGCATTTAAGTACCATTATTTTAGTGTTTGGAAGTCGGTCAAATTGTATTAGGGTTAGTTTTGGGTCCTTTCTGAGAGCATTTAATTGCTTGTTACATAGTCTGAGGGAAAGAAAACACCATTATGAAACAGGAGGCCTGAAGATGGTTTCTTTGCCCACCTTGTTTAGGAAGTGATACTGTCACCCAACACACACTACACGTTTCCCCATTTGTGTTTTGGCAACCTAAACCCTAATGTCATTCCCATGCACATACACACAAACAGAAACACCAGGCCCATTTTTCTTCTTGCCTATGGATTATAATGTTAAGAATGGAAATTTGTCTTCAGTGCTCAATCCTCACCCAGCCCTTATCCCCAACGTTTGGCTCATAGTAGACCTGCAAATATGTCTATAAACCTACTGGCAGGTCAACCCCCTTCAATTCTCCAGGACCTCACTTTGCTTCTGTCTCACAAACTTGCCTCTTCCCTTCCTTCTCTCTTTTCCCACAATCAGATAACTTATAGAGATACATACACATTTTCTGAAATAAAGAGCCTTCACAACATGTTGATTTTGTTTTAATTACGACCACCATTGTTTCATGATGCTGTTGTATCTTGTAGGAGTGTCATTTTTTACAGCATCTGGGGCCTGGCCTGAGTGCTTTGGCTCCTATTCAATCTTTGCTAGTGGCCGGAACTTCTTGGCTTTTTTCACTCTTTTCACTTTTTGTGGAATTTCTGTACTAGTACTAGAAGATTTTTTTCTTGAACTCCCATGAAGCAGTCGTTTTATTGCCCTCTGTATCTTCCTCACCTGAAAGGGCAACAGAGTGATCACAGAAGGACATTGTGTTGGAGGAAGGAGATAGGCACTGAATGAGAAGAGGAGCTTTGTGAAAAGGGACATGGGCTAATAAGGGGGTTTGTGCCAGGCAGGTAAAATGTAGAAAACATAGGGGAGGGTGGATCAAGAGAAAAGAGCTTGAGTGAGGTGGTCTCACCTTGCCTCCATTTCTGGCCCTGGGTTGAGAGGAGTTCTTTCTCTTCTTCCCTTTTGTGCTTGAGATTAATTTTTTTGTGCTTGAGTTTGGTTGTTCCACAACTTTGCTACATCCTTTCAATTTTCTGGTAACTTTAGCCATGTTGAAACTCCACAGTAGTCTTCCCTACCACCTTATAGAATGCTCATAATCAGGACAATGAGGAGCCACACCCCTTAGCTTTATTTGTTCATCTAGGCATTTCCCCTGGCCAGTAGGGGTTAAAGGAGCTGTAGACATCACAAAGCACTCTTGGCTTCTGCCTAATGGTGAGAATGCTGGGGAGATTCATGTGCTCTGGCTGGAGACAGTGGCATTTCCTTAACATCCCACTAAAAACCTTTCCCAAACTGACCTGTAACCCTTTGTTATTACTTGTACAGATGGCAAGAAAAAAGTGATGCCTCCAATCTTTCTCCATAGCCACTTCCATTTCATTTTTATTTTGCTCTCTCCCATTCTTCATCATGACCTAATATTTTGGATAGCTTACCTAAAATCTTTCCAAGAAAACGTGATTATATTTAAGTTTCTGTGTAGATATATATCATCTCATTCCCCTTCAAAAGATTTCTCTTATGCTCCTTGAAGACAATTTCATTCTTGGCTGCTACACAAAACTTCCCTTCTCACTTTCTTTTTCCAATGACTGTATAGACCTCTTCATTTTCTATTGTTTCATATTGGCATAGCAGCTCTTAGCAATCATGAAAATATTGTGATACTAGCATAAAGACAGGCATACAGAATAATAGAATATATGTATAAGAGGCCAGAAATAAACCCATGTATCTATGAAAAATTGATTTCTAACAAGGATTCAAAAACAAGTCAGTGGAAAAGAATAGTTATTTCAACAAATGGTATTGTGGCAACTGGATATTTACATGCAAAATAGTGAATTTGGACCCCTAATTCACGCCCATATATACAAATTAATTTAAACTGGATCAAAGACCTAAATGAAAGAGCTAAAATTATAAAATTATTTGAAGACAACATAGGCAAAATTATCCATGACCCTTCATTCAGCAATAGTGTCTTAGAGGATAACACCAAAGGGAAAAGTAACAAAAGAAAAATTAGCTAAGTTGACATCATCAAAATCAAAACACTGTGATTCAACAGATAAAATAAAGAAGGTGATGTAAAATGCACAGAATGGGGAAAAAATTTGCAGATTATAACATCAGTAAGAGAAATTCACGTAGACTATGTAAAGAATTCTTACAACTCAATAATAACAATGTTACCCAACTTAAAAGTGGACAAAGGGTATGAAAAACATATCTCAAATGACCAATAAGCAGATATCAATATAATCAGCATCAGTAGTCATCATGAAAATACAAATCAAAACCACAATGAGATACCACTTCACATGCACTAGGATAGTAATAATAAAAAATGGCAGATAATAAGATTTGGCAAAGTTGTGAAAAACTTTAGCCCTTATACCTCGTTTGTGGGACCATAAAGTGGCACAGCAGCTTTAAAATCTAGTCAGGCAGTTACCAAAAAAATGCTAAACATAGAATTATCATATGATCCTGAATTCCCACTCCTAGGTATGTACCTAAGAAAAATGAAAATTATATTCTCACAAAAACTTGTACATGAATGTTCATATAGCCGTTTTTTATATGTGTATATATATATACATATATATATATATATTTTTTTTTATTGCACTTTAGGTTCTAGGGTACATGTGCAAAACATGCAGGATTGTTGCATAGGTACATACATGGCAATGTGGTTTGCTGCCTCCATTCCCCTGTCACCTATATGTGGCATTTCTCCCCATGTTATCCCTCCCCAACCTCCCTACCTCCCACTGTCCCTCCCCTATTCCCCTACAACAGACCCCAATGTGTGATGATCCCCTCCCTGTGTCCATGTGTTCTCATTGTTCAATACCCACCTATGAGTGAGAACATGCAGTATTTGTTTTTCTGCTCTTGCGTCAGTTTGCTGAGAATGATGGTTTCCAGATTTATCCACGTCCCTACAAAGGACACAAAGTCATCGTTTTTTATGGCTGCATAGTATTCCATTGTGTATATGTGCCACATTTTCCTTGTCCAGTCTATCATTGATGGGCATTTGGGTTGGTTCCAGGTTTTTGCTATTGTAAACAGTGCTGCTATGAGCATACATGTGCATGTGTCTTTATAATAGAACAATTTATAATCCTTTGGATATATACCCAGTAATGGGATTGCTGGGTCAAATGGAATTTCTATTTCTATGTCCTTGAGGAATTGCAACACTGTCTTCCACAATGGTTGAACTAATTTACACTCCCACCAACAGTGTAAAAGTGTTCCTATTTCTCCACATCCTCTCCAGTACCTGTTATCTCCAGATTTTTTAATGCCTGCCATTCTAACTGGTGTGAGATGGTATCTCAGTGTGGTTTTCATTTGCATTTCTCTAATGACCAGTGATGATGAGCAGTTTTTCATATGTTTGTTGGCTGTGCAAATGTCTTCTTTTGAAAAGTGTATGTTCATATTCTTTGCTATTAATATAATATTTGTTAAAAATATAGCTTTTTTTTTTAGCAAATATGATATTGGCTGTGGGTTTGTCACAAATAGCTTTTACTATTTTGAGATAACGTTCCATTGATACCTAGTATATTGAGAGTTTTCAGCATAAAGCGCTGTTGAATTTTGTCTATTGCCTTGTCTGCATCTATTGAAATAGTCATGTACTTTTTGTCTTTGTTTACTTTTTAATTTTTAAAAAATATAGCTATTTTTTTAACAAAGAAGAAGAAAAGAAACTATTCCAAACAATAAAAACGAGGGATATATAAAAACTAGGTATCAATGGAATGCCTAATGCGTGCGAAGTGATAGCTCATTGTGGTTTTGCTTTGCATTTCTTTAACCATTAATGTTTTTGAGGATCTTTTTATATTCTTGCTGGCCATTTGTATGTATTCTATGGAGAAATGTTTCTTCAAATCCTTTACCCATTTTTATTGGCAAAATATTTACTATTTTTATGTATACATTGTTGTTGAGTTATAAGGGTTCTTTATATATTCTGGATATTAACTCCTTATCAGATATATAGCTTGCAATATTTTCTCCCATTCATTCCTCCCATTCAAATAGTGTCCTTTGATGCACAAAAGTCTTTACAATTTGATATAGTTCAATTTGTCTATTTTTTCTTCAGTTTCCTGTGCTTTTGGTGTCATATCCAAGAAATTATTGTTAAATTCAATGTCATGAAATTTTCCCATTTTGTTTACTTCTAAAGGTTTTTAGCTCTTTTGGCCTTTGATCCATTTTGGGTTAATTTTTGAATATGGTGTAAGGTATGGGTCCAACTTTATTTTTTCACATGTGGATTCCCAGGTGTCCCAGTACCATGTATTGAAAAGATTGTCCCTCCCCATCCAACAGTCTTGGCATTCGTGTTGAAAATCATTTGACTATGTATGTGAGGATTTATTTCTGGGCTCTCTGTTCTATTCCATTGGTCTATATTTCTGTCTCTGTACCAGTACCATATTGTTTTCGTTATTGCAGCTTTTTTTTTTTTTTTGAGTTTGGGTTTTGCTCTGTTGCTCAGGCTGGAATGCAGCTGGGACCAGTGGTGCATGCCACCACATAACTTTGAAAATTTTTTGTAAAGATGGGGTCCCCCTGTGTTGCCCATGCTGGTCTCAAACTCCTGGACTCAAGCAACCTCCCATCTCAGCCTCCCAAAGTTCTGACATTATAGGTGTGAGCCATTGTGCCTGGCAATTACTGTAGTTTTACAATACGTTTTGAAATCTGGAAGTGTGAGACCTTCAACTCTGTTCTTCTCAAGATTCTTGTGGCTATTCATGGTTCGTTGATATTTCGTAGGCATTTTATTGTGGATTTTTCTATTTCTACCAAGTGTTATTGGGATTTTATAAGATTTGCATTGAATCTGTAGATTGCTTTGGTTAGTATGAATATTTTAACAATATTAGTCTTCTAATCCATAAACAAAAGATTTTTTTATTTATTGTTGCTGTCATTAATTCCTTTCAGCAGTGTATTATAGTTTTCAGTGTATAAGACTTTTGGCTCACTGGATACATTTATTCCTAAGTATTTTTTTATTTTCCATGCTATTGTAAATGGCATTAGTTGTTAACTTTGCTTTTCATTGTTAGTGTTTAGAAATGCACTAATTTTTTGCATGTTAACTTTGTATCCTGCAACTTTGCTGGATTTATTAGTTGTAACAGTGTTTTTGTGAAATCTTAAGTCGTTTTTACATGTAACATCATGTTGTCTGCGACCAGAGACAATTCAACTTCCTCTCCTCCGTTGTGGATGCCTTTTATTTATTCTTGCCTAATTGTTCTGGCTAGGACTTCTAATATTACGTTGACTAGAAATTTCAAAAGAGTGCATCCTTGTCTTGTACCTGATCTTCGAGAAGAATCTTTCATCCTTCATTACTGTATATGATGTTTACTGTGGGTTTTTTATTTATGACCTTTATTATATTCAGGTAGTTTTCTTCTATTCCTAGTTTGGTGAATGTCTTTCCCATGAAAGCATGTTGAATTTTCTCAAATACATTTTCTGCGTCAGTTGAGATGATCATGTATTTTTCCCTTCATTCTGTTAATTTGGCATATTACATTGATTTATTTTCATATGTTGAACAATAATGTCTTCTTGTTAGTATTTTAATATTTGTAGAATCTTTAGTGATGTCACCTTTCTCATTCCTGATATCGGTAATATGCATCTTGTCTCTTTTTTCCTGATCAACATGACTAGATGTTTATCAATTTTATTGATTGACCCAAAGAGCCAGATTTTGGTTTTACTGATTTTCTCTATTGTTTTTCTGTTTTCTATTTCATTGATTCTGCTCTGTTCTTTTTTTTTTTTTTTTTTTTTTTTTTTTTGCTTATTTTTCATTTTCTCTTTCTTTTCTAGTTCATTACAGTACAGGATAATATCATTGATTAGAGACCTTTCTTTTTCTCTGATAGAGGTCTATAATGCCATAAATATTCTTCTAAATTCTACTTTGTGTTTCACAAATTTCGATATATTGTGTTTTTTTAAATTTAGTTTAGCACACTTTTACATTTCTCTTTTAATTTTTTCTTTGATCCCCGAGTTAGTTATTTTATTTAGTTTACAAATGTTAGGAATTTTTTTCAGATATCTTTCTCTTATTGATTTCTTTTTTCATTTGAAAGAGATATCTATTCATGGGTGTCTTATTTACTAGTTTCTAAAAGTACATATCTCTTATTAATTTCTAATTTAATTATATAGTTGTCAGAGAACACAGTTTGTGTAACTTGAATCCTTTTAAGTTTAATGTGACTTGTTTGTGACCCAGAATATGGCCTATTGAATCTGCAGATTGCTTTAAGTAGTATAAATATTTTAATAACATTAGTCTTCTATGTGCTATGTGTATTTGAAAAAAAAGTGTATTCTAATGTTATATGCATATTTCTTATATATATAAATAATAACTTAATTTTTAATATAAAAATTTGGATTCTACTGTGCCCTTATTGAGCAACCTGCTTTTTCACGTAATATTCCAGGAATGTCTTTCCATCAATTAAGTATTCTAATTTATTGACTTAACAGACATGTATATAGTGCATACTGTATTTCAGGAATTGTTCTCAGCATTTTACAGTATTAACTTACTTATTACTCATGACATTATTATTAGGTAAACACTAACAAAGGGGGACCTTTGCACAGAAGAGGACACTGAGATACAGAGTAGTTAAGTAATTTGCTCATGGTCCTAAAGGTAGCCTTGTAAATTATAGAGCTGAAATCAAGCTCAAGTGGTCTAAAATATGGTTCCATTTTGTGTTCCAGATATAATCTAGTTTCTGGTATTTTTTTTTTTTACCAAGACACATTGATAAGGCCCAGACGAAGTAGTCTTCATTGTCCTGTGTCTTATGCACTGGAATGGATTCGTTTTCTCTGCTTTGCATTCCATTTCCTTTGCTCATGGATCCTTGATTTCTTTTTGAGGACTCTTTCTCACTGTTTTCAGTCTTAGTTGGGCAGTAAATATGGATGACAGCCCTCCCACTTTTAAGGCTAGACAGGGTGTATGAGATTCCTTCTATCAGAGCATCCCCCTCATTGCCCTGATGAAGCTGGGGGCAGATACATAACATCAGCATGGCCAATTGTATGCTGTTTTCTAAGATTTTAATCTTTGAGGGTTTTGAATTTATTTGTTTCATCACAATATCGGCTTCACAAAGGCGAGGATTCCCATCAGTTTTGTTCATAGTTGTATTTCCAGTACTTAGGATAGTCTCTGACATACTAGGACTCAGTAAACATTTTTTGAATAAATGTATGAATATATAAAACACTTAGCACAGTGCCAGTCACACAGTAGGTGCTTAAAAGTGGAGATATTACTACTGCTAACAGTTTTATTGCTATTTTGTATCTCCCACTACCAGACCGAATGTTCCTTGGGAATGAGGAATGTTGTCTGTTTTGTTTACTGTTATATCCTCAGCATGTAGAGGATATAACAGTATCCTCTATCTGTTACCATATGCCTGGCACATGATAAGAACTTGCAAATATGTGTTGGATGAGTGAATGAATTCCAGTGGTGGCATATACTTGATTGAAACTTCTGGGTGTTCCCAAGCCCTCTGAAGCTCCTGCTTCCTGTCTGTTTCAAGCCTGGTTCTTCAGTTTTCTATGATCTTTTAAAAATTCCCCATGGCATTCTAATACTTTCCCATTTTTGCTCAAGTTACCCAGAATTCTTTGTGTGTACTTATAATCAACGACCTCCACCCCAAACACCAAACTATAGAAATGCCTCTTAAATCCGGAGTATTGTGGTATCAGTATGAGTGGAGGACCAAGGGTATATGACCTGTGATGTGATCTCTGTAATTTGTTGAAGTTTGTGTTGCTATGATTGCTGACTTAATTTTGTCACTATTTGATGAAATATTGGTATTTCTAGGACACTTTAGGAGTTTATGAGAATACCATCTACTAGGGTGTTTTAGGTCAGGACAGTTCTGGAAAGAGGGAGACAGATATTTGCTGTGTCTGTACTGCTTATTTAGCAAGGGCTCACATTCTCCCAATGTACTTTCTCATGTACTTGGCTGCGGTCTGTTTAAGGATAACTGCACATCTATTAAGAGTAGTTGTTATCTGCCTTGGAAGCAGGGATCTACAACTTGTTTTTTGTGTGTGAAGCAAACTACACAATCAAACCTCAGAAGACCTCAGTGTTAATCTATTCTTGCAACTTATCTGCTCAAGCAGTTTCAAGTCCATTCTTTAAGTGACTTCGGTTGTATCGCACCAATGATATGAAGAACAATACTTAGAACGCTGGCCAAAGTCCCAGTTCCTCTCTGTGACTGTTTCATACTTTTCTTGGGACACTATTTTTGAAGGAGTTATAAAATGCCTCATTCCAAGGTCAGTGCTAATTTAATAAGTACTACCTATTTATTTTCTGTGCTTTTTAAAATAGCTTCAAGGGGCCAAGTGTAGGCTCTAAGATTATCTGTAACTGGGTGAGCAGGTTGCTTCATCAAAGGTTACTTAGGGGGAAGGTAGTGGCTAAATATCTACTGAGAAATTGCTTCTCTCACTCGATACTCAAGTGTAAGTCCCTCTTCATTTTTGCTTAGTAGCTTAATCCAAAGCCATTTAGTAGCTCTTGTTCCTTCAGATTATTGCCATTCGGATAGTTTGCATTTCCTCCAAGATTAGTAATCAATTATTGTTTAAAAAGTATATGTGTGTGTGTGTGTGTGTGTGTGTGTGTACTTTACTACATTGATAAAATACATATATATGTTACATATATATATATATATATATATGAACTATGTTTCCCATAGTAACATTTTGTTCACATGCTTTCATCCTTTTGTGGTTCCAGAAGCATCATTATTTCCTAAAATAAAGCAAGAAAGTGGAAACCAGTGAGCCAATAAAAACTTTCTTTAGTAGTTTTCCACAATTAATATAAGAAAAAACTCAGATTTATTGACGGACGAATTTCTGAGGTGCTGTTTAATTCTGTAATGCCTTGAATTAAAGGCTTGTGGTCAAGTATGAAATCAAGCAAAGCTCACTCCAACAGTACTGTATTAGTAGAGGCACATAATTCCTTCTTAATGAGTTTACATCTGTAAGGCTATTCACTGGACATGGTTCCTCTAGATACTAATGGTAATGGTACATGCTGGACAGCCTCTTAGCCACACTGAGGAGAGTAATGACAGGGACGTTGCTCTCTATCCAACATCGTATTAGTGATCTTCCTGTACAATGTTGCCCATATAAGCAAATAGCTGGCTTGGAGGTCTTGTGGATTTTTTGTTTGTTTGTTTTACTTTTTACCTGCTGGGCCTTAAGCTAAATTCCTTTCTTATGTGTGCAGAGAACACTTAAAAAGGAGGAGCCCAAGGCAGTTGTGAGATTCAACTTGATTATGATGATTTGTGTTACCTTCAGCTCAAGATTTCTTAGATTCTCTACGGCGGACAACAAATGGGTAGATTGGCATCATAAAGGGCCCAGGAACAAAACAAATTCACACTGTGTCACAGACTTACAATTTTCCCAGTAACTAACTTCTTGTCCATCCCAGGAACTCATCTTCCACAGAGCCTGCCTTCTGGAGAAAAGATCCCAGGAAACAGCAAGATTATAGATTCCTGTGCATTCTCACCTAAGCTTTATGGGATGAGAGGGATCACTGGGGCATTGTAGAGAAAGCTTAAGCTGGTTCTCAGCAAAGTGGTAAGCAGAAGACTTGGTCTGTAGTATTATTCTGCTCTCTCTTCTCTCTACCTCTCTAGCTGTCTAGATTCCTGATCTGAATTTCATTCAGCAGGGAAATGCTTCACACTGGGGCTATAAAATAATGACATAAGGGACAGGAAGAAGCCTGCAATGTGAAGATTTTAAGAATTTCAGGGTCAATTTTCTTTGGGTTGTAAGTGACAGAAAGCTTTCTTTCTTGCTTAAGCATACAAGAAAATGTATTGGCAGAATACTGGTGTAGCTCGCAGAACAAGTGAAAGAGCTTCAGAACTAAAGCAGATCAGAAGACCTCAGTGATTTGGGGAATTGGAGGCTTGATAACAGCAGTGATTGTGTGCTCATATGTTAGTGTGGACTAGTTCTCTCTCTCTGTCTCTCTCTCTATCTCAAAACACACACACACACACACACATACACACACACACAGAGAGAGAGAGAAAGAGAGAGAGAGAGAGAGAGAGAGAGAGAGAGAGAGAGGGCTCTGCTCATTTATTCATGCTTCAAATTCTCCTATTGCAGATGAGCTTTTTTCACTTGGTGGAAAACATGGATTCTGGAATCCTTGAGTTTACAAAATCCCAGCACAGAGGCCGCAGAGAAAAGAAAATCACAATAAGAGGAGCACCTCTCTTCTCTTATTGTGATTTGAACAATATCCAAAAAGAATTCAGACTTTGAATATAAACCTGGGGTTTTAATTGGCAACAACTTGGTATAATATGACATGCAGCAGATGCAACTACGACCATGATCAGAGCTGCATTGATATGAGCAGATTGTCTAAAGCAAAGGATGGGGTGACCCAAAGTATTACCACTTTTTCTTTTAAAGAGGATGATGATTGAGTGTATGAGCCCTCTGAAGGTCTGGAAACTATGAATTATGAGGTCAGTTTGCAGAAGCTGGGGATGATTCATGTAGAGGAGAGAAGGCTTAGGAAAATTGGTTGGGGTAGTACAGGGACATGAAAAGTAGGCTAGATTTACTGGTTGATACAGAACGTAAAACTAACAGTAATGCAGGGGCAAGGAGTAGGTAGTGGGAAGTAGTAGAAAGTTCACTGGTTTTAGGGTCAGAAAACCTGGGCTTTAACTTGGTTTTGCCACTGTCGGAACCTCCTCCATGTTACAGTTGGTTTAGCCATGGCTTGCACTGACTGGGCCATGGTTCAGATGAGATTGCTGGGATTGGGAGGTGGAGTCAAGTGGAGCCAAAATTGTGGGTCATCACGGGGAAGCAAGTCTTAGTGTTTTACAGAAAGCTTGAGGCAAAATCCAGACCCCAACTGAAGATCCAGAGACAGGCCCAAGTTTATAGTCACAAGGAAGGCATGAGTCACAAGGGTATTAGAACAGGAGCAGGTCAGGAAAAAGTGGGAGCAGATGGGTCTTGAGAAATTGGTAAAACATGAGTAGGCTATTTTTGTTTTTTCTCTAAGTGTGTGAGGAGCCTGACAAGGTTCACCAGCTTAGAGAGCTAAGATAAGTCATTATTCAGCCATAAACTTGGCTAAATATCCTCTCATAGTTAAGCCTTAGTTGGCTTAAGTGGGAATTAAGGAGGTTGAAGACAATGAGTTTCTAGTGTCCCTTAAGCTCTAGTTTAAAAGTTCCAGGAAGGAAATCCTGGGAATTCTACTAAAACAGAGTTTTCTACCAACTACAAAAGTCCATTAATGGAGCTGGCAACCCTGGCAGCTTGCAGATCTATTGGCAGGGCAAGGAGGCCTAGACTCTGTACTTTCACCTCTTTTTAGTAATAGCCCTTCTAGAAGGGTGACAGCATGCTGCTCAGGTAGTCTTTTATTGGCATCAGTCTCTCTGTGCTTGGCTGGTTTCTCTCAGTCAGTAGAGCTAGTGCTGAAATCGGATGATCTCTATTTTGCCACAGTAGAAAGTAATATAAACACTTTTCCAATTTTCACTGGTGAGAGTATTTTCTGTTGTTGTTTTGTCTTCTCTTTGGAAACTATCCATATCTGTACTATTTGACTATCTGAAGCTTTTTGTGCAGTGCAAACACCATCTGTTATAACCTGAGACACACATACTGCATGTAATTAGTAATATAAGCCAGTGTTACACTGTATGTGGCAAGGGAAATTGACAGAACTCCAACTTTTTTTGTAGGACCAACATGGTGAATAGGTCATTTGTGGTTTATCTGAGCTTTTATATTCATTAGTTAAAGATCACTTTTGGCTGCTATGGAGATATTGCATATTTGGTTAGAAAACTTGCTTTGAAGAACATAGTTGTTGGGTGATTATTCAGAAAGAGGTACAACTTAAGGCTATTTAAAGAGGCCTAAAAATTCCTCTGCCAGGGAAGTTCAGGTCTAGGCACAGATGTGGTTCTTTCTCTGCCTTCACCATTGACATCTGCCAAAGGGGCCCCAAAGTGTCACCAGGCTGGCATACCCTTTATCTTTCTAGCTTTCTATACCAACCCTTAACCTCCCTGTTGCAGTATTGTTTTTCATACACATGGTAATTGAGGCCTTCCACAAGGCAGGTCAGAGTGTACTATGTGCTACTATTCCGGAGGAAACTGAAGCTCAGGGTTGATATGACCTATCATTTATCCTAAGGGGCACAACTGGGATTAGAGCCAAGTTTTGAGGCTCTGGCCCTGTGTCTTGCCTCATTTTTTCCTTTGTTTTTGCTCTGCTTCACCAGCCCTTTCAGCTCTTGGCTTATGGGAGGTTGTGAGGGCCTCCTGAGGTATACGTTTTGAGGGCTATCTAAAGCAGAAAAGATCCACACAGGTGCAAAGTCCAAGTGTACATGTTGGGGTGGTAGAATAACCATTCCTATGTTTGGATATCCATTGTTGAGTTCCAACTTCTAGCTGACTCCTTAGCATTAGAGAATGTAGCTCTTGTAAAAAGGCTTCTTGGTTCTTTCTAATATGACTGTGAAAAGAAACATGCCATGGGCACTCCATAAAGACAGGGATTATATGTACCTCATTCCTGTATTCCCACTGTCCAGCTGAAGATCAAGCTGCTTATGTTGCCAAGAGACTGCTGAGCATCAGACAAATAGGTAATGAGGGCAGGAGTGCCTACTTTGTGCCAGGCCCTTGGCTAGCTGGGGACTAAGAGTACAACAGTAGCAAGACTGAATATGGTCCTAACCCTCCTGAAGAAGGCAGTCAAGTTAGGGAGATGCACTATGAATAAGTGAACAAACAAATAAATGATTATAAACCAAGATGAAAGCTTGGAAGGAAATTAATTTACATGGAATTGTGGGTGAGGTAGCTACTCAAAACTGGGTGTTCTCAACTCTTGGAGGAGATGGCCTGGAAGTTGAGACATAAAGCATAAGAAGGAGGCGTCTATTCAAAAAGGTGGAGAAAAGCACTTCAGGCAGGTTACCCCACTAATATGCTTCTAAGTGTTCCTGATGAAGATAGGTATTTCAAGCATGTGTGAGAAGATGCTCCTGACTTTCAGGATAAGGCTAGAATCCATGGAAGAGGATTCGATGTTAAATGCACAGTTGCCTTTGTGAATGGATGATGCAAACTATCAGCAGTGCCTGACTGCATGCTGCTTCATATGCACATTGCTCTGATGGTCTATGCCTATCTCAAATGAGGCCAAAGTCATTGGTATGGGCAGCTGTCTCCCATTAGTATTCTAAGCAGGATTATACTTGGTGATCCTCAAGGGCCTTCCTAATCTTAAGATATTTAAGGAGTTCAAGGGTCCCTCAGTCTCACTCTGTTCTTCAGCCCTCGACATTATCTTTGCACTGATTCCCAGTAGGACAAAATCATTAACCAACAAATTTAAAAATACATATTGATGACAACAGAATGTCCAGGAATTTCACTTTTGGAAAATATATGCTAAGGAAAAGAACTCAAACTATGTATGCACACATTAAAAATTTGTCCAAATGGAAAATTTGGAAGCAATTCAATTGTAAACAGTAAGAGAATGGATAAATTAAAAAATGACAGCAGTACATATCAGTTACATGTACTAAGGAGTTACTCCCAGGACTATGTTAAATATTTTATGGCATTATCTCATTAAGCCTCAAAACAATTTGGTAATGGGCACTCTGCTATTGTCATCCCTAGTTTATAGAGAGAGAAGCTGAAGCTCAGAGGTTGACTCACTCATGTAAAACTACAGAACCAGTAAATAGTAGAGTCGTAGTTTGACTCCAGCTACATCTAATCCAAAAACCCATGCTCTTAACCACCTATGGTGCACTTTTTTGTCTATCACATCCACTTAATGTGGCTCTCAAAATGATGGCTGTAACATGTAAAGATACTTAAATTATATGTATTTTTTACATACAATTGTGGACATGGTTCAATTATAACATTATAAAACAAATAGGATTTATTTATAACTAAAAAGACAGAAGGAAACCGTCTTAGGAGCTTGGGCTGCTATAACAAAGTACTATATACTGAGTAACTTAACAACAGAAGTGTATTTCTCACAGTTTGGAAAGCTATGGAGTCCAAGATCAAGACACCAGTGGTAACCATGTCTGGTGAGGTTCCATTTTCTCATAGACAATGCCTTCTCGCTGTGTTCTCACACTGTGAAAGAGACAAACTCCCTGGGACCTTTTTCATAAAGACAGTAATTCCATTATGAGGGCTCTGCCTCCTTGACCCAATCACCTTACAAAGGACCCCATCCCCTGATACCATTGCATTGGCAATTAAGCTTCAACATAAGAATTGGGGAACACGAATATTTAAACCATAGCAGAATTGTATCAATGTTTACATTGGTCATTTTGGGATAGAACTTATTTCTCTTTTTGTACAGTATTCTAGGTTTTCCAAATTTTCTGTAATGAGCATTTGTTACTCTTATCATAGAAACACTGCCAACGAACTTATCAAACATGGGAACACCAGTGGAAACTCCATTCATCTTTTCTAACCAAGTGGCTTCCATTTTATTTCCCTTTGACTAGTGAACCAGAAGCCTCATTTGTGTATAGCAAGAATGGACAAAAAAGGTAAATAAATGAAGCACTTCAATTGTTTGCCTTCAAGTCCTTGCAGGAGGACATAATCACTTCTTTACACAGGAGTCTTATGAGAAATGTTTAGTGGCATACAATACCATGATTTTGCATATTCAGATGGAAAAATATTACTGTTCCCTTTGATTTCCCTCCAACCTCCTTTCTCCAATTAGCCAGTTTGAATATTGAGAGCTTATGTTAAGGTGTCTTACTATTTAGATATGGCAGATTAAAGCATGTGACTAGACCTCACTGGAAAAGATTAGAAACTGAAAGCCCTCGTGTTTCATCTGTCCAATGATTTATAGACCAAAAATGAAAGTCAGGTGGACAGTTTCTTTTGCTCTTTTGATGGTTCTTGTTTAAACATCCAATACCCATTCCAGAGCTTTTATCACTCATTTTGTAGGTCACAATGGTTTCCATTTGCTGAGTATCCTCAAGGCACAGGTGTGTAGCTGGTCATGATTTCAGTGACTTTGACTTTGATTAGATATTTGCATTTTATGTTGGGTTTCTTACTAAATGCAAAATCATCTTACTAACGATATTGATAAATGTTACTTTAAAAGTTTGAATGGTTCTGGTATTGTAAAAAGAAGGGCAGTTTCTTGTCTTAAGAATAAAGAGGGGAAGTTTAAGAATATTGAGTTATCTAGCACTATGATGTCAAGATATGACTTGTTGCAGTGTCTGTATTTTGGTATTTGAAAAGTTTTTGTTTGAAACACTGTCTCACTTGTGGCAGCTATCTGCAAAACTGAGCTTCTTGATGATGGGAGGAACAGATATTTTCCTAATTATGAGATGCTGACAGGCTGTCTTGGAATGACAGGGTGAGCCTGCATCAGCTAAGACATTAGTGTCAGGATTGAGACAAGCATGTCTTTAATCACTTGGGTAATGAACACTTTGTTCAGGGCTAATCAAGTATCTCTAAGGCCAGGACTACTAGAAGCTTCTGTCATGCCCACTGCAATTGCAGGACAATCCTGTTGATACTTGCTGGGTCCTCTGCTTGGAGCACCCATCCTCAATTTCACCTGGCCCAGGCCAGGATTAGGGGGCTCTTCTTGTGTTCCCATGACCCCTGAGCTTGTTTTAGCCTTGTCATGACAGATCCAAATGGTCCCTATGAGATCAACTGTTGTAGCCCCTAATTAAGGACACTGAATTCAGGGAAGAGCTGGTATTTGCTCAAGAAAGAACACACGATAGAGCTGGGACTGAGCTTCACAAACTTGTTTCTGTTACAAATATTTGTGCTGCACCTAATGTAAAAAATGTGTATGTGTGTGGTTTAGGGGGTAGGGCTCTGGTCAGGCAGCTCCTACGGCCTTTGAGGCTCCATTACTCATGGTCAGCCTTGTGGTTTCTTCCCTGGCACCCCCCCCACATTCTGAGTATTGAGAGGAGTGAGTGGATAGGTTTCAATTGCATGCCCTTTCCCCTCTTATCCTTCCATCCCAGTGAAGTGCCAGAGCTTGCTCCCCTCCCTCCCTCCTCCTCCTACTCCACATGGCCCACAGGGTGATGATTAGCCTGCCTGTCCTGGTCCTGCTCATTGGACTCCCTCAGGTGTTCCATTTCCACTCCCAACAGGACTAAGGCATGGGGTGGTGGCTCTCATGTGAGTACTGCATTACTCTCTTGCTGTTATGTTCCAGCCTCCAGTTATATTTTGAGAACAGAGGTGAAAGCAGCCTCAAGAATTTTGAATCTCACAAAATCTGCCTGCTTGATGTTCTCCTTGGCATATTTTGCCATGGTTCTTTTCTGGTCCTCTCTCTCTCTTTGCTTTTTTTTGGCCACTTTCCAATAAATCCAGAATTATCTGGTAATCAATAAAGAGAATTATAGTAATCACCAATTTAATCTTTGATTTCAATTTCCCTTTCAGCTTTTCCTTCCTATTTTCTCTGTGAGTTTTTTTGCTTCACTCAAGCCCAATCTTAGAACTAATTTTTGTCAGTAGACATTTTGGATATGAAGAATTCCAAGTGGTTTGTTGGTTGAATTGAACGTGCAAAGCAATCAGCAATGCTCCCTGAATCATGAATGACATATTTTTCCCTTTACTAATTTTAAATCCTCATATTCAGAGTGACAGTGTTAATATTCTTCTGTCTGCTCCCTTCTTTCCTTGTACAAATTGGCAGCAAGGCTATGTGCTGTGTTGTCTGAGCTGGGGATTATGGGACTCAGGGTTTTGTCTCTAATGCTTTTCTTATGTTCACAGACCTCACCAATTTCTGTGTACAGTGGCATGTACCACCAGTGAAGGGACCATGATTAGTGTGAGCTTCTGTCTCCTGGGTGATAGTAGGAAGCAACTGTGAGCTGAGGAATGATTCGAAAAGTAAAAGAGAAACTCAGATGATTGTCACTTTATTTATTTTTTATTTTTATTTTTTTGAGACAGAGTTTCGCTCTTGTTACCCAGGCTGGAGTGCAATGGTGCGATCTCGGCTCACCGCAACCTCCGCCTCCTGGGTTCAGGCAATTCTCCTGCCTCAGCCTCCTGAGTAGCTGGGATTACAGGCACGCACCACCATGCCCAGCTGATTTTTTGTAGTTTTAGTAGAGACGGGGTTTCACCATGTTGACCAGGATGGTCTTGATCTCTTGACCCCGTGATCCACCCGCCTCGGCCTCCCAAAGTGCTGGGATTACAGGCGTGAGCCACCGCGCCCAGCCCACTTTATTTTTTTTAATCCCCATTCAAGTGAAGATTCTGTCATTAGATAGCCTAGCTGTGAAGGCAGATTCAGAGTACCAGGGGGGATGATTCCACAGTGTTCTGGTATGTCAGCAATGGAAGAGCCTGTGGCAGATCATTCAGGCAATAAACGTTTTCAGGTACTGAGCTGAGGGCTAGGAATGCAGTGAAGAGCATAGTCATCCAGTCCAATTCCCTGTCTTAGTAGATAGGCACTTCAGTTTCCTCAAAGACAGGAGGGGCTTTCTCAAGATCACGTAGTCCATGGCAGGGTGATGCTAGAACGCAGGGCTCCTGGTCCCCAGATAGCAGTCTTTTGTGTCTTAACTCTGCTGGTATCCATGATTGTGCCATACCCATGGTTGGACAGATTCCCCTAAGTGACTTGAGCAAATTTCCCCAGCTCTCTCTCCTCCCATCCTAAAAAAGCCAGGTGCCATGCTAGGTAGGTAGATGGCTCTGGGTATCAGTTACCTGGAGATTCTGCAATAGATCTGCCCACATATGTATGTATATTTAAGTTCATAAATCTTGAAATGAGGTGGGTAATGTCTTAAGAGGGGAGAATAGAAAATGATCCTGCCAGGACTAAGGCCATACAGCTTAGTCACACTTAACAGGACTATTTTTCTGTGTTCTCACTGATCACTGCCGAGCTCAGCAGCCAACATCCTTTGAAGTACTTGGCCTGTTAATCTCCAGAATTCTTCTGGCTTTGCACATGCAGGTGCTCAGCAAGTATGAGTAGAATTGATCTAAGTTAGTGAGAGGAGCATTGCAAAGAAAGATGATGAAATAACTAAATTAGAAGAGCCTCTGGGCCATGAATTTCTGTTCTATTGTCAAGTGGATTCTCTGGAATGGCTCCAGAGAGCTGTCACTTGTCCCTCTAGCCCCCACTTGCCAAATTGTCCTGAAAATGGACTGCCCAGAACATCAGGTGCTGAGCTCTAAGTTGAGTATTATGAAGCCTGCCACACTAGCACATCTTTCTCTTCTCAGAGACTAAAGTACTAGTCACTGTGATGGACAGCAAGACACTGTTCATTGTTTGTTAATTATTAGTTGTCAACTCAGAGACTCATTGGAAGATTTAGGCAAGTTGTAGAATCCTTCCTTTAGAGATACCACAACAACATTGTTTAGAGGAAATAAAATACTCTTAATTATCAAAGTCTGATGAAAGCCTTGAATACTTGCCTCTGCTGGCAGCAATGGGTTTATTGAGATTTCACATTGTAGTGCCTTTATCTATGGCTTGCTCCTTGCATGATGGCTGGGTAAGAAATGTGTGTGTTTCATTGTCCATATGTCTCTGAAACATTTGAAAGGTTATTTATGTTTTCTAAAAAAAAACACTCACAAAAAGATGACTGGGCTCCATTGTTAACTTCCAGTTTGGAAGTATAACCTCTAGAAGTTAAGAGACATACTTTTTAAAGAAGAATTTGGTGCTCACCTGTACATAAACTAGCTAAGGAAACTTTGAAGGTCATGGTGAATACTCTTGTGAAGCTGAACATTCACCTGACCTGCTCCTACCCTGAAAGTACTTACATTGTTCATCTGACATTTTCTAAAGCCGCATTCAATAAAAGCACATTGATAGCAATTGCCTGGTTATTCACTGATTTCAAAACTTATATAAATGGCCCTTGGTAGCAAGATGTTTTTGTCTCAGTGGAATTTTGTGTCTGTCCAAACTCTTTATGATCTAGAGCTCAACATTTCTCTGGTGTGTACTCTGGGCTATCTAAGCAGCTGTGAGTGAAAGGAGTAGGCTATCCAAGTGCTTGCTTTGCAGCTCAAAGACAGGATTACTTAGAACTTCATTCTTAGTCTTGGTTTCACTGTGACTCAAAGCAAAGGTAAGAGATTTGCTTGAGGGAAATGAAAGAAACATTGAATGGCCATAAAGGTGGGGGTTTGGAGGTGGTTCCTTTCCTGTTAGCTTCTTCTCTGTGTTATTTCCTAGGAAAGTTGGGGAAATTATGCCCGTTTCTTGCCCATCATAGCTTTTGATACATGACATCACTGACTGGGGGATCACAGAAGATCTATAGGCTAAAAGTCTTTATGATTCTAAGACAGCAAAACTATAATTACTGGGTTTTTCCTCTGGAATACAGAAAACTCCAGAGCCTTGACATTTGAACTTTGGTCTGAGGATCACAGAATTATCATCTCCTGGGAGCTTTTTGGAAATCCAAATCTTAGGCTCACCTCAGACCCACTGAATCAGAATCTGAATTTTACCTAGATCCCAGGGACTATGATTGATCTGCAGTTTTTGTTTAGTCTTGGTTCCAAATTCTGAGCCCACTACTTATTTAAAGATGTAACTTTGAGTATGTTAATAAACTACCGTGAGACACACCTGTGAAATTGAAATGGGAATAACAGTAGTACCTGCCTGGCCAGCTGCATTGGCTCATGCCTGTAATCCCAGCACTTTGGGAGGCCAAGGTGGGTGGACCATCTGTGGTTGGGAGTTTGAGAGCAGCCTGACCAACATGGAGAAACCCTGTCTCTACTAAAAATACAAAATTAGCCAGGTGTGGTGGTGCATGCCTCTAATCCCAGCTACTTGGGGGGCTGAGGCAAGAGAATTGCTTGAACCTGGGAGGCAGAGTTTGTGATGAGCTGAGAGTGCACCATTCCACTCTAGTCTGGGCAAGAAGAGTGAAACTCGGCTTCAAAAAAAAAAAAAGAAAAACCAAAAATTACCTGCCTGAAATGGCTTGGCTCACCCAAATCTCGTCTTGAATTCTCATATGTTATGGAAAGTATCCAGTGGGAGATAACTTAATCATGGGTGCAGTTACGTCCATACTGTTCTTGTGGTAGTGATAAGTCTCACAAGATCTGATGGTTTTATAAGGAGTTTCCGCTTTCACTTCTCACTTATTTTATCTCTTGCCACTGCCATGTTAGAAATGCCTTTTGCCTTCCACCATGATTGTGAGGCCTGCCCAGCCATGTGGAACTGTAAGTCTATTAAACCTCTTTGTTTTGTAAATTGCCCAGACTCAGGTATGTCTTTATCAGCAGCCTGAAAATGGACTAATACAGTAAATTGGTACCAGTAGAGTGGGTGCTAATAAAAAGATACCCAAAAAGTTTTGAAGCAACTTTGGAACTGGGTAACATGCAGAGGTTGGAACAGTTTGGAGCGCCCAGAAGAAGACAGGAAAATGTGGGAAATGTTGGAGTTCCCTAAAGACTTGTTGAATGGCTTTGACCAAAATGCTGATAATGATGTGGACAATGAAATCCAGGCTGACATGATCTCAATGGAAATGAGGAACTTGTTGGTAACTGGAGCAAAGGTGACTCTTATTATGTTTTAGCAAAGAGACTGGGTGCATTTTGCCCCTGCCCTAGAGATTTGTGGAACTTTGAACTTGAGAGAGGTGATTTAGGGTATCTGGCAGAAGACATTTCTAAGCAGCAAAGCATTCAAGAGGTGACTTGAGTGCTGTTAAAAGCATTCAGTTTTATGAGAGAAGGAGAGCATAAAACTTTGGAAAATTTGCAGCCTGACAACATGCTAAAAAAGAAAATCCCCCTTTCTGAGGAGAAATTCAAGCTGACTGCATAGATTTGCATAAGTAACAAGGAGGCAAATGCTAATCCCCAAGACAATGGGGAAAATATCTCCAGGGATGTCAAGAGGTCTTCATGACAGCCCCTCCCATCACAAACCTGGAGGCCTAGGAGGAATAAATGGTTTTGTGGGCTGGGCCCAGGGTCCCTGGTTGGTTCCCTGCATTCCCAGCTACTCCAGCTGTGGCTGAAAGGGGCCAACGTAGAGATTGGGCCATGGATTCAGAGGAAGCGAGCTCCAAGCCTTGGCAACTTCCATGTGTTGTTGAGCCTGTGAGTACACAGAAGTCAATAATTAGGGTTTGGGAACCTCCTCCTAGATTTCAGAGGATATATGGAAATATGTGGATGCCCAGGCAGAAGTTTGTTGCAGGGGTGAGGCCCTCGTGGAGAACTTCTGCTAGGGCAGTGCAGAAGGGAAAAGTGGGGTTGGAGCCTCTACACAGAGCCCTACTGGGGCACTGCCTAGTGGAGCTGTGAAAAGAGGGCCACTGTCCTCCAGACCCCAGAATGGTAGATGCAAGGACAGCTTGCACCATTTACCTGGAAAAGGTTCAGACACTCAGTGCCATCGCATTAAGGCAGCTAGGAGGAAGGCTGTACCCTGCAAAGGCACAGGGACCGAGCTGCCCCAAACCAAGGGAACCCACATTTTGCATCAGCATGACCTGGATGTGAAACATGGAGTCAAAGGAGATCATTTTGGAGCTTTAAGATTTGACTGCCCCTCTGGATTTTGGACTTGCACGGGGCCTGTGGTCCCTTGGTTTTGGCCAATGTCTCCCATTTGGAATGGTTGTATTTACCAAAAGCCTGTACCCCCATTGTATGTAGGAAATAACTAACTTCCTTTTGATTTTACAGGCTTGTAGATAGAAGGGACTTGCATTGTCTCAGATGAGATGTTAGACTGTGTACTTTTGAGTTAATGCTAAAATGAGTTAAGACTTTTGGGGCTGTTGGGAAGGCATGATTGATTTTGAATTGTGAGGATATGAGATTTGGCAGGGGCAGGGGTAGAATGATATGGTTTGGCTCTGCGTCCCCACGCATATCTCACCTTAAATTGTGGCACCCATAATTCCCACCTGTTGTGAGAGTGACCCAGTGGGAGATAATCGAATTATGGTGGCAGTTTCCCCATACTGTTCTCATGGTAGTGAACAAGTCTCATGAGATCTGATGGTTTTATAAGGGGTTTCCACTTTCACTTCTCTCTCATTTTCTCTCTTGCTGCCATCATGTAAGAAGTGCCTTTTGCATTCTGCCATGATTGTGAGGCCTCCCTGGCCACATAGATCTGTAAGTCCATTAAATCTCTTTCTTTTATAAATTGCCCAGTTTCAGGTGTGTCTTTATCAGCAGTGTGAAAACATACTAATACACTGCCCAGTGGGTCTTAGGTGATGATTGCATGATTAATTATATGTAAAACACTGAGCATGGAGCCTGAGACAATGTATGTACCTAAGCAGGGAAGTGACATGACCAGAGCAGTAATTTAGGAAAGATGGGCCAGTCGTGGTGGCTCACATCTGTATTCCCAGTACTTCAGAAGGCCAAGGCAGGTGGATTACTTGAGGTCAGGAGTTCAAGACCAGCCTGGCCAATGTGGTGAAACCCCATATCTACTAAAAATACACAAAAAATTGGCCAGGCATTGTGGCATGCACCTGTAATCTCAGCTACTCAGAAGGCTGAGGCAGGAGAATTGCTTGAACCCAGGTGGCGGAAGTTGCAGTGAGCCAAGATTGCACCACTGCACTCCAGCTTTGGCAACAGAGTGAGACTCTGTCGCCAAAGCAAAAAAAAAAAAAAAAAAAAAAAGAAAAAGAAAGAAAAAGAAAAAAAAAAAGAAAGATGGACTAGGTTGGAGCAGGAGATTGGTCCTGTTCTTAATGGAAGGTTGAGTTTTAGGAATAGTCTCTGCTCTAAGGAACCCATGTGTACTAGTCTGTTCTCATGCTGCTGTAAAGAACTGTCTGAGACTGGGTAATTTATAAAGGAAAGGGGTTTAATTGACTCACAGTTCTGCATGGCTGAGGAGGCCTATGGAAACTTATAATGATGGCAGAAGGGGAAGCAAAGCAAACACATCCTTCTTCACATGGCAGCAGCAAGAAGAAGTACAGAGCAAAGGTCGGGCGAAGAGCCCCTTATAAAACCAAATCTCATGAGAACTCACTCACTATCACCAGAACAGCATGAAGATAACTGTCCCCCATGATTTAATTACCTCCACCTGGTCTCTCCCTTGACACGGTGGAATTATGGGGTTTATGGGAGTTACAATTAAAAGTGAGATTGGGGTGGACACAAAGCCTAACCATATCATCATGGTCTTTCCAGTCCACAAGAAGATAGTAGACTGCTCTTTCAGCCAAGGTCAGATGAGAGGAAGTTTAAAGGCACTGACCACAGCAGTAAAGGAAAACATCTGACTCCTTTATCAATTAGGAATGGGCAAAGGGGAAAGAGAAATTACAGTAGACTACAGGCTGTAGCATAAGTGGATTGAGCCTCAGCTTCAGCACAGGAGGAAGGAAAGTTACAAAGAGCAAGTTAAAGCCTGGATTGTTACTCTAGGGCTAGACCCAGCAAGACCCTGTGCATCCAGTCAAGCTGGAAGATGGAGCTCTGGCTTCAGATGAGGTTGATTTGGGGTAATTCCTGATATTTGAGAGACAAGATACTACCTTGATTGGCCTAGATCCCTCTAAGTCCAGCCCACATACTTGGGCTGCAGAGAGAGAAAGGCCCCATCTTTTCAAGTTCTCTGTGGTCAGCAGTAGTCTCTGCTCACAGAGCTCTCCCTGGTCCTGCTGTTGCCTCTGTTGGGCAAAGATTACTACCTTGATAGTGTTGACCTTGTGGCTTATCCTGTCTTTTGCTTTATACCTGCTTGACCTTTTTCTCCTCACTTATCCCTTGGATCAGCCAGGAACCCTACCTGGAGGTGTGGTGACTATAAAACAGGCCTATGTGCACACCCAGAAGCAGACTTCTTATTTTTTTTCTTTTGCCACTCCTACCCTTCTCCTGTCTGTCTCTCTCTTCCACTTTATGTCAAATATTTGCTTGATTTACATTTCATAAAGTGTCATTTTGTTAAATCAAGTTTTCATTTAAGTAAGATGGCTGTCAGAATGAAGCTATTTTATTGTGTTAGGAGTTAGAAAAATATAAAGAAAATCCATTTTGAGAATGGAATAACACAACAGTCTTCTTGGTTTTTATTTTAATAGGATTATAGATCTCTAATATTTTTCCTGACAATTCAAAGCTAGCTGCTTTTAAGGGTTTCTCTGAGCCCCTTTATTTGCTGTACCTTCTACTCCTTTCTAGTTATGCCGTTGGACACTGTGATCTTGCTACTTTCCATTCAGTCTATCCAGCTACTGGGTGTTTGCAATTCAATAGTTGACAAACTGATTCAATGCCAATTATGGGCTGCCCTACGTGTGTCCTGAGAAAACTGAAATCATCAGTATGTGGTTCCTGTCCCCTAGGAACTCATGGAATGTCTATAGGAATGACAGATGTGGGAAGTTCATTACACTATGATGTTTTTCATTCTATGCTGGAAGTGTGGAATATTACTGTAGGAACACAGAAGAGTTGCTAAATTGCCCCTGACAGCAGCAGGATAGCTAAATACAGCCATGCAGATCATGTACTGTGCAAAGGTGAAAAATTTAAGTAGAAACAATTAATAGTGTAGGCACCCAAAATATATATATTAGGGCTGTTTTCTGGTAGATAAAGGAACATGTTTGAAGAAAGGAGCATGTTTTACTTATTTACTTATTTTACTTTCAGTTCTGGGGTACATGTGCAGATCATGCAGGTTTCTTACATAGGTATACACATGCCATGGTGGTGGTTTGCTGCATCCATTGCCCCGTCATCTACATTAGGTATTTCTCCTAATGCTATCCCTCCCCAGCACCCCCACCCCCTGCTCCTGTATTGAATGCATATATATTTAGGATAGTTAGCTCTTCTTGTTGTATTTATCCCTTTACCATTATGCAATGCCCTTCTTTGTCTCTTTTGATCTTTGTTGGTTCAAAGTCCATTTTATCAGAGACTAGGATTGCAACCCTTGCTTTTTTTTTACTCTCCATTTGCTTGGCAAATCTTCCTCCATCCCTTTATTTTGAGCCTATGTGTATCTTTGCACGTGAGATGGGTTCCTGAAAACAGCACCCCGGTGGGTGTCTTTTTATCCAATTTGCCAGTCTGTGTCTTTTGATTGGGGCAGTTAGCCCAATTACATTTAAGGTTAATATTGTTATGTGTGGATTTGATCCTGCCATTTTGATGCTAATTGGTTGTTTTGCTCCTTAGTTGATGTAGTTTCCTCATAGTGTCAATGTTCTTTACAGTTTGGTATGTTTTTGTGGTGGCTGGTACTGTTTGTTCCTTTCCATGTTTAGTGCTTCCTTCCAGAGCTCTTTTAGGGCAGGCCTGATAGTGATGAAATCTCTCAGTACTTGCTTGTCTGTAAAGGATTTTATTTCTCCTTTGCTTATGAAGCTTAGTTTGGCTGGATATGAAATTCTGGGTTGAAAATTCTTTTCTTTTAGGATGTTGAATATTGGCCTGTAAGGGGTATATTTTTAAAATTCTCACTAAGGGACTATATGGGTTAGCAGGTGACCCTGGACAGGCACATGATTTGAAGGGCTATGGAGAGGACATGGTATTGCATCTGGGCTATACAGTGGTATTAAAAGTTGGCTGGCCAGGCAACCAGGCAAAGAATATTCTAGGCAGAGGGAGAATGAGTTGTGACAGAGGCAGGAAATCACAATGGTGGCCCTAAGAAATGAAAAGTGGCTGAACTCATCGGGATGTGGCTGTTGCAGAGCACACATGATGGGATATTGTGGGCTGTGGTCTGGAAACAGAGTTTAGAGTTAGATTAGGAAGGATTTGGAACGTTATGCTAAGGGTTTGAACTTTATCCTAAAGGTATTGTGAAGCCATTAAAAGTTCTGTAATGATCTCTTTTAAAAAACAATGTTTTATAAAGTGTAAGTAATCATTCCAAAAAGAATGATTTGAGATGGAAAGATATACACCAGCCTTGTTACCAATTTTGGAATTCAAAAATCACTGAAGGAAGGGCTCTCAAACTCAAACACCTACAGGGTCCAGACAGGTAGCAAGTAAAGGTACTGAAGGAAGTGGATTTAAGACAACAGGTGTGATCTGAAGAGCACATGTCCCATGGAAAGGAGCAACCATCCTGAGCTCTAGCTGATTGTTTCCAGGAAGAACTCCTGTGTGAAGGGACGTCAAGTGGGGCCAGATTGTTCATGTTTTCATGAGAGGCTATAAACTTACATGTTTATGTAAATTTTATAACTTCTAAATGTTGGCAGGTAATTCATATTTTTAAAAATACTTGTAAATCTGTTTTAGTTCTTTGTAAATTCTGGATATCAGCCCTTTGTCCGATGCGTAAACTGCAAAAATTTTTTCCCATTCTGTTGGTTGCCGATTTGCTGTAATGACTGTTTCTTTTGCCTTGCAGAAGCTGTGAAGTTTGATTGGGTCCCATTTGTCTATTTTGGCTTTTGTTGCCAATGCTTTTGGTGTTTTGGTCATGAAGTCCTTGCCTATGTCTATGTCCTGAATGGTTTTGCCTAGATTTTCTTCTAGGGTTTTTATGGTGTTAGGTCTTATGTTTAAGCCTTTAATCCATCTGGAGTTACTTTTAGGGTAAGGTGTCAGGAAGGGGTCCAGTTTCTGCTTTCTGCACATGGCTAGCCAGTTTTCCCAACACCATTTATTGAACAGGGAATCCTTTCCCCATTGCTTGTTTTTGTCTGGTTTGTCAAAGATCAGATGGTTGTAGATATGTTGTGTTGCCTCTGAGGCCTCTGTTCTGTTCCATTGGTCTCTATCTCTGTTTTAGTACCAGTACCATGCTGTTTTGATTACTGTAGCCTTGTAGTATAGTTTGAAGTCCTGGAAAGCATCATTCTCAGCAAACTGACACAAGAGCAGAAGATCAAACACCGCATGTTCTCACTCATAGGCGGGTGTTGAACAATGAGAACACATGGACACAGGGAGGGGAGCACTATACACTTGGGTCTGTTGGGGAGAAATAGGGGAGGGACAGTGGGGTGTGGGGAGTTAGGGAGAGATAGCATGGGGAGAAATGCCAGATATAGGTGATGGGGAGGAAGGCAGCAAATCACACTGCCACATGTGTACCTATGCAACAATCTTGCATGTTCTTCACATGTACCCCAAAACCCAAAATGCAATAAAATAAATTAGAAAAAATACTGTGTGTGTCATTTAATGCAGGTCTGCAGACCAGAGTCACCAATGATCCACTGATTTGTCTCTAATAATGAGAGCTGGAATAGAAAATTCCTCTAGGAAACTTAGATGAGATGTTAATGAGCACTAAGTTGATCTCTGAGCTTGATCACAGGTAAAACAAACATAGATACCAATTCCACACCTGTTCATGATGGGGAAAGAAATGGAGGCCAAATGTAAACGGACAAGAGGTGGTCTCTTTGGATATAAAAAATTACTGGAAATTAAACGGCTGATGAGTAGGGCTTATATTAGTCTTTTTGTGGCAAATTCTTCCTGTGAGAGTATTTCCTTAGTGACCCTTGAGTTGGTTGTAGCAGAATTGTCTGCTGGCCAGGGCTTGAGTAACATTGCTTGAAAAAAGAGGCTCAGGGTGAAGTATGTACCATCACTTTTGTATCATACAGCTTTTCTGGGCCTTCGCCCTTACCTGTGGCTGTCAGGGATTTGAGTGCTATATCTAAGAGCTTCAGTGGCTTCCATATTCTGAATAGGCTTTGTATATGTGTAGTAGAGTGCCTGCCCTATGCTCAGCCCCAGCTCAAGGAGTGGCCCTTAGTGGGATGTGTTTAGTACAACATGACTGTTCTCAACTGTAACTAATTGGACTAGGGTGGACACTTTTAAGGGTAGCTCATCCATAAGCTGATAAACAGGCTTCCATAGGACTGCCTGTATCATGCCTTTTTCCTAAGTCTCTCTCCTTTTACATGATTATCTTTGATGTGGCCATGTTCTGACCTTGCCCTTTGGCCACTATTGTTTGGTTCATTGGTATAGGCACTATCCCAAGCTGGAAGTACTCCCTTCTATAAGAATTTTGAACTTAACCTCGAGAGAATCAGACCTGTGGCTACACCTTATAAGGTTTTAGTGCATGTGTGTTTACATGCACACATGCACCCACACAGAATTTACAAGTGAATGTGCATATACTTATGGGTGAGCTAACTAATGGCATCTAAATTCCTGGTTCCCATTGTTTGTGAGGATTCTTGCCCTTCCTAGGCCTTGAATTTTAAAACTTTCCTGGGACTTTTTATTTAAAATACTACTTTAAAAAACTTTTTGAAATTTTTTTTGGGGTGGTGGAATGTTTAGGCTAGAATGAACTTGGTTTCTCTCAGTTGCAACCAAAATATTCCTGAGTAATGGAAGTGGTCAACTATCTATTCTGTGGCCACTGGAAATTACCAAAGCATGAATCATGAAACTAACCAAATAGCTAAAACTCAAAGGATACCTACAAAAAATAGTCACTGACTCAAAGTACAGGGGACCCTAGGAAGCATTTTCTTGCTCATTAAGTGAGAGTGTTAGATGGAGAGAAAGTATGTACTGAAGGATACAAGACTCTGGGGAACCCCAGATTTCTTGCAAGTCAAAATTATGAGTTGTATTTGCTATGGTGTTTCTCTAATAGTTTCCTCAGAAAAAGTAAAGCAACATGATATTTGAACCCCAGCTCTGCCACTTCCTAGTCATGGTAAACCATTTACCTCTCTTAGCCTTGGTTTCCTAATTTGTTGAAGTTAATGGTAATACCACTCTCACAGGAGCATTCTGCAGCTTAAATAAGATAGCATGCAGGAAAGCACTTAGCATTGTGCCCTCAGCTCTGTAGAAACTTAATGAAAATGGATTTTCTTCCATCCTTTATTTCCCTGATTGAATACCATAAGGAAGCCAGTACTGACAATTCTTAAAGAGCACTTGATAGGGCTGCTATTTGTCCATAGAGCTAATGTCAAAATTTAATCAACAATTAACCATCTTCTTTCAGCTGTTCTATTTGTGATCATTTCAACCTTTCCAGGTATTTTCCCTGGTTTTTACCACAAAGAATAATTTGTAATCATGTGTGAATTACTTTTAGGCTGGGAAAAACATGACACAGGAGATACTTTTTATGTTGCAGACTTGCTTCTCCTCTCCAGAGTGATCTTAGAAAGATGACCTTAGTGACGAAGACATTGTGAATTAAAATCATTTGTTCTGAAAAATGGGACCATGATATAATCTTCATGAAACGATGCCTCATTTGCTCTCAAGGTGGGGCTTCCTCATTAAAGTGCCTGTACAATGTTTCTCCTTCCCAGAGATAAAGGATAAAAAAAGAATGAAACCATCAAGCATTTTTGTTTAACTATGTCATTGTAGTTTCATAGTAGTTTTACTACCTGCATGTATTTATATATGAGAATTCAGAGAAGGCTGTGAAATATATTCTAAAGCTTGAGGGGTAGAAAAGTGCTCTGAACTGTTTAGTTGGTGTGTCTCTCAGGAGAATTATCTTCCAGGCTGCAGATTCTGACAGAAGGCACTCTCTGTCTTTTATAGTCCTGCTCACTGAAGGGGAGGTAGAGAGGGAGAAAGCCTCTGGAAAATATCTTGCAGAGAACCGACAGAGCTCTGTAGAGCTTTCAACAAGGTGTTTCCATCTCCTTTTCCAGCTGTTAAAATTACCTGCAAGCCAAGTAGGCCACATAAAATGAAGGAAAAGGAAATGAAGCCTGTTAATCTCCCAAGACAGACATTTATTATATGAAAGCCAAGTGACAACTTTGAACCATGGCCTCACCTTCTGTGGAGAAAAAGGTTTATGCCTCAGAAACTGCAGGAGTCTTGGATCTGCTCCCTGGTAGGGGAGTTGTATTGGTCATCTGAAAGGAGACTGGCCTCAGTCAAATGTCATCTCCATGAATATAAGCCCAAAGTTCCAGTTGTGGAAGTATCTATTGATTAAAGAATCATGATAAATGAGGACATGGCTGTGAATAAGATCAATGCCACGGACCTCAGAAGCAAGCCTCCTGTGAAACTTCACAGGAACATCAAACACTCCTTTGGAGAAGTACTGATCTCTGGTCTGAGTGAAGCCTTGAGGATTTTCAGGTTCTTCCTGATGTAACTTTCTATAGTAGATCTTCAGTGAACATACAGCTATATGAGAGACAGTGCCATGTAAGGGAAAGAGCACTGAATGTGGAGTTCAAGCCTACTAGCAATTGCAAATCAGGGGTAGTAAAAACAGGCTCTGTTTCTCAGCATAGCATCATGGTTGCAAGTGCAGATTCTGGAGCTAGATTACCTGGGTTCTAATCCCAGGTCTGCTGTTTACAAACTGTGTTACCTGGGGCAAGTTATTTAACCTTTCTGTGCCCTAGTTTTTTCTCATATAATATGGTAATAGCAATGATATCTACTGCAAATGACTGTGATGATGATTAAATAAGCTAATATTTGTAAAGGATCTAGAACAGTGCTATAGTTACTGTTTACTGATTATGTTCCTTCCCTATTCTTTTGTTTGTTTTTCACACTAAGTCTGTTCTCACCACACTGCAGATACAAACATTATATTAGTCAGGATTCTTCAGAGAAACAAAACCAATTTTGTATGTGTGTGTATGTGTGTGTGTGTGTGTGTGTGTGTGTGTGTGTGTGTGTGTGTGTTTATGCGTAGAGAGAGTTATCATGAGGGATTGGCTCACATGATTATGGAGACTGAGACATCGCATGATCTGACATCTATAACCAGGAAAGCCAGTGGTATAGTTCCATTACAAGCCTGAAGGCCTGAGAACCAGGCAAGTCAAAGGTGTAAGTTTTGGTGTGAGTCTAAAAGTGTAGGAACCAGGATTGCTGCTGTCCGAAGGCAGGAGAAGACAGACAGTCCAGCTCAAGGAGAGAGAGTAAATTCCTTCTTCTTCCATCTTTTTGTTTTGTTTAGGCCCTGAATGGATTAGATGAGGCCCACAGACATTGGGGAGGACCATTTTCTTTACTCAGCCCACTAATTCAAATGTTAATCTCTTCCAGAAACACCTTCAGAGATACACCCAGAAATAACGTTTTACCAGCTATCAGGGCATCTCTTAGCCTAGTTAAGTTGACACATAAATTAACTATCACAATTCCATTCCTTGTCAACTTCACACCTGTATGCATCTCCTTAAACCATACTTATTCTCCAAATAAAGACAATAACAAAGTCATAATTATTTAACATGATGCAACTGTTCTGTGTGCAACTAATACACACTTATCCCTTTCCCAGAAGAGGAGAGGAAGTCCTTGAGTTATGTTTATTCTTCTTCTGATATCCTCTAACTTAAATACTATGTGGTAACATTAACATTACTTAAAAACTAATACAAACTCAGTACACCTTATGTTACATGATAAGGGAATACAAGAGGAAACAAAACAAACATATTTGCTTAATATTTCCCTGTCCTCTTTTTTTCACGCTAAATTTAAATTTATGCACACAAATGTATTTATGTAAAATAAGAAAGAAATGTCATGACAATTTTAGTCCCTGTTTCTGTAACTGGTCTCATGATAGTAGCTGATATTTATTCCTTCCTTTTTCTATTACCCATGTTGTATTCCTTTTGTCTTCAGCAACAGCCTCAACTGATCATGGTTCTTTACCTGGCAGGTTGACCCAAACCTCTCTTCCTGAAGGATCTGGGAAATTCATAGTCCTACCTGGATTATTTTTTCCCCCATTAACCTTAATTGCAGGGTGTGATAATACTAAGAGACACTAAGGGATCACTGTTACTCCAGGCACATTCTTCTTTGCTTCCATTGTGGGGCAGTAGTTCCAATTTCCCCCTTGATATTGTGACTTGATTGCTGCAGCCAGCACCATAACTCCGTTCTTGGCCTGTTGAGTTAGAGGCATGAGGAGCCCAAAGTAGCCAGGTGGAAATCTTATTTGCCAGTTAAATGGAATCATTGTTGTGTCTCCTGGTAGAAGCATCCCTCCTTTTGGAACTAATATATCTAGGCCAGTGGAACTGAATTAAAAAACACATTAAAAGGATCATTCATCATGACCAAATGGGATTTATCCCAAGGATACAAGGATAGTTCAGCATATGCAAATCAATCAATATGATACATAATATCAACAGAATGAAGGACAAAAACCATATGATCAATTGATGGTGAAGAAAATTTGACAAAATTTGACATCTCTTCCTGATAATAACGCTCAGAAAAATGGGTATAGTAGGAATATATCTCCTAGTAAGAAATATATTCTTTTTTCCTCCTATAGTAGGAAAAAGCAATATATGACAGATCCACAGATAGTATCATCCTGGATGGGGAAAAACTGAAACATTTTCCTCTATGATCTGGAAAAAGACAAGGATGCCCACCTTCACCACTGTTATTGCACACAGTATTAGAAATTCTAGCTGGAGCAATCAGACAAGAGAAAGAAAGAAAGCGCATCCAAATTGGAAAAGAAAAAGTCAAATTATCATTGTTAGCAGATAATATGATCTTATATTTGGAAAAACCTAAAGAATCCACAAAAACCTATTAGAACTGATAAATAAATTATTTAAAGTTTCAGGTTACAAATTGACATACAAAAGTAAGTAGCATTTCTATATGCTGGCAGTGAACAATCTGAAAAAGAAATAAAGAAGTAATTTCATTTACAATAGCCACACATAAAATTAAATACCTAAGAATTAACCAAAGTAGTGAAAGATCTCTACAATGAAAACTATGAAACATTCATGTAAGAAATTGAAGAGGACACAGAAAATGGAAAGATACTCCATATTCATAGATTGGAAGAATCAATATTGTTAAAATGTCCATACTACCCAAAGCTATCTACAGATTCAATGAAACTTCAATCAAAATATCAGTGACATTCTTCACAGAAATAGAAAAAACAATCCTAATATTGGTATGAAAACAAAAAAGACTCAGAATAGCCAAAGCTATCTTAAGCAAAAGGTCGCAACTGGAAAAATTACATTACCTACTTTATACTACAGAGCTAGAGTAACCAAAACAGCATGCTACTAGCATAAAAACAGACACATAAACCAGGGGAACAGAATAGAGAACCCAGAAATAAATCCATACATCTATAGTGAACACAGTTTTGACAAAGGTGTCAAGAACATACATTGGGGAAAAGACAGTCTCTTCAATAAATGGTGCTGGGAAAACTGGATATCCATATGCAGAATAAAGAAACTATGTCCTTCTCCCACCATATACAGAAATTTAATCAAAATGGACTGAAAACTTAAATCGAAAAACTCAAGCTATGAAATTACTACAAGAAAATATTGAGGAAAATCTCAAGAACATTGGTCTGGGCAAAAAAATTTTGAGCAATATCTCACAAGTATGGGCAGCCAAAGCAAAAATGGGCAAATGGGATTACATGAAGTATGCCACTGGCATTCTTGGGCTTCTAGCTTGCAGGTGGCAGATCATGGGATGTCTCAGTCTCAATACTCATGTGAGCCAATCCCTCATGATAAATCTGTCTGTCTATCATCTGTCTGTCTATCTATCTATCTATCTATCTATCTATCTATCTATCTATCATCTATCTATCTATCTACCATCTATCTATCTATCAAGGATATAATCAGTGTTGTGAAGAGACAACCCACAGAATGGGAGAACAAATTTGCAAACTACTGATCTGAAAAGAGATTAATAACCAGAATAGGCTGTGTGTGTTGGCTCACATCTGTCATCCCAGCACTTTTGGGAGGCAGTGACAGGCGGACCATGAGGTCAGGAGTTCAAGACCAGCCTGGCCAACATAGTGAAACCTCGTCTCTACTAAAAATACAAAAATTAGCTGGGCATCTTGGTACATGTCTGTAGCCCCAGCTACTTGGAAGGCTGAGGCAGGAGAATCACTTGAACCCAGGGGGTGGAGGTTGCAGTAAGCCAAGATTGCACCCCTACACTCCAGCTTGGGTGACAGAATGAGACTCTGTCTCAAACAAACAAACAAAATATATAAGGAGCTTCTATTAGTCTCTTCTCATGCTGCTAATAAAGACATACTTGAGACTGAGTAATTTGTAAAGAAAAAGAAAAAGAGGTTTAATAAACTCACAGTTTCACATGGATGAAGAGGTCTCACAATCACAGCAGAAAGCAAAAAAGAAGCAAAGAGAAATCTTACATGGTGGCAAGCAAGAGAGCGTGTGTGGGGAATTGCCCTTTTATAAAACCACCAGATCTCATGAAACTTATTCACTACCATGAGAACAGCATAGGAAAAACCCACCCCCATGATGCAATTACCTCCCACCAGGTCTCTCTCACCTCACATGGGGATTATGGGAGCTACAATTCAAGATATTTGGGTGGGGACAAAACCAAACCATATCATTTCATCTCTGGTCCCTCCCAAATCTCATGTCCTGACGTTTCCAAACTAATCATGCCTTCCAAACAGTCTCCCAAAGTCTTAACTGATTTCAGCATTAATTGAAAAGTCCAAGTCCAAAGTCTCACCTGAGACAAGGCAACTCCCTTCCACCTATGAGCCTGTAAAATCAAAAGCAAGTTAGTTACTTCCTAGATACAATGAGGGTACAGGCATTGGGTAAATATACTCATTCTAAATGAGAGAAATTGGCCAAAACAAAGAATCTATAGGCCCCATGTAAGTCTGAAATCCAATAGGACAGTCATTAAATCTTAAGGTTCCAAAATGATCTCCTTAGACTCCATGTCTCATATCCATGTCACACTGATGCAAGCTCATCTCCTGTGGTACATCCCCATTTCTGGCTGCTTTCACAGGCTGACATTGAATGTCTGTGGTTTTCCAGGGACAGAGTGCAAGCTGTAGGTTGATCTACCATTCTGGGGTCTGGAGGAGTGTCCCTCTCATCCCTGCTCCACTAGGCAGTGCCTCAATGGGGACTCTGGACTCTGTGTAGGGCCTCTGATCACACATTTTCTTTCTGCACTGGCCTAGCAGAGATTCTCCATGAGGGCCCTGACCCTGCAGGAAACTTCTGCCTGGACATCTGGGCATTTGCATACATCCTCTGAAATCTAGGTGTAGGCTTCCAAACTTCAATTCTTGACTTCTGTGCACTCACAGGCTCAACATTACATGGAAGCTGCCAAGGCTTGGGGCTTGCACCCTCTAAAGTTATGGTTCAAGCTGTAACTTTGCCCCTTTAGTCATAGCCCAAGCCATACCTTGGCCCCTTTTAGCCATGGCTGGAGAGGTTGGGATGCAGGGCACCAAGTCCCTAGGCTGCACACAGCGGGGTGGGCCCTGGACCCCCCCCCCAACAAAACCATTTTTTTCCTCCCAGGCTTCTGGGCCTGTGATGGGAGGGGCTGCCACAAAGGTCTCTGACATGCCCTGGAAATATTTTCCTCATTTTCTTGGTGATTAACATTGGGCTTCTCTTATGCAAATTTCTGCAGCAGGTTTGAATTTCTCCCCAGAAAATTGATTTTTCTTTTGTATTACATTGTCAGGCTGCAAATTTTTCAAACTTTTATGCTCTGCTTCCTCTCGAACACTTTGCCACTTAGAAATTTATTCTGCCAGAAACCCTAAATCATCTCTCTACAGTTCAAAGTTCCACAAATCTCTAGGGCAGTGGCAAAATGCTGCCAGTCTCTTTGTATAGCAAGAGTGACATTTACTCCAGTTCCCAACAAGTTTCTCATCTCCGTCTGAGACCACCTCAGTTTGGACTTTATTATCCATATTACTGTCAGCATTTTGCTCAATGCTATTCAACAAGTCTCTAGAATTTTCAAACTTTCCCACATCATTCTGTCTTCTGGGCCATCCAAGTCCCTAGGAAATTCCAAACTTTCCCACATTTTCTTGTCTTCTTCTGAGCCCTCCAAACTTTTCCAATTTCTGCCTGTTACCCAGTTCCAAAGTCACTTCCACATTTTCAGGTATCTTTATAGGAGCACCCCAATGCTTAGTACCAATTTACTGTATTAGCCTGCTCTCACACTGCTAATAAAGACATACCTGAGAGTGGGTGATCTATAAAGAAAAGGAGGTTTAATGGACTCACAGAATCACATGGCTGGGGAGGCCTCACAGCCACAGCAGAAGGCAAAGGAGGAGCAAAGGCACATCTTACATGATGCCAGGCAAGAGAGCATGTTCAGGGGAACTACCCTTTTATAAAAGCATGAGATCTCATGAGACTTACTCACTGTCATGAAGAGAAATGGGAAAACCCATTCCCATGATTCAGTTACCTCCCACCAGGTCTCTCCCACAGCACATGAGGATTCTGGGAGCTCCAATTTAAGATAAGATTTGGGTGTGGACACAGCCAAACCATATCAGAGCTCAAACAATTGTATAGGAAAAAAATCTAGAAATTCAATTTTTAAAATGGGCAAAAGATAAGAATAGATATTTCTTAAAAGAAGATGTACAAATTGGAAGCAGGTATATGAAAAGGTGCTCACCATTGTTGATCATCAGATAAATGCAAATAAAAACTACAATGAGATATCATCTCACCCCAGTTAAAATGGCTTATGTCCAAAAGCAGAAAATAACAAATGCTGGTAAGGGTGTAGATATAAGATAACCCTTGTACACTGTTGGTGGGGTTGTAAATTAATACAGCCATTATGGAGAATAGTTTGGAAACTCCTCTAAAAACTAAAAATAGAGCCACCATATGATCCAGCAATATCACTGCTAAGTATATACCCAAAAGAAAAGAAATAATATATTGAAGAGATATATGCACTCTCATGTTTGTTGTAGCACTATTTACAATAGCTAATATTTGGAAGCAACCAAAATGTCCATCAACATATGAATGGGTAAATATGGTACATATACACAATGCAGTATTATTCAGCCATTAGAAAAGAATGAGATCCTGTCATTTTCAGCCACATGGATTAAACTGGAGGTCATTAAGTTAAGTGAAATAGTCCAGGCACACAAAGACAAACTTCATGTATTCTCATGCACTTGTGAGAGCAAAAATATTTTTCTGTGAAAGAAAGGAAAGAAGGAAAGAAATAAAGAAAAAGAAAGAAAGAAAGGAAGAAAAAGAAAGAAAGAAAAGAAAGAAAGAGAGAAAGAAAGAGGAAGAGAAAGAGGGAGAGACAATGGGAGTCTTGCTCTATTGCCCAGGCTAGAATGCAGTCTAAAAATGAGTATTAAAAACCTGTTTTATGCCAATAATTGTGCTTGACAATGGAGACAGGAAGGAATAAGGGAGGAAGATAGCAAACAAGCAGCCAACCAATATTTCATTTAAACCTGTGAAATGCTATGGATTTGCTGAGGAATGATTTAGTTCCAATTATGTGGTCACTTTTAGAATAGGTGTGATGTGGTACTGAGAAGAATGTATATTCTGCGGATTTGGGATGGAGAGTTCTGTAAATGTCTATTAGGTTTGCTTGGTCCAGGTCGTCTGAGTTCAAGTCCTGGATATCCTTGTTAATTTTCTGTCTGGTTGATCTGTCTAATATTGACAATGGGGTGTTAAAGTCTCCCACTATAATTGTGTGGAAGTCTAAATCTCTTTGTAACTCATTAAGAACTTACCTTATATATCTGGGTGCTGCTGTATTGGGTGCATATATATTTAGGATAGTTAGCTCTTCTTGTTGCATTGATCCTGTTACCATTATGTAATGCCCTTCTTTGTCTCTTTTGATCTTTGTTGCTTTAAAGTCTAATTTATCAGAGATGAGAATTGCAACTCCTGCTTTTTTTTTTTTTTCTCTCCATTTAGTTGGTAAATCTTCCTCCGTCCCTTTGTTTTGAGCCTTTATGTATCCTTGCATGTGAGATTGGTCTGGATGTAGCATACCGATGGGTTTTGGATTTTTATCCAATTTGCCTGTCTGTGTCTTTTGATTGGGGCATTTAGTCGATTTACATTTAGGATTAATATTAATATATGTGAGTTTAATACTGCCATTTAATGCTAGCTGGCTGTTTTGTCCATTAGTTGATGCAGATTCTTCATTATGTTGATGCTCTTTAGCTTTTTGTGTGTTTTTGGAATCGCTGATACTGGTTGTTCCTTTCTATGTGTAGTGCTTCTCTCAGAAGCTCTTGTAAAGCAGGCCTGGTGGTGATGAGAACTCTGAGTACTTGCTTGTTCACAAAAAATTTTATTTTTCCTTTGCTTATGAAACTTGGTTTGTCTGGGTATGAAATTCTGGGTTGAAAGTTCTTTTCTTTAAGGATGTTGAATATTACCCCCCACTCTCTTCTGTCTTGTAGGGTTTCTGCTGAGAGATCTGCTGTGAGTCTGATGGGCTTCCCTTTGTGGGTAACCTGACCTTTCTCTCTGGCTGCCCTTAGCATTTTCTCCTTCATTTCAACCCTGGTGAATCTGACGATTATGTGCCTTGGGGTTGCTCTTCTTAAGGAGTATCTTTGTGGTGTTCTCTGTATTTCCTGGACTTGAATGTTTGCCTGCCTTGCTAGGTTGGGGAAGTTTTCCTGGATAATATCCCGAAGAGTATTTTCCAGCTTGGATTCATTCTCTCCGTCACATTCAAATACACTTGTCAAACATAGATTAGGTCTTTTCACATAGTCCCATATTTCTTGGAGACTTTGTTCATTCATTTTTACCCTTTTTTCTCTAATCTTGCCTTCTCATTTTATTTCATTGAGTTGATCTTCGACCTCTGATATCCTTTCTTCTGCTTGGTCAATTCAGCTGTTGAAACTTGTACATGCTTCGCAAAGTTCTTGTGTTGTGTTTTTCAGCTCCATCAATTCACTTATATTCCTCTCTAAGTTGTTTATTCTCGTTAGCACTTTGTCAAATCTTTTTTCAAGGTTCTGAGTTTCTTTGCATTTGGTTAGAACATGTTCTTTTAGCTCACAGAATTTTCTTACTACCCACCTTCTGAAGTCTGATTCTGTCAGTTCATCACACTCACTCTGTATCCAGCCTTGTTCTCTTGCTGGTGAAGAGTTGTGATTCCTTGTTGGAGGAGAGGCGTTCTGGTTTTGGGTGTTTTCATCATTTTTGCACTGGTTTCTTCCCATCTTTGTGTATTTATCCACCTGTCATCTTTGTAGTTGTTGACTTTCAGATTGGGTCTCTGAGTGGACATCCCGTTTGTTGATGATGAAGTTATTTCTTTCTGTTTCTCAGTTTTCCTTCTAACAGTCTGTCCCCTCTGCTGTAGGAATGCTGAGGTCCACTCCAGGCCCTACTTGCCTGGAGGATCACCTGCAGCGGCTGCAGAACAGCAAGGGTTGTTACCAGTTTCTTCTTTTGCTATCATTGTCCCACAAGGATACCTGCCAGATGTCAGTCTGAGTTCTCCTTTATGAGGTGACTCTTTGGATAAACGGGGGTCAAGGAGTTGCTTGAGGAGACAGTCTGTACTTTATAGGAGCTCAAGTGCTGCGCTGTGAGCTCTGTTGTTCATTCAGAGCTGCTGGGCAGGTACGTTTAGGTCTGCTACAGCAGAACTCATAACTCCTTTTTTTTTCCCCAGGTGCTCTGTCCCAGGGAGTTAGGGCTTTACTTATGAGCTTCTGTTGTGCTGCTGCCTTTTTTCATGGCTTCCCTGTCCAGCAAGGAGGCAGCCTAGTCACAGTCTGCCTGCAGAGGCTTTGCTGAGCTGCTGTGGGCTCCACCCAGCTGCTGTGTGAACTTCCCTGCAGTCCTGTTTGTACGGGTGTAGTTAGAACTGCCTCAGCAGTTGTGGCCCACCTCTATAATGATGGACTCTCTCTGTAATGGCAGGCTGCCTCAGCAATGGCAAACTACCTCCGTAATGGTGGACTGCCTCAGTAATGGTGCACACTTCTCCCCCACAGAACTGGACCATCCTGGGTTCAGCTGTGCTTGCTGTGAAACTCTCAATCCAGAGCGTTTCCAATTGCTGTTTTTTTGTGGGGGTGGGACCAGCCGAGCCTGATCACCTGGCTCCCTGCCTCAGAGCCCCCCCTTTTTTTTCTTTTTTTAGTTGAATGGTCGATTCTGTCTCCCAGGTGTTCCAGTCGCCTGTTGAAAAGGTACTGGGATCTTTGTGATTTCCCGTGTAGTGACTCACTGCACTGGCTGAAACAGCCACACTGAGATTCATGGTGCTTTTTTGCCCGGGAATCTCCTGGCCTGCCTCCCTGTTTCAGTCCCCCTTTTAATCAGATGAATGGGTGACTCTGTCTCCCAGGAGCTCCAATTGCCAGCTAAAATGGGGCCCGGACCCGTGTATTTTGTACGGAGAACCGTTGCATTGGGGTGCCGGCAAAACAGCTGCGGGGGCCAAACCAGCCATGCTGGTGACCTGTGGGGCTCCTCTGCCTGGGAATCTCCTGGTCTGTGGGCAATAAAAATCTGTCTGAAAATGCGGTGTCCACTCACCCTCTGTGCTTTTGCTGAGAGCTGCAATCCTGAGCTGCTCCTAATCGACAATCTTGGATCCCTCAGGAGCACATCTTTTTAAACTTATTTGCCTCTTGGCCTCACCCCTGGCATGTCAACCTTTTATCAGTAAAGTTTAACCAAAGAAGAGATGTGAGTAAAATGCACAGTTTGTTTGGGCTAAAACCTTTGACTAGCACAGTTGTATCTATTTCATTCATGTGCAGAAGAAACAAATTTTTCCAAAAATAAGGTCCAGGAATGTTGGGAAGCATCTGGCGATCAGTCAGAACCCTCCTTTAGACCACCCTTCCAGGATCCAATTTTTTTAAGTCAAACCTGGGCCTGCAGACATATGGGCTTGGGTACAGGGACCTAGCAGGACCTCTTCTGTGAGGGAAAGCTGGGGGAGGGGCAGGAAAGAAGGAGGTTCAGTGGGGTTGCTTGAGATGAGCAATAGGCAAGCAGAATCTCTGGGTTTTGTTGTCAACACATTTAAAAGAACCAGCATTTGGAAAGATCATGCTCTCAAGGCAAGAAAGAAGAGTTCAGATGGAGGCAAAGATAGTGCTCAAACAGGAAGTGCTGTGCTTTCTTGACTCATCAGAGGACTCTTGAGGTATTGAATCAAAATCTGTGTTCTATACTCAAAGAGTCTAATAACAGTGTATTCTAGGCGTTTATATCCTCAATCTGCCACTTATTGTGTGATCTTGGGAAAATTACTTAATCTCTGTGTGTTTCAGTTTCCTTCTCTGTAGAATTGGGTTATTGTGAAGAATAAGTGAAATAACAGAAAGTGCTTAGCATAGAGCTGGGCACAGAGTCAACATTCAATAAATCTCAGATATGTCTCCACCTCTTGTTACTCACATAATGGTTACATCACCATTGTAGAGATCTGTGTGCTTGTTTTTCTCTCCACCTAGATTCTAAGCCCTGGGAGGGAGGGTAGGTGTTATATCTGACATATTCACTGATCTATGTCCAGCATCTACCTTCATGGCTTTTACTTAGTAGGGTAAGCACTCAAGAACAAAAGGGAGGAAGGAAGCAGGAAAAGAAGAGAGATAGGAGAGCATTATTTCGATGATAAAGGGACTGGAAATCACATCATATGAAAAATTTAGGAAGGAAATGAGGACACTTAACTGATAGAAGAGAAAATTCAGGTGGCCATAGAATGAATCTCTAAATTACCAAAGGATCTTCTAAAAGAGAGATATAATTTGTTCTCAGACAAAGCCAGGGAGGACCTGAAGAGCAGGGTGTGGACCAATGATTGAAAGCAATGAAGGTTTTACTGAGTCCTTTAAGGAGATACAAGTGTATTTCCTAATATTGGAGGAATCCAATCAGGACCTAGACTAGTTTTTGATATTGCTGCTGGAAAAGGGATTCAGCCATCAGGCAGGACTGAACTGAGTGATCTGGAAAGTGTCTCAAAGTCTAACTTCCCCACCGCTTTCTCCAGGGCCTTATATCATTGTACTTTGGATGGCTGTTTTCCTTGGGAGTGCAAATGAGGTTTGAAGTAACTTCTGATCTTTTCTGGCACAGTACGAAGTTGTGCAAAGCTTAGGGAAATAGTTAGCTACACTAAGCAAGCCTTTCCCAAGTCAGTATTGGGGGAAAAAATAACTCCATTAGAAGTGCTAAATGAGGATCATAATGAGATATCCAAACTCTTGCCAAGTGAATTTAATCACTTTCTGATCCCAACAGCCACACAATTCAACTCTTTCTGAGCATAATTAAGCAAGTGACAATGAGGATACTATTCTAAGACATGGTAATGAGATGCTAAGGGGCCTGAATTCAGCTGGAGGGAAATTCCTATTAAATATTTATTAGATATGCAAGTTCTTTAATAGCTAGAAAAAATAGAAAAGGAAATTTAGTTAAGTGAGGTCCATTTCCTTTGAAATTAAACTGTTAAAAACAGAAGCTGCTGGGTCACTGCTTGTAGGTATATTCATCTTTCTGGCCTGAAGGCTTGGCTTCATTCTCTGGCTATAAACTCCCGGGTGACCTGGAGCCACAGAAAAGGGACTAAATTAGAGAATGATAGACTTTTTTGGCTGGGTAGTAAAGAAGAAAAAAGGAAATACTAAGTGGAGTGGAGTGCAGTAGAAAGCATGAATTCTGGGTGCTCCAGACAGACTTGTTTGAATTTGAACTCTAAAACCACTTGTGTGTGAGTGCACATGTATGTTACTGTTTCTTGGGTGCCTACTTGTGCTAGGTGCCATTTAACCCTGGCAACAAGCTGTTAGGTATGTAACCCAGATATGGGAGATAATTTGCCCAGGGTCACAAAGATACTAACCCAGGTTTCTCTGACTCTCAAGTCCCTGTGACTTTCCCTCTTCCATACAGCCATTCACAGAGAAGTACAAACTGAATGATTTGAGGGGAACCATTACTTTTGCCTGGAGCACATGGAGAAGCCAGCTTCTGAGGGCCTTGTTCAGGCAGCAGAGAAAGGACTGCCCTTAGGTGCATTGGGGTGGGGGTGGAGTTACACTGGCGAGCCACGTATCTGTTGCTAAGACCACCAGGGGAGTGAGGGAGAATCATGCTTTCTCAGGAGCCCTTTGTGGTCTGGCATCTAGAGATGGTGATCTGTAGCCAGGGCTTGTCTGTATCTAATCTTTGATATTGGGAACCCCTCCATAGGGATCTTTAGCTTTCTGTCTGAAAAGGGCTTCGATAATCTGCAGGGTGGGGAGCTGGACATGGCAGGAGCAAAGGCAGAATGCTTGCATGAGAGTGGTCTCTGCTGAGATACCCTTCCTCCTTCCCTGTGCCGTCCCTACAAGGGTCAGAACCATTGAATGACTTGGCCCTGAACCAAATGAGCAAATGGCCTTTCGCTGATAGTGCCCTCTTGGTATGGAGGGCTTATCTTGGGTCACGGATTTCATCACCATGCTTGGAATCTTGCAGATCATAACCAAATCAGCTAGAGCTATCCTTGACTCTTTCTTACTTCTTTTAGCCCATTCAGCTCTGTTTCTCCCTGAGAATTTAATTGCATCATATCTTTGTAGCATAAGCAAATACCATCTCTGTATCAGTCAGCGTTCTCCAGAGACACAAAGAAACAGAACAAACAGGAGAATACACACACACGTATCTAACTGAAACAGTTGTTTCAGATATCTATCTGTCTGAAATTATTATCATTATTATAAAGCATTGACTCATGTGACTGGAAGGCTGAGAAGTCCATGATCTTCTGTCTGCAAGATGATGCCCCAGGAAAACAAGTGGTGTAAATGAAAGTTCTGATAACCGGAGGGCCATTGGTGTAGATTCCTATCTGAGTCTGAAAGCCTGAGAACCAGAAGCACCAAAAGTAGAAGATCAATGTCCCCGTTCAAGCATTCAGGCAGAGGGAGGATCAATCCAATCTTCCTCTGCCTTTTTGTTCTACTTAGGCCCTCAACAGATTGGATAATGCCCACCCACATTGGGGAGAGTCATCTTTTTTACTCAATCAACCAATTCAAATGCCAATCTCTTTCAGAAACATTCTCAACAGACATACCCAGAAATAAATGTTTTGAATCAGATATCTGAGCATCTTACAGGCATACTATATGTCAACTTGACATATAGTATTAACCATGAAAATCTCCTTACCCCTGCCTTGTATGGTCATAGCATGTTCCTATCAGGGGAAGCCTCTTGCCTTTTAGGCCCATCCACCCACTGTCCCAGAGTCTGCTTGAGTTCTCAGAAGGCGCTCTACATGTGCAGTTGTTGTAGTAGGACGGTGATGCTACTCTAAACAACGAAAACAAAAATACAATGCCACATCAGGCCTCTGAGGTATATAGCTAAGTTGGGGAGATAAAAAAAAGCTTGTGGAAAGTGAAGTGGTAAGGCAAGATTCAATCAATAGTTCAAATAGATAATACAGAAGAAGATAGGTCACAAGCAGGGTGTGTTTAATTTACCAAAGAGTTTAACTAATGATCGTTCCAAGGGCTCAGAGGTGGGAGAAGATCGTGGGAGACTTTGGGTGGGAAGAAGGCTTGATATAAGAGATGGGTTGTGACATGTATCTTCAAGAATGAATTTACTTTGGATGAGGAGCAGGGTCATTTTCATTCATTCTAGAGTAGTAGTATGTCCTAGGTGGCCTCTGTGTCCACTGTGGTTGACACTGGGGATGTGGGATAGCTTCCTGGGGTTGCTCACAGACAGAGGTTGACACAAGCAGGAAAATCAAAGGCACAGCCAAGGACCAGAGAGATTACTTGGTTTCCTGTCTCCTATAGAATACAGACTCCTTCAGAAGTATTCAAGTCCCTCCACCATGTGTGTTCTATTTTCCTCTCCATTTTCATATCCTCCTGTTTGTTCTATAAATTTTGCTTTATAGACTTTGAAGCTAGGCTGGGCATAGTGGCTCACGTCTGCAATCCCAGCACTTTGGGAGGCCAAGGTGGCTCACCTGAGGAGTTTGAGACCAGTCTGCCCTCAAACTTTGGTAGAGAGGGGATTTAGTGGAAACTCCATCTCTACTCAATACAAAAATTACTCGGGCATAGTGGTGCACATCTGTAATCCCAACCACTTGGGAGGCTGAGGCAGGAGAATCTCTTGAACCCAAGAGGTGGAGGTTGCAATGAGCCGAGATAGTACCATGCACTCCAGCCTGGGCGACAGAGTGAGACTGTCTCAAAAAAAAATGCTGGATAGTTTGGTATTTTAAGATTCACAATGCTTACTACTTTTTGTTGAACTGTGTGCTTTAGTTATATAAAATCTCTGTCTTTTGCTTAATCCTGTTTCCTTAAACTCTACTTTCATATAATAGTACCAATCCCATTTATTTGTAGATATATCTTTGCCTCTTTGTTTTATGTCTTTGGGCTTAGTTGGTCCAACACTAGCTCTAAAAGTGATGGGGGCTGGAGGAAGGGGTTGAAGATCCAGCAAAACTGAATGCCAAGTGGTTAACAGTGAAGCTCAGAGGCAGCAATCAGAACATATCCTCAGTCTAACCAGCTCTGTCTTTCAAGAAGTTTGCCAAGATATCTGAGTGCCTTTGTCTGCTCCTCTCTCAGCAGGTAAACAGAACTTTTGGCCTCTATTGAACTTGCTGCTCTGGCTTCCTTGAATCTTGCCTAACTGTACTAGCAGTATAATCTTTGTCACCCTTTGCTAATTCCTATGCCACTTGTTGGCTCGAACTGGGTCCAGTCCCATTTTACCTATAGTCCCATCTGCCAATGGCTTTGGCTGTGACTGATACACAGGTCTTGTTGGCTTGACATCTTCCCAGTCCTGGATGAAATTAAAAAGGGTAAATATCTTAGAAAGCAGCAGAATTCCTACTATAGTAATCAATTTCTCTAAAAATTAAGAGAGGAAGAAACTAGGCATCTATGATTCATACTAAGGTCAAATTCTAATAAAAATGAGCAGAAGTTTTAAATCTATAAAGCCAATCAAATTTGAAATGTGGGTAATTCCAAGTCACCATCCAAGCCAAGGTAGCCTGTGGTCAGATGTCATTGCTGATGTTCATAGACTCGAGGTAAAGGCTAGTCACAGGAAGCCATGCAGTAAGTCATGTGATCTCTCTGGCCTATGGGATGCAGCAGCTTTCAGAAAGCCCGGGAAGTAGAGGCTTAATACAATTTGAGTGGGAGAGAGGACTGTTCATTCCAGTGTAGTAAGTGGATATCAAGGGTCCTTTGTGCCAGACACTGTGCAGGCACTATGGGTGTGGAGTGGCTCCTCTGTTGCTCACAGACACAGCTGATACAAGCAGGCTCTGAGAAAAAAAGGGGTGGCGAGTTCCTCCTAGGTGAATGGTGGAAGCTCAGTATGTCTTTGTGAATGAAAGAACTTAGAATTTAACTTTTCATAGTACTACATATTTTTTCACTTATACAAAAGAGTGTAAATCTTATCCATGTGCCGTTCATTTTACAGTTTAGAAAATATGTTCACAGTCAGGCATGGTGGCTTATACCTGTAATGTCGGCAGTTTGGGAGGCTGAGGTGGGTGGATGACAAGGTCAGGAATTTGAGACCAGCCTGGCCAATATGGTGAAACCCATCTCTAGTAAAAATACAAAAAAAAAAAAAAATAATTAGCCAGGCATGGTGGTGCATGCCTGTAATTCCAGCTACTCAGGAGGCAAGAGAATTGCTTAAACCTAGAAGGCAGAGGTTGCAGTGAGCCGAGGTCATGTCACTGCACTCTAGCCTGGGCAACAGAGCAAGACTCCATCTCAAAAAAAGAAGAAGAAGAAAGAAGAAGAAGAAGAAGAAAGAAGAAGAAGAAGAAGAAGAAGGAGGAGGAGGAGGAGGAGGAGGAGGAGGAGGAGGAGGAGGAGAAGGAGAAGAAGAAGAAGGAGAAGAAGAGGAAGACGAAGAAGAAAATATGTTCACATATTATCTAGTTTGATTAACAAAAAACTATTTTAGTCAGGTTCATTGTCTTAATTTCACAGATAACAAAACACAGGCTCACATTGGTTAAGATGCTCATCCAAGGTCACCTAGCTGATAAGTGGCAGATCTAGAATTTATGTATTTTTTTATTCAGCTGAAATTTTTACTTTTTATCCATCATTTTTTCAATTATTAACATAGTTATAGCCTTTGTTGAGTTCTGTATTTCATCATTTATATATTATTTATTTTCTCCAGCTTTATTGAGGTATAAATGACAAATAAAAATCGTATATATTGAAGGTAAACAATATGATGTTTTGATATGGAATTTAAATGCAAGGCTCCTGATATCTAGTTCCAGGTTCTTGGTACAAAATCACTGTTGCTGTCATCTCTCAGTGTGAGCCATAACAACCATGATTTGGACCTTTCCCACAAACTACTAAAATGCCAAAGAAATATGGCTACAAGAACATTGGCTTTTTACAACTGGTTTATGCTTGCCTTAGGACAGAAGCATAATAAAGCCATTCATTAAAATATCTAAGTCAACTGACAACCGTAATAATATTAAATACTCATAGCAGTATTAATCAGTGTTTTAGATTAGTCTTTTAAGTGCAGAGGCTCTTTTAGTTATCTTCATTGTTTTAGGAAGAATAGGCTCTTCTGAGCAGCTGTAGATCATTGAGGATTGGAAGTGGAGTGGTAGGAGGACATTGAAGGTCTATCAGAGTAGGTTTCTGAGGACCCTCAGAAGTTTTAAGTCTATAAAGCCATGTGAATTTGAAATATGTGTAAGTCTAAGTCACCATCCAAGTCAACCATTGAACTAATCTAAAACAAAGCTTAATGCTCCTACCCATGAGGACAAAAGGGCGGGATGTTCCAGGAGGCAGATCTTTCTAATGATGACAGATTCCTTTCTTGCATAAATGTTTGATCTTGAGATGTTGAAGGGCCTTATGGCAGTTGCCAAGAGAGTGTGGGAAGCTCAAAATATTTCCTCACTGCCTGGGTCATAGTTTGTTCCATGCAGGTGCTCAAGAGAACACTTATAAAACACCTAACCTAGAGAGGCTACTGTGGGCTTGATCTGAAATCCAAAGCTTTGTGAGATGATCCTTTCTTGGGCCACATTGGCCTCTGAGGGATGCCTATTGAAGTTTGCCAGTCAGGGTCTTTTGTTCCCTGTGCCTGTGAGTGGTAGATTCACAAAGATTGTGGCTCTATGTTGAGTCCCACTCGTGATCCTTGTTTCCTGGACCTATTGCTTCATCTTTGCTATCACCTCTTATGGTCCAGACTCCTGAACTTCCCCCTCTCTGAACTCTGAATTCAGATAAAGGAAGTATATACAAAGATGCTTACTTAGTACTATCTCTGTAAAGGAGCACTTTTCAAGTTAATTTGATTTTGTAATTTCACTTGAATGAATAAACATGCTAAAAAATCAAGTAGCATAAAAGGGTCTATAACGAAAAGCAATATTTCTACACCTTATCCCTCTCCAGCCCCACCCTCATTCCCTCTCATTCCCTAGCAGCAGACATCTTTAATTATACCTGCGTTTAGCTTTTCTGTTGGCTAACCCTATAACTCTAATGAATATATTCATATTGTGACATGTATCTATTTATGTATTTATAAAGACAATTACTTATGGATATTAACCCTCACCTCTTGGAGGTGGACAACTTCCAAGATGGCCCTCAATGATCTCCACCTCCTGTTATTCACATCCTTGTATAATTCCCTCCCATATTGTACCAGGGTACCATAGTCGAGCTGCATGACTAGTATCATATGTTTGAAGTGATGGTATGTCACTTGTGAGGTTAAGTTATATAAAACACTATAGATTCTACCTTGGTCTCTTTCACTTCCTCCCTGCTCCATCACTCATACTGGGTGAGGCCGGCTACCATGTCTTGAAGACACGCAAATAGTCCTGTGGAGAGGTCCACATGGCAAGGAACTGAGATGTACAGTCAACAGTCTGTGAGGAATTGAGGCTTCCTGCAAACAGCCATGTGAATAAGCTGTCTTAGAAGAACATCCCCAAGCTCCAGTCAAACCTTCAGATGACAGCAATGGCCAACAGCTTGACTGTAACTTCTTTTTTTTGGGGGGGGACAGAGTTTCGCTCTTGTTACCCAGGCTGGAGTGCAATGGCGCGATCTCGGCTCACCGCAACCTCCGCCTCCTGGGTTCAGGCAATTCTCCTGCCTCAGCCTCCTGAGTAGCTGGGATTACAGGCACGCACCACCATGCCCAGCTGATTTTTTGTAGTTTTAGTAGAGACGGGGTTTCACCATGTTGACCAGGATGGTCTCGATCTCTTGACCTCGTGATCCACCTGCCTCGGCATCCCAAAGTGCTGGGATTACAGGCTTGAGCCACCGCGCCTGGCCGACTGTAACTTCTTGAAAGACTCTGAACGAGAACCAGCTAGTTAAGCTGCTCTTAGATTCCTGATCCTCAGAAATAGTAAGAAAATGTTTGTTGCTTTGAGAAAATAAGTTTTGGGGTAATTTATCATGCAATAATAGATAACATATATCCTCCACAATTTGTAGATATTTTGTTGCTTAGTTCTCTCATTAGTTACATTATAACTTTAAATAATATTTCTTATTAGTTACATTGTAACTTTAAATAATAGATCTCTATTTCTTGGTTGTCCATTTTAAAAAGAGCTTCTTAACTTTCCATTTTCTGGGATGAGAATAATATTATAGCATCTCTACTTCTTCCTCTACCCTTCCTTCTCTTTTTCTACCAATTAATGCCAGACAGCTCAACCTTTATTTTTAAATATGAAAAATTTTAAATGCACAGAAGTGAAGACAATAGTATGAGAAACCACCACATACCCATTATCCAGCTTCAATAATTATCAGTTTAGGGCCAGCTTTGTTGCATCTCTGGCTCCACCTACATCCTCCCTCCCATATTGTTTTTAAGCAAATCCTACACTTTGTATAATTTAATTCATAAATATTTTAGTATGTACTAATAAAAGTTATGAAATTTTTAATAATATAACCAAAATGCAATTGTCAAATATAAACATAGCAATAATTTTTTAATATTATCAAATATCTGATCAGTGTTCAAATTTTCAATTATATATACACATACACATACAGTATACAGTTTGTTGAATTGGGATCAAAATAAAGTCCATATATTATAATTGGTCGATTTGTGCTTTGAAATATTTAAAAACTATAAGATATTCTTCCATCTTTTTGTTCTCCTAATTTATTTTCTGGGAAAACCAAACAATTTTCCTGTAAAGGTTCTCACAATCTGGATTTTTTTGGTTGAATCCTCTTGGTATAGTTAAGATGTTCCTCTGACCTTTGTATTTCAAATGAATTGGTAGTTGGATCTATAGGCGTGATCTGATCCAGATTTGATTTGGAGGAGGCAAAATTAATGTGTCATATATAATGTTTGTTTTCTCTTTCAGCAGGCACATCTTGAAGTTTTGTTATAATAACAATTATTATTGCTCAATGTCTAGATCCATCACTTCATAAGTGACTGCAAAATGGTGATATTCTCATTCTAGTTACATCTTCATTTATTAGTTAGAATATTTTTATAAAAATAAATTTCCTTCATCTATGATTTGGTTGCCCAGTAGTATAGTTCATATGGGGAATACATAATTAATATCTGAGTCTTTCCTTTTAATTACAAATTTTCAAAACAATAAGTTGATTCCCTATCATCAGAAAAAAGGTGACCAACTAGAAATTTTTATCATAAAATTATGGATTTAGATATACTAAATGTGTTCAATCAACTGCAGCCATTTTTAATATTTAAATTGTGCCACCTTTGGCCAGTAAGTTGTTTCCTGAGTCCTTTTGCCACAACCCTAGTAGTCTTTATAGTTTCCTTGTTACCTGGTAGGACAAGATACGCTACGCTCATCTTGGGTGTTTCCTGATCCAGATCTAGAATCAGCCATTTCTCTAAGAATATTTCATTTTTCTTTTTAGTGGGAAATGGTATTTCAAGGCCAGAATCTGCAATTTAAGAGGATACATTTATATTGGATCAGTCAGTGTTTCTAGAGCATTTCAGTGGAAATGCTAGAAGTGTATTTCTTTTTCCATTGGGTGGGATTTCTGGTGAAAATAGGGAAATCAGCTAGACAAATTCTAAATGAATCATAACACTGGGAAATGTATTTTTAAGATTAAATATATCATAAGTTCATAACAATTTAAATTCAGTACTGCAGGGTATTTATGTAACTTCAATCTTACATCCATATCATCTTGCTCCCACACTAAGAATCCCAATTTTCAAGACCACAAGGATTGATATCAATTAAAATATTCACACAATTACTTATTCACTGTATCTCATCTTACAAATAGAACTGATTCAGAGTAACAGTACTAATGCCACCACTACCAACATTATCACTATAAATAATTTACATTTTTTAAAGTTCTTTTTGTCCTTAAAGTAAATCTCTCTAGGGATATACTATCAAATTCCTGTGTTTAGAAGTCATATGGAATAGTTTCTCTTTGCCATCAACTACATGTATAATTACGTTAGTTTATTTCATTTTCTTTTAATTTTTAGGAATTGCTATTTTATAATGTTGTTTTATGATTATGTAATATGGTTTCATTGTTCCAAAGTCAAATCTACGAGCCAAGATATATTCAAATAAGACCAGCTTCTATCTCTTTCCTCTTTACCTTGTTTCCATCCAACTCCAGAGGCAACCATTTCAAAAAAATTTTGAGGTTCACCCTTCTATTTTTTGATGTTTTAATATAAGAATATTAATATATTATATTTGCATCCTTCTATTCTTAGATCGATGACAGAATGATGGGAGCATTTTTCTACACCTTATTTTAACTCAACAAATTTTCCTGGAAATCACTCTACAGTGGTATATTGAGATCTTCATTTTTTAAAAGCTGAAAATATTTATATATGTAACTTGAGTTTGGAGATGAGTACACACCTAGTAAGATCATCCCCACCACAGTCAAGGCCATAAGCTTTTCTATCACCTCCAAAAGTTTCTTTCCACTGACTTTATTTCTTTGTAGAGCTCTCTCTCATTTAACAGCTGCATAGTGCTCCATTGTGTAGATGCACTGTAGTTTTTTCAACCAATCTCCTACTGATGAACCTTTGAGCTGTTACTAGACTTTTGCTGTTACAAATTATTCTGTAATGAATAGCTTTGTATATATGTGTTTTCATATTTTGGCCAGTGTATAAGTGGGATCGGTTCCTGGAATTGGTATTGTCAGGTCAAAGGGCAAACACAGATACTTTTGCTAAATATTACTAGATTTCTCTCCATGAAGGGCTTGCATTTTGCATTACCAACAGCAAGATTTCTAGCATTTCTGTTCTCTGTAGTGCCTATAATTTACCCTTCCATGCTTTATCTATAGCAGAAAGCCAATAGCAAGTGTTTATAGTACAAGGTAATAGACAAAGTGGTTAGACATGCAGGCTCTGGGATCAGATCCCAAATCCTGGCTCTGCTACTAAGTGGCTGTACATTCTTGGGCAAATTACTTAACCTCTCTGTGCCTGATTTTCCCATCTGTAAAATGGGTAAGTAGCTAATATTAGGCTGTTTTACCTACATTTAAAGTCTATTGTGTAGTGTAGCCACTTTCATTAATTATCTTAGGATCTTCTGAATAACTTGCTGCAGAATCTCCATCGGCACTTACTGCTTCACTTTACAGTTTTATGTTATGGAGATGTCTTTTTTTCTTAAACGTCATGAACCCACATCTGTGAGCTTCAGACTTTTCTTCTGCAGTTTCCTTACCACTCTCAGCCCTTAAAAAATTGAAGCAAGTTAGAGCCTTGCTCTAGATTAAGCTTTGGCTTAAGGGAATGTTGTGGGTGGTTTGAACTTCTATTCAAGTCACTAAAACTTTCTCCCTATCAGCAATAAGACTATTTTGCTTTCCCATCATTCATGTGTGCACTTTTAATTTCCTTCAAGAATTTTTCTTTTGCATTCACAACTTGGCTAACTGGCACAAGAGGCCTAGCTTTTTACTTATATCTGACTATTTTAGGCAATTCTTGCATTGCTATAGATACCTGAGACTAGGTAATTTTATAAAGAAAAGAGGTTTAATTGACTTATGGTTCTACAGGATTTACAGGAAGCATGGTGCTGGCATTTGCTCAGCTTCTGGGGAGCCCTTGAGAAGCTTAGAATCATGGAAAGAGGTTAAGGGGGAGTAGGTACCTTAGATGGTGAAAGCAGAAACAAGTGAGAGAGCATTGGGGTGGAGGTGCCACACACTTTTAATTGACCCGATTTTACGAAAACTCCCTCACCATCGTGAAGACAGCACCAAGCCATGAGAGATCCACCCCTGTGATCAAAAGACCTCCCACCAGGATCCACCTCCAGCATTGGGGATTACAATTCAACATGAGATTTTGGTGGGGACACATATCTAAATTCTATTACTCAACTTTCAACATGGCTCCCTCACCAAACTTAATCATTTCTAAATTTTGATTTAAAGTGAGAGATTTATGACTCTTCTTTTCACTTAAGCACTTAGAGACCACTCTAGGGTTATGAATTAGCCCAATTTCAATATTGCATGTCTCAGGGTACAGACAGGCCTGAGGAGAAAGAGAGAGATGGGGAAAAAGCTAGTCATTGCAGCAGCCTGAACACACATATCGTTTATCAATTAAGTTTGCCAACTTCTTTGGGCATGGTTTGCGGTGCCCCAAAACATCAAAGATCACTCATCACATATATAATGATAAAACATCTGAAATATTGTGAGAATTAACAAAATGTGACACAGGGATGAAAAGTTAGCACTTGCTGTTGGAAAAATGGTGCTGATGCACTTCCTGGATGTAGAGTTGCCACAGACCTTTAATTTGTGAAAAATACAGTATCTGTGAAGTGCAGATGAGGTATGCCTGTATATCAAAACATTACAATGTACCCTTGAATATATACAACATTTATACCTCAATAAAGCTGAAAAAAGGAAACAAAATAGCTGTCTGCTATCAAGGATTTTCTAACTTTAAACCTTTGAACATTTTTCGTTGGGGATAAATGTTAGTCTTATGTTTCAGGCAGGGCAGGCACTAGGATGTGTGTGGTAAGTGAAGCACCTAGAGCATACAATTCAAGGAGCCACTAGGTACCATGTTTATGCTGCCCTAGTTCCAGCCTGGCCCAAGTTTTGCCTATTCTAAATAGGCAAATATTTAGTTAATGTTGAAAACAGAATCTGGGTTCTTACCAAGTAGCCAAATGGCTACCTCTTTGCTGAAGGAAACTATAGAAAAATAGTTGTCTAGTTTGTTTGTGTTGCTATAACAAAATATATGAGATGGGGTAATTTATAAAGAACAGAAATGTGTTATATTTTCCCACAGTTCTGGAGGCTAGGAAGTCCAAGATCAACATACTTCCAGGCCCAGTTGTCTGGTGTGGGCTGCCGTCTGCTTCCAAGATGATGCCTTTTTGATGCATCCTCTGGAAAAAAGAAGGCAAAAAGCCAAGCAAATTGAATGTGGCATGAAGCCTGTTATGTAACAGCCTTAATCTCATTTTTGAAGCATTAATCTTCATGGCCTAAACACCTCTTAAAGACCCCACCTCTTGCTTTTTCATCATGTATGGAAAGAACCATGTGAATTTTTCCTTACATTTGTTAACATGGTGTATTATATTAATGGGTTTCCCGACCTTAGACCTGTTGCATCCTGGAATAAATCCATTTATTCAAGGGAAAAAAAAAATCCCACCTCTTAGTACTATCACATTGACAACACCTAAATTTTGGAAAGGAACATTCAAACCATAACAGTAATGTTTCTATTATTTCAAGGGACATCACTCAAGGTACAGACTCCCTGAATCAAGCACATAGAGCTAACATCAGTAACAGCCAAGATATCAAATCCAAATACCAACCCCAAACATAGCAAAGAAAAAATTTAATAATCTCAACATAAATGAAAGAGTAAGCTTCTCAGCATCCTAGTTTAGATTTTTTTTTTTTTTCTAGAGAGACTGGGAAAGGGCTACTCACTACCTACAACATGGTAGAAAGGAAGTAAGCATGCAGAAAGGAGGAAAGGCCTAGAGACCTGGAAGAAAGTTGCCACACAAAAAATCTACTTCCAGGAAGATTCCTCCTTCTTTTTCCCTGGTTCCAGAGAAGATGGGGTCACCAAGGAGAAGTCAATGCCAAGACTCCCTCCATAACCTCTAATGATCTTTAACCTAAGACCAGTTAAAATATTGCTACAAAGAAGAAAACTTTATCTAATAAAGTTTCACTTATTCTGGTTTCCTGGAATTTCTTAAAATTCCAAATATCCTAGCACCAAACCGAAATTTATTTTAATTATATTTTCCTTGATATAAAATAATACATGATTATTGTATGAAATGTGTTAAAGATAAGCATGAAGAAGAAAATAAAAATTAATCTTGATCTCACCTCTCAGAGATAACCATAGTTGATTTCATAGCTATCTTTCAGAATATTTTGTACACATAGGTGTACATCCACGTATGGAATCAGACTGATTTGTATACTGCTTCTCTGGCTTACTATAAGTATCTCTATGTATCGTGAAATACTTTTTGAAAATGTAATTTTTAGCAGCAACATACTATTCTTACGTATGGAGGTACCATAATATCTTTTTCTACTCTTGAACATTTGGCTATTTTCAAACTTTTGGAAAAACTGCCACAATGGACATCCTTGCACATGAATATTTGTTTATTTAATAAGTTCCTTAGACTGGATTCCTAAAAGTCAGATCATTGAGTTAAAGGGCCTGGTCATTTGTAGGGGTATTGGTATGTACTCCTAAATTGCTTTTAAGAATGATTGTACCATTTTTCACCCTGACCAGCAGTATAGGTGAATGTTTCTAGAGGTGTGTGCCAATTCAGAATACTATAATTGTGTTCTTTTTTGTCTAATTGATAGCTGAAAAATATGACTCACTTCTTTATTTTCTAGTTCTCCTATTACTAGTGTGGTTGAACATTTAGAATTGTTTATTGGTGATTTATTTTTTTATTTGTGAATTGTTTCTTATGAGGTATGTTTATTTTTCTTTCGAGATTGTGATTATTTTCTTAATGCATTGCAGTAGCAATTGTCATAATAAAAAAAGACTAATAGATAATATTCATTGAACATTTCTGGCATGGCAGGCCCAGTTCTAAGCATGTTATATTTATTAACTTTTTAAATTCTTATAAAATGCAAATAAGTAGGTACTATCATTATTCCCATTTTACAGATGCTGAAAATAGGAACAGAGAAGTTAAAATAATTTGCTCCTAGTCATACAGCTAGCAAGTGACAAAGCTACTTGAAACAATCGGACACCAAAGCAGCCACCAACAGTCAAGACTTTATTAGCTCTGTGTTATACGGGCTATATATTTTCCCACTTGGAAGAAACATTTGAAAAACACTGATAAATTTGACTACAGATATGTATTGAAAATCTCTGTACATAAAAATTCCATGAGAGAAACTTAAGAAATAAATGACCTTTTTTCATGTTTAGAAAATTTTTCCCCACCCCATGATCTGACATTACCTATATTTTGATGTACTGTTCAATGGATTTATTTTAAAAATGTAACTTTTTAATTAACTGGAATTTATTTGGATGGGAGAGGTGAGGTAAAATTTATTATTTGTTTAATAATTCTTTGACATTCTGCCACCTTTATGAAGTACTGAGAATAAAATGGGGATGATAATGGTCTTTACCTCATAGGGTCATTATAAAGATTGAGTGAGATTAATTGTTTTTTTAAACACACACACATACAAAGTAGATACCCTTCAGAAATGATCGTTTCCCAAATCAGTCTACCGCACTCAGGAAATGTTTCTATGGCAATTGTGTACTTACTTAACTCTTTTTTGTACTTGTTTTCTCCTCTTCATAGAAAAGAGGACATCCTTATCCAGTTTTAAAGCCTTTAGAATTTTATGAGCACTTCTTGAAACATTTTATGAACAGTTTGAAACACTTTGAAGTAGATTTCTCTGAAAGAAGTCATACACTTGGTAAACAAGGGGGCGCTTTTGCTTTTTTGTCTGAGGAATGATATTTAAACATTTGATTCATTCATGATGATGGACACAGCTATTGATTTAAGGAAATCAAAGTGTTGCAATCAGTTTTTAAAATTATTTTGATGGGAAAATGTGGCATGACTTCAATAGGCTTATAACTTTAGTAGTTGTAATCATGATAATGGCATCGTCCTCAATTCTTCCCCCTCTCACTCCTCACATTCAACTCAACAGCAAGTTCTGCTGGCTTCGCCTCCATTATATGGCCTATATCCATCTATTTTTCTGTAACCTCTTTGTTTCTATCCTGGTCAAGCCACTATTGTCTCTCCTGTACCATGGCAGTAGCTCCTGCTTGTCCCATGCTTCCACCATTGTCCTTAATCAGTTCATTTTACATGCAGCAGCCAAAATGAGTCTCTTAAAATGTAAGCTATATCTTGTCATTCTTCTATTGAAAACCTACCAATAGCCCTATAGGTCAGTGTTTGATCTTAACGCATTGACTTTGGACTACCTGCAAAAGAATCATATAAGATGTGTGTTTACAATATGAATCCCTGTACACTGACCGAGACCCACCTACTGATAATCTCTGTGGGTAAGCCCAGGATATTGCATTTTAAACAAGCATCCTGGCTCAATCAGTGTCCTTTGGGAGCCAAGTTCTTTCCCTGAACCGCTAAAAAACAATGACCTTGACTTTCTCATTTCTCTTCCTCTCAGGATCTAAGAAAGACTTGGCACATGACATGTGCTCAGGATTTCTGGGTTGAATAAATGGAATGGAGGATACAACGTATGCATATTTGAACCAAAGCTAGGAAGCAGGGGTGAAGACAGAGGGCTTGGGATGGCAGACTGAGGCATTTCCTTTGCACTGATGTTTAGGGTTTTTCCAGTTCTGACTTTTCTTATCCTTCTACCCACCATTTTTTCTTCTACCTACCCCCTCTCCCACACAGCCTGAAGTCAGTCTGGACTAATTCTGAACTCCTTGTTTTTCATAAGCCCTTGATTATAGGACTTTTGTTTCTATCACTGCATAACAAATTATCACAAATTTAACAGCTTAAAACAACACACATTTATTATCTCATAGTTTCTGTGTGTCAAAGGTCTGGAGGCAGCTTAACTGGGCCCTCTGATTAGGTTCTCACAAGGCTGAAATCAAAATGTTGTCTAGGGCTCAGATTTCTTCTAGAGGCTTAGATAGGGAAGAATCTACTTCCAATCCTATTCAGTTTGATGGCAGAATTAATTTCCTTGTGGCTGTATGACTGAAGGCTTTCGGCTTTTTTTCCTTACTGTGGGCTGGGGACCACCTGACCTTCCTTGTCGTATGGGCTTCCTCAACATGGCTGTTTACTTCATCAAGCCATAAAGGAGAATCTCTCCTTCTAGTCTGCTACGTTGGAGTCTTATATAACAACGTAATCATGGGAGTGACATCCCATGACTCCCATTCTCTAGGTTACATTCTGTTGGTATGAAGCAAGTCACTGGTACCACTTAGAGAAGAGATTATACATAGGCATGAACACCAAGAGATGGGAATAATCAGGGGTTATGTTAACGTCTGTCTGCCACATGCTTCTCCTAGCATTGTCACTGGCCCAGGAACTGCTTCAGAGATTCCCTCTTCTGCCCCACCATTAGCAGTAGTGGGATCTTTGACTATCACTGCCAAAGTGATTGACTCTTCACATATTAAGATTTATCCCAGGATACATGGTTACTGTGGGTCTGGTACATTAGGCCCATCTGGATCTAGTTAGATGAGTTGGTGAGAGCATGGTGCCACAAGTTCTGCCTCCCTGAATAATATGAGCCTGACGTGTATGACCTGTGAGAAAGGCAATTGGTTGGAAGGGGCATGTATGGGGGCAGCAGTGTGCATGTATATGCCTATGTGTATCTGTGCACACTACTAGATAAAGTAATGTTAGGTTCAGAGGCTACTAGTGAGCTAATCAGAGCTTTTTCCCGAGTGTGACTCAGCTGGAAAAGTTTTAAGAAACTGAGAATCATATGGAATTCTTGCTTTTGAAATTGTGAAGGAACTCTGATTTTATAAAAGCATTTGGAGATAAAAGCCAAGAGGCAAATCAAATCCAGAAATCCAGAGAAGGGAGTCCAAAAGGCTGGCAACCTGACACTAGAGAGGGAGACAGTGAGAGATGGGGGACAGAGTCTCACATGGAGTAGTCCTCTAGAAACCATGGGGCATTATTTAATTCATGTAAGATCTGTAGAATGATGGCCATGTTACTAGGACATGAGTGACTCTTGAACATTTGATTTTCCATTTTCACATAAATATTTGCTGGATAAATGAATTTTCTTTATTTAGACATGCCATGTATGTAGGAATTTGATGCTGTAAAAATCTATGCTTGGGGCCAGGTCAAGTTATCTTTTTGGCTTGGAAATGATCTTATCTTGCTTTACGGGAACAAATACCTCTTCGAAGGGTCATTCTGCCATCATTCCATTAAGGCAAAGATCACTCAGCTTGTTCTTGATAGACTGTCTTACAGAATCATTAGGCTGTTAAACATTGAGCTCTGCACAGTCCATTTTTTGAAACCTCTTCTGCCTTCTTCTCCTCTGTGGGTCCTCAAATGGCCTGGCAGATCACCAGATCAGTTATGGAGGGCAGACATTCTAAATTGAACAGACTGCATGAGGCTTAGAGAAACACTTGAGCTCATCACTGGTGTCTTCTGCACTCTATTCATGAGCATCAGTGCTGAAAATCAGGTGCCATCAGGTTGGGAAACCTGGTGGCATAACTGCAGAAAGGCTGAATAGAGGTGGGTTGCTTACTGGTGTTAACACAGTTGCTACAACCGTCCAATTAGCATCATTTTTAAAGAAAAGCCTCATGGTCTGTAATCTAGACGGGTATTTGTCTTCCCACGAATGTCATTTGAGCTTGCATTGACCAATTCAGACACCTTCCTGAATGAGAATGATACTTTACCTCTAAAATTGATGCAAATCACTAGGCCAAGGGTGGAGTCCTCACAGTGATTGAGTCAAAAAGGTTTTTCTGCTAGAATGTAGAGTAAATATATGCCAGCTAGGCAAAGTGTTCTTCTCCCAAGGCCTGTCTCAGAGTCGTGTACTTACTGTGCTGTCATCTATTTAGTTGCTCAGTCCAGAATATGAGTCACCCTTGATATTTCTTTATCCCTGTAGATTCCATCTCCTGAATATCTTTCTCCTATGTCCTCCTGTCTTCATTTTTTTCTGCTAACCCAAGCCACATCATCTTTCATCTGATAACTGTTATGAATGAAGAGTCAAACTCTAAAATATTTGAAGAGATTTATTCTGAACCAAATATGAGTGCCCATGGCCTGTGACACAGCCCACAGGAGGTCCTGAGACCATGTGCCCAAGGTGGTCAGAGTGGAGTTTGGTTTTATACATTTTAGGGAGACATGAGACATCAATCAAATACATTTGAGAAATATATTGGTTTGGTCCAGAAAGTTGGAACAATTTAAAGGGGTTTGGCGGGAACACTTCCAGGCTACAGGTGAATTTAAACATTTTCTGCTTGATAATTGGTTGAGCTGTCTAAAGACTTGGAATCAATAGAAAGGAAATGTTCAGGTTAAGATAAAGGATTGTGGAGACGAAGTTTCTTTTGAAGTCTCATAGTGGTTGGCCTTAGAGACAATAGATGACAAATGTTTGCTATTCAGCCCTTTAAAAGGTATTAAATTCTCATTTAATCTCTTTAGGATTGAGAGGGGCTGGAAGAAAAAGATCTAGCTACATTAATAGAGATTCTTCACATATGCAAATTTTCACCCAGAAAAGACAGCTTTCCAGGGACATTTCAAAATATGGTAAATAAACATGTTTTGGGATAAAATATTTTTATTTTTTTCTTTGTCATATAACGTTATGCCAGAGTCAGATTGGAAGGTAAATCACAATACACAGTGTTAAATAAAACCCATCTGATGAGAATATGTGGTTTGTAGGGCATAGCTCCCCAGACCCCTTAGATAAGAATTTGGGCAAGATTAAAAAAAAAAAGTCAGCCAGGCGCAGTGGCTCACGCCTGTAATCCCAGCACTTTGGGAGGCCGAGGTGGGTGGATCACAAGGTCAAGAGATCGAGACCATCCTGGTCAACATGGTGAAACCCCGTCTCTACTAAAAATACAAAAAATTAGCTGGGCATCGTGGCTCGTGCCTGTAATCCCAGCTACTCAGGAGGCTGAGGCAGGAGAATTGCCTGAACCCAGGAGGCAGAGGTTGCGGTGAGCCGAGATCGCGCCATTGCACTCCGGCCTGGGTAACAAGAGCGAAACTCCGTCTCAAAAAAAAAAAAAAAAAAAAAAAAGATTAAAAAAAAATCAGAGGTTAGTCCTCACTGTCCTGCTTTCCCAACTCCAGAAGAAGGAGTCCCCTGTCAGTTTTTCCCCTTACCTGCTTTCAATCTGTACTCCATCCATTAGCAAAAGTGATTCTTACTAATGCAGACCTTATTAGGTCATTTTCCTCCTTGCTTAGAACCTTTCAATTATGAGGTCAAATTCTTAACAGAGGCTAATGATCACTTTTGCCTTTTTCAGCCTCATCCTGAGCCACTTGTTCCTTCACTCTCCCCCCTCCAGTCACACAGACTGCCTTTTGGTCTCTCAGAAGATGCATGTTCCTTTCCACCTCTAGGCCTTTCTTTGCACATGATCCAGTTGCATGACATATTCTCCCCTTCTGCTCTTTTTAATCTAGTTATATCTTACTGATCCTTAAAAGTATTGCCCAGGTCTTTGCTATTGTAAACAGTGCTGCAATGAACATTCGTGTGCACGTGTCCTTATAGTAGAACGATTTGTAATCCTTTGGGTATATACCCATTAATGGGATTGCTGGGTCAAAGGGAATTTCTGTTTCTAGGTCCTTGAGGAATCGCCACACTGTCTTCCACAATGGTTGAACTAATTTACACTCCCACCAACAGTGCAAAAGTGTTCCTATTTCTCCACATCCTCTCCAGCATCTGTTGTCTCCAGATTTTTTAATGATTGCCATTCTAACTGGCGTGAGATGGTATCTCAATGTAGTTTTGATTTGCATTTCTCTGATGACCAGAGACGGTAGACTGGATAGGGAAAATGTGGCACATATACACATATACACTATGGAATATTATGCAGCCATCAAAAACGTTGAGTTTGTGTCCCTTGTAGGGACATGGATGAACCTGGAAACCATCATTCTCAGCAAAATGACAGAAGAGCAGAAGATCAAACACCACATGTTCTCACTCATAGAACACATGGAAACGGGGAGGGGAGCACTACACACTGGGGTCAGTTGGGGGGAAATAGGGGAGGGAGAGTGGGGGGTGGGGAGTTGGGGAGAAATAGCAGGGGGATAGATGCCAGATGTAGGTGATGGGGAGGAAGGCAGCAAATCACACTGCCACGTGTGTACCTATGCAACAATCCTGCATGTTCTTCACATGCGCCCCAAAACCTGAAATGCAATAAAATAAATAAATGGGAAAAAGAAAAAAAAATAAAATAAAAAAAAAATAAAGCCTTTAATACATACTACCATAAAAAAAAAGTATTGCCCAAATGTCACTTTCTCAAGGAAGCTTCCCTGATCCTTGTCCAAAATAAAATTAGTTTCATCTATTGTTTGTTCACATACCACTGTGTGCTTCTTCTTCTTAGCACTTATCACCAGTATAGTCATGTGATTAAGTGGAATATTAATTGTTTAATGGTAGTCTGCAACTTTAGATCATTGGCTCCAGGAAGACAAGGACTGTGCTATCTTGTTCACTGTGGTCAAACCAGCACAGAGAACAGGTCTTGGGCTGTCGAAGCCCAGTACTGGATAGTTGTCACATGAATTGATGAGTTGTAGGTACTTTTCTACCAGTTACTAGCTGTGGCCTCTTAGGCTAATTACTTAACCTTTTTAAGAGTCCTCATTTGTAAAATGGGCTGTTCTAAGTATTCAATAAAAACACAGATCAAATAATTAGCACATGTTAGACAGAACAAACATTAGTCTTCTCTCAGAATGGAGAATTCTAATTCTGGGTATTGGTCACTGCAGATTCTTTCTACCTGGTTAAACATGTCAGAATCCATCTTGTAACAAAATCTAGTTTCCTTTGGGCAGGCCAATATTACCTGGGGGATGCCATTAGGAATTCATCCATCTGACCCTGCAAATCCCCAGAGCAAAACTTAAAAATTCATCTATGCATCCATTCTTTTACTTACCAAATATATATTGAGCACCTATGGGTTAAGAGCTTGCACTACAGCAGTGATCAAGAAAGACATTGTCTCTGACCTCTTGGAGCTTACAGTTAGCTTCTTTCAGTTTTCTGGTTTTCATGTCACCAAACAAATGGCTTGACTCTTCTGTATTTGTTTTCAGATAGCCCTAGCTGTGGCTTCTGGTGCAGTGTGAAGGAACCCTTAGCTTCTTAGTTCAGTTGGAGACATTTTCTTCTTTTGATACACTTGCACTTAGATTTTAAAATCATTATCCACAACACCTCTTCTTAATTTAATGTCTTTATTTTGTGATCTATACCCCCATTCTCTCCTAAACTATACTTCAAATTATATTCTTTCTCTTAACATGAATACAGGTAAGATATTTGTCCTCATTCTCAGAACAGCTGTTTGCAAACTGTTGGGAAGAAAAGTGTCAGGTGAATGGCAATGATATTACGATTTATTGAAAACTATTCAATTTGTTTTCTTTCCCTACCATGTGTCCAAACTAACAGCATGGCTTTGGTTCTGAAGTCTGTTTGCATTTCTTGGTGATTTTAGCTTAATAATGACACCTATGTATTGGAAACACAAGGGAAATGTATAACCCCAAGGAAACCGAGCCCTGCCTTTTGCTTTAATTTTCAAAAACACTCATTCATGTATTGTGTGTGAATAAGAATATCTCAATTTTGAAATGCATACACACAAAACCGCTCTGGAGAACAACTTATGCTGTTGTGCTGACCCTGACCTGTGTGAGCTGCCTGGGCTCCAACTCAGCAGGATGGGAAAACACTCTGGGAGCCAAGAGTCTCCTGGAATGATGAAACAGGAGGCTCTGCAAAATCTGTTTTCTCTTACTCACATGGAGAATCATCTGATTGTGGAGAAGGGAAGAATCTTGTCAGTATCTCATTTATTTATTTTGGAAAAAGATAGCAGAGCGCCCATGTGTGGAGCTGGGCATGAGCCTGTTGGTTTTAAGGAAGAAACCCATTATTAGGAGAAAGAGCACCATTCTTCCTCTTTTCAGAAATGCAGGGACCTCTCATGTGACAGAGGCAGTTCCATGGCTTCGCCTTTAATGGAGTGAGCAGATTGCAGGAAGAATGTGATGCTGCTCAGTAAATTTAATGACTTTATGAAGATAAATGTTTCCCTTCCGAGGCTCCTTCTTGTCAGAATACATTTAATACCGCCATTCCTTTGAGAACTAAATTCCTGTAGCACTTTGCAGCATATTAACATGTTTTTCTCACCACATGAAATTGCACTTCAAGCAAGAAATAATAATGTTTCTGCCTCCCCTTGTACATTTTTATTACTGCCAATGAATAGGAGTAAATTAACTATTATGGCTAACATTATTCACGGGGACAAATTCCTAACTCATTTTACAGAGAATAATAAATAACTGAATGAATAAGATGCCTTTAATTTCACATGTGAATTATCAAAGATTCCTCAGAGTAATAGAAGAGAGGCCATCATATTTATACACAAAATATAAATATACAGTTAGTGTTTAGCATCCCAAGCTACGTCTTCTAATAGTCACTTGCTTTTGGCTACACACGTAATATGCTGCTCCGGGTCTCTGAAACTATGGCACCAAATTTTATCCATCAGTTACCCTCAGCCACATAACATATACTGTAATTAAAAACTAGAAGGGCTATGTTTAGCTTTTATGAACTCTAATTACAATTTTTGTCTAGGTATTTATCACTTCATTCTATGGCCAACCTCAAGACTAAGTAAATCTTTTTCTTGTTAATGACATGAAAAAGCAAATTCCACTCTAATGAAAATTGTCTAAGATCTGGACAGTAATTTTTTAAATTTGGAATTGCCTTCAATATACCCAAATTCCAGTACACTGACATAATTTGAACATATTCATGTAGCCTGTTCTAATGGGATTTTTGCTGCACCATAAATTGTCAAGGACCTGAAAGGTACAAGCAGACAGGATAATAGGGAACAGAAGAGCATACTCACCCTTCTAGGATATTATTCTACTTAATGACCTTCCCACATCTCCATGGCTGCACTGTCACATCTGTGCCCTCCCTGCCAGACATCTGTTAAGCAAGGCCTGTGTTGGGGTGCAAGATGCAAAGTTGAGGGATTTAAGCCTCCCTGAGAATGCATATGCCACCTGGTATCCTTGGTTAGATGTCTAAAGGGGGTGACAGGTCACAGCAGTGTGGGGTAGGCCTTCAGGGAAGCAAAAGATCAGTTTGGTGGAGAGGAGGGCAGGGCAAGAAGGCCTTCTAGGTAGACACACAGCAGAAGCAGACGTATACAGGTGGAAATGTTTTGGAAGTGCTTCACAAGGGGGAAGGAGGGGTCCCTTTCATTGGAATGGAGCCGAGCACACCCCCAGCCCTAAAAGGGAACAGGCATTCCTGAATTTGCTCCCAAATGTTGCCTTTTGGCTTGCCACACTCACCTCCCATCTTCTACCCAAATAAACCCCAAATCCCAGGCTCCATGAGAAGATGGGCAGAAGATCAGAGGAACTGAAGAGTGGAATGGCAGAGAAGGAGAGAAGAGAAGGAGCTTCTGGACAATGAGAGGAGTTCAGCTGGGGATGGTTGGAGAGGAGATCAGCCTCAGAATGGCCAAACTCCAGGAGAGGATCACCTTCCCACTCCATCCCCTTGCCAGTTCCCCATCCATCCTGTTGGGAGCCACCTCCACCATTCAATAAAACCTCCACATTCCCATCCTTCAAGTCTGTGGTTTGACCTGATTCTTCCTGAATGCCAGACAGAGACCTGGGTACAAAGAGGGCACTGAGTTGGTTAACACTTAAGCCATCTGTGGACAGCAGAGCTTAAAAAAAGCACTGCAACATTCCTACTGGGGATTCAGGAGTCACAGGCACCCACTCCTAGACACTACCATGGGGCTAGAGTCCAAAAACACTTGCCCTGGCTCATGCATCTGCCTGTCTGCATGCTACCCCTTCCATAAGGGGTTTGAGTGCATGGTGGCTGAACAGACAAACTACACCCCTGTTGAATGTCATGAGAGGGGATTCAGGGAGCTCACCTGTTTCAATATAGTTTCAGTGTTCACCTGAGTGGCTATTCAGGCTGTTACTCCCTTAGGGAGTAAATACTCCATTACAAAGACTTTCCTTGCGCCGAACCCTATTCAGACCCTCCTGGAACCATCCAGAGTAAGTACAATCTCTGAGCACCTCTCAATTGTTCTCTTATTTGGATCAAACATCTCCAGTTCAAAAATTCCTACGACAGATGAGACAGCTTGCCTTGCTGGTCATATCTTCTTATCAAAGTTCAAGAATTCAGTGCCCCTCTGAGAGCATGTTGTTGCCAAGAACTGACTATGTTCCTCCAGCTGTGGTCTCCTTGGGACAGAGTTGGTCTGGGTCATCACCTCACTTGTTCTGAGCCACATATTCTATTCCAAGAGCCTTAGCAGACCCTGGTCTTCAGGACAGCCCCATCTCACAATTGTTTTGGATACAACTGGTCCTTATTAAAAACCCACACACAATTCATTTTTATGAATGCCATTCATTCAGCTCTTCCCCTAAAAACATTGACTTTTTGGACCTAAGTGCAGAGCTTTGCACCACTATCTTTATTAAACTTCATTTTCATATTTTTTTCACCAACTCTTCCTTTGAAATAATTATGTGTCCTTATTCTCTTTGATATAGTTTATTTCCTTCCCACCTTTTTGATATTTGTCAATTTGATCTATAAGCCATCAATGTCTACATCCAAGAGTTTGTTGGAAATTGTTAAACTAGATGGGCCTCAGGTCCCCATGCCTCTAACATGTTTGAGTTAATTAGAATTTGAGGCATACGGGCAGTCATTTAATTGGTTATAAGTCCACTAAACTGTATGATTTATAGAATATGCCATCTTCTCATATTGTAAAATTGGGATAGAATGTTGTCTTTTCTACTGTTCCAATATCATTCCTGTTCTTATAAGAGAAATTTCTCAAGGATTGCTAGACTTTAATTATTCCTTCATTATCATGAGCCTTGGGGCAGAGTTTACCCAGGCCAGGAGCTATAAACTCATTTAGAACAACTTTCAGTTGTCTTTTGGTAAATATATGCATTTTCCGATTATAAAGTTACTGAACAAAATTGGAAAATGCAGAAAAGTAAGAACATTTTATTTGTTTATTTATTTATTTATTTATTTATTCCTCTCAGCAAGGCAGTTTACTTCTATAGAAGGGTGTGGCGCATGGATGGAACAATGGCTGCTGTATGCCTGGACAAGAGGGGAAGGGGTACTTATGCCTGACAAGGGTCCTCCCTACTGTTGTGTCGTCCCCTGTTGGCTAGGGTTAGACCATACAAGCTAGACTAATCCTGATTGGCTATTTAAAAATGTACAGGGGTCCAAGCTGGAGTGGCAGGGTGGGTGCTTTGGCGGGAGGGACTGTTACCGGCATGTCAGAGCAGGTAGCCAGGGGTGATCAGGTGACAGGGATGAGTCAGGATGGAGCCAGAGGGAGGGTGAGCAGAAGTGGACTACTGATTAGAGCCGGTGGAGAAGGTTGTTTACTGGAATTACAAGGAAGTTAAACTTTAAAATAGAGAATTAAAGAATAAGAGAGCTGAACATGCTGACATACTGATTCTTTTAAGAGAAACTTGGGGTTCAGTATAACAATCCCCCATCTTTAATTTTTACAGTTTTCTTTTTTTTTTTCTCTTCAAACTTCCTTAACATGTCTTGGCTTAGTTGTTCTGTTTGTTCTTCTAAAAAAAGTAGTCTATCTGAATAGGGTGGAAGAGGGGTTGGGGCTATGTTAGTAACAATAACCTAACCCTAACCCTAAAATCACCAATAATTCTACCTCCTTAAGATCCTTCTGTTACAACACTTTTGTGAGTTCTTTCAGAATTTTTCTATGAACTTGCAGACATATGCATGAATGTATTAAGTGTATATGTCTATAAAAACATAAGATTGAGGTCATGCTAGATGTATTGTATCCTGTTTTATTTTGCTTATTAATTATATCATGAACAATATACTTTTAAAAACATAATTTTAATGCCAAGTTGTACTCTATCACGTAAATATGCCACAGTTTAGTTGACTAATTAGACTTCTAATAACAGTGTTAAATGTTCTCATGTACAAATGGATGCATTTTTCTAGTTATCCCTGTAGGATACATTTTTGTAAGTAGAAATATTGAGTCAAACAATATAGATTTTCAAAGATTTTTTTATAGTTGGCCAAATTGCTTTTCAGAAAAGTCTTACCAGTTGGTAATTTAACATAAGTGTATAAATAGTCATATTCCATCCCCTTAGCCAATTTTATGTATTCTCATGTTTAAAATTTTTGCCAATTTGATGGGCAAATAATGTCTTATTTTCATTTGCATTTTTTTGATTACCAATCATGTTGGCATTTCAAAGTTTATTAAATATATATGATGCATATGTTATAATTGTCTATTTGTGTATTTTGTCTCTTTTGTGTTGTTTTCCACTTTCTGATTTATGAGAGTTTTTACATATGAAGGATACTCATTACATTTCTTGGAATATTTGTTAAGTTTCTCACTTGCTTCAATTTCTTCTGTAAAATTGGAATCATTCTATTTACTTTCTGAGACTTGTTTTATGGTTAGCCATTGCAATGAATAAAGTCTCTAACACAGTGCCTGGCACATGGTTGGTGCTCAATATGAATGGCTATGACTATGGTTGTTATCAACTCAACTTGTAATCCAATGGATATGGTGACCTAGGCACTTCCCCCACAGCCCAGATCTCTGTGCAGGAAGTCGTAATACTAAAACTGCCTCTGGGCAAACAAAGGTCCACTCACCTTCTGCCTGTAGGAGTTACTCACTAGGTTGGCTGAGCTTTTGAAGGATGACTTCAGCTAGAGGACACAGACTTCAGTGCCAACAAAGAAGTAGCACTACATGCCTATGGAGTAGATGTGATCACTATTCCCCATTTAACAATGTGAAAACTGAAGTGCAAGGGACTTAAAGAACTAGATCAAGGTCAAAAAGTCACTGAAGAAAACCTAAGTGTGCAGCATCTCAGAAACCAGCCATATTAACTTGAGCAGATCTGCTCTCTGGGCTAGGATTTCTTATCCATAAAGTTAAGAAGTTTTAGTAGGCAATCTCCAAGATCCTTGGAATGCCAGCAGTCTGTATTTCGCTTAGAGGATCTGTAGGGCACAGTCATTTACCAGCCCAAGTATAGCCCTAAATTTACCAGGCATAAAATTTATTAAATTACTTTACAATTTCCCAAGGGCATTTTGTATCCTTTGCAAATCATGGTTCTGTTACTTGCTTTGTCAATGAGAAGAGGGTTAGGAGGTACAAGATCAAGCCTCCTTATTTATCGGACTAGAGTTCTACGTAAATCTCTTCTGTAATACAAAGTGCATGTACTAGCTCACAGGTCCCTCAAACTCAACATGTCCAAACTGAACTCAGTTTTTCCCTTCTAGAATAGCATCCTGTCTCCCCGCCATAGCATTTCCCATGGTTTGTAATTATGCAAAGCTTGGTGGTATTATTTGCTTATATCTGTCTCATCTAGGGAGTTTCACTAATCTAAGAGTTGAAAGGTGGTCCTGAGTGTAATTGTGCATTTTGATCTTGCCTCTATTGCAGAATGTTCCACACCATGTTGCACTTGTTAGTTTACTTATCTGTCTATGGCCAAAGACTAGAATCCTTGAGGACAAAGTGCAACTTCGTTATCTTTGAACCTCTAGTTCCCATAACAAAATAGCTGCTCAGTACTTTCTGAGCTGATACAAAATAAGTGCTCCTTAAAAAGTAGACAGCTGAAGAAAGGACTGTTCAAATGAGAAGCCCAGCCACTACTGAGATCAGAGCCCACACCCTGACTCATCTCAACGCCAGCAGAGCAGCAGTGGGCACCTCCTTCTGGCACACATCATACAAGACACCAAGAAAGCTTCCCTCCCTAATTGATGACCCTTCTAGCCTCCCACTGTGTGAAGGAGTAAGAACCACTTCCCAACATAAAGTTGCCAAAAACCAAAGCAGGTAACCAAAATAATCAAACCCTATTAGGCCTCACACAAACTTGTTGGAGACCATCTTTTCTATTGTAAGAACCATCTTAGTTTCCCAAAAAAGAAGCCAAAAAGAACTTCAGGAGATACTGAGAAAACACTGGGGAACCGTAGTCCTTCTCGGGCTGCCCTGGCTTTGGCTGCCCCTAGTATTATGTCCAGCCCTTGCTAAACATCCAACCCAGGTGAGGATGCAAATATTTTCTATTAATTCCTTGAGGCCCAGTTGAGGCAGGCCAAAGTCTTCAAGAGAACTTAATACTGAGGGATCAAAGCAAGGCGGCACTGATTGAGAGGCTTCTTGGCATGCCCCTGACCATGATCAGGCTCAGGCCCCAAATGGCTGGTTTTCCTTTGACTTTTTGGTCCACTGTCCTTTAGTCCAGTCTGCTGCTATCACAGAGGATGCCAACAGATATCTGACTATGATGGGGTGGCTGCCTCAACAGGGATCCCCTACTCTGCCCTAGTCTGGAATCAGCCACTTTTCCAAGAAGTTCTGGTTCTTTTGAGTGGGGAGTTTCAATTGATATCTGGTTGCTAGGTCAGCTCATTGTCAATAGGGTGTCTATATTTCTAGGTTCTTTTAATGGACAAAGATAGAAGCACGCACATACCCACACACACACACACGTACCCAGCCCAAATTTTAAATTGTAACTTGATAATGATACTTTCAATTCAATATTCTTTCTCTCCTCCCCCATTTTATATTTATATCACTTTTCTTCCAGAGTGAGAACTTAAGTTTCTAACAACATTAATGAATTTATTCTTTACTCATTTCCATAATACACAAAAAGAAGTTTTGGAGCTGCTAGTCCTATAAATACCATTACCATCAATAAGCCCATTCAACTGAGTTCCAGCTTGATTGGAAACAGGTGTACTGCTTCATTGCTGCTAGTTGAGGATGGAATTCTAGGTTCTCCACTAGGCCTGTTGACACTCAGGGCTTCTTATTACTGATGGACAGAGGTAGGAATTCAGACTCCCCACCAGGCTTCCACTAATACATCCCTGGTCCAGATGGGGAAAGACACCTCATTACTAACCCCCTCACAGGGCCTCCTCTGATACTGCATAAGGGCAGGGTTGATTTCTGCCAACAGGAGATACTTTCAATAATGCCACTCAAGCAGGGAGTGGGAAGAGCACCTTCTTACTGCTGTTCAGAGGTAGAAATTCTGTTTCCCTGTGTGGTCTCCCCTGACGCCATTGGGGGTAGCTTTGTCACCACTGGGTAATGATGAAAATGTAGATTCCACTAAGTGTCCTCTGACACCACTGCAGCAAGAAGGATGGGGCTTCTTGTTACCAATGGTCTCCCTGTGCCCTCTTTCTGACACAGCATGATGGCAGCCTCTTTACTGCTGGGAAGAAGAGGTTGAAAATCCCAGCTCTTTACTTGGCCTTCTGCGACACCACTCTTGTGGTGGTGCTTTGTTTCAGTGTGGCGAGGGTGGAAGTCTAGGCTCCCCACCCAGTCTTTGCTGGCTGGAATGGGTTGGCGCCATAATTATTTCCTTGATGTTTGGCTGAAGTTGAGTGACTATTGTTCAAAAGTTTTGTCTCATGTGACTGTTCCTTTCTGGGTCCTTTGACTGAAGAAAGCAGACTTTTGTGGGAATTTTCTTTTTGCTTATACCTATTGGCCTTCCCGCAATGCCAGATTCTTCACCCTCAAGTGCAATATATGAGGAAAAACAAGAAAAAAGAAAAGCGGGAAACTCACTGTCATGTCATCTCCAGGTTCTGGAATGTCTCCTCTCCGGTGTTCAAAATCTTCTCATGTTTGTTTTATATATAGTGTCCAGGATTTTCAGCTGTACTTAGGGAGAAATGTCATGTCCTCCTACCCCCATTATTGGAAATGTGTAATGAAAATAATCCCATTTTTTTTCCCGGGAACCAGAAGTCTCAATGTAGCTTTAATTTGCATTTCTCTTAATATGAGTAAGTGGACCACCTTTTTATATATTTCAGGATAACCTGTGTACCTATTTGAGAACTATCTGGTAATAACTCCAGAAATTTTTTTACTTTTCTCTCTCTTCTTGTCAATTTCTGGAACAACCTTCATTTTCAGCATAGTCGTCAACTCATTCAGGACTTCCAGTTTGTAACTCTCTCCCGTGGAACAGCGTTGGGGAAGTTCTTACTTCTTTACCTCTTTTTCCTGCAGGTCTTTGGAGTGAGCAATGCCAGTTTCTTGAATGCTGATGCTGATGCTGAACGGAGGTCACAGGGAAGGCCTCTGTCCTGAGCACTGGCAAATAAAAGTGGGAAAATGAAAAAAGTAAGAGGCTCATGACATTGAGAGTGAGGATTTTCCATGATCGAGTTGACTAAATCCCTGTTGTGTCAGCACAATTACACAGGAAATACACTTTGGGCTTTGTGAAAAAGGCTGGTTAAATTTTTTTAAATTTAATAAGAGTCAAACCGTGTAAAGGTTTTAATGGAAAATACTTGTGGCTGAAATGCCTATTAAGACTCTAAATATCATTCAAGGTCTGAGGAACATGGCATCCATCATCAAAGAACCCTGTGAGCGTTTTTCAGTGTCTCCAGCCTTGGTTTGCTGGTATTTGTCTGCATCAAAATATTACAGATCTTGGCTCAGTGGTCTCTGTTTGGTCCCATGTATTGCTAATTTTCTGTGTTTCCAGGTGACTCTCATGTACAGAATTGAAAACCACTGGTTACAGGATCTATCTTACCTCCCTCTTAGCACTCCCTTTCCCTCTAACTCTATAGCCAGTAGGACACATTCATAGTTCCAGAAGTTTCAAGACTCTGAATCTTGCCTTCCATGACTTGTTCTGCCTGGAACATTCTTGCCTCTTCATGATGGTTGTACAACTGGCTAATAGCCATTCTATCTGGGAACCATCCCCTGATCAGTAGAACTGACTCCTTTGGAGTCCCATGTAGACTTTTCTCCCAGTTTCTCCTCCACTTTTATCTCTTGGAGTCTTTCAGGAGAATCTTCCTTGAGGGCAAGCACCATGACCGATCCATCTCTAGAACTCTAATGCGTGGCATTAAGCATGGTTAAGTGGATGGATACTGCATGCTTAACCTCGGAGATTTCGGAAGAAAAACAAGAGGAATAACATGGTGTATTACTACTACCATGTCCATAGTTTTTGTCAGTGCAATTTTGTTTTGCTAAGTGTAGTTTCAGACTCTAAAATGTCAACAATTAAATGTCACTTGAATCAGCAGAATTGGCCCACCATGAAAAAAGATTTGTTGGCTTTCCTCTTTTTTAGAGAAACCTTCCTAGGGATTGCAGCTTGGTGGGCTTGGTCATTTCCTCGCAAGATCAATATCTCACCAATTTTGTTCTGTAGAGCAGTGTTGGACACTTTTAAACATTTTTCACTATTATTTTCAGATCTATCTTTCTAGGCTAGATTCTGTTTTGCACTGTATCAGTCCTTTCTCTTAAACTTAAGGAAGCTGTGCCTTCTTTTCCTTTACATTTGTTTTTATATTTTGTTTTCTGGATTAATATCAAATAATTACATTAAAAGTTTGAATAAAAAGTGAAATTATTTGAAAGACTATATCCACAAATATGACCAAGGTCTTTTGCTCTAGGAGATATAGTCCCCTTTATCAGACATGATCTTCTTTTCCACCATGTGACCTTGACTTTTCTTTTGCCTATATTCATCATCACTCTTTCTGTAACTTGGGGGCTTCTTTTATCTTATATCTACACTGTCACTTCTGTACAGGCCTAGACAAATTGATGTGTAGTACCAAAGGGAACATTCTACATGTAGAAGGAGGCCCAGTGGGCATTTCCTAGACTGTGCTCAGGTTAACTACTTATTCAAAGGATCTTTGCAGACTTTACTTTTTTCTCTCTTCTTCTCAATTTCTGGAACTGTTTGTTTCTTTTTTGCTTCCTTACTTCAATAAGCAATGCTTGGTCCTGGTTTATATTCTTACCCAGGACAATGTCTTCTGTTTTTCTTAGGCATATAAGGTAATTAATTCCACAAATATTTATTGAACTCAGAGTATCTTACTTCAGAATTTTCTTGAATGAGTGGCAAGATCAGCCTTGGGAATGCTTCCTTTGCTGAGAACACCTTCCACTTCTCCCCATTAATCTGGCAAATTTTTTATCCTTCAGATTTCTACTTTGTCATCACATCTCCCTATAGTATCCCTTACCTCCCCATTCTAGGTTAAATATCCTTTTGTTTTGTGTTCCCGTGCCACCCCTTCCCAGCACTGATTTGGTATCTGGAAATGCCAGTTGACTTGCCTGTTTCATCTCCAATAAATCATGAGCTCCTTGGTGACAGGGATTATGTTTTGCTCACCACTATACCGTTAGTACCCTGTACAGAGTTTTATACTTGGTAGTTCCTTGTGTCAGTCAGGATTCAACCAAAGAAACATAAGTAACAGTAAGATACACAGATAAAGCATATCACTATCTATTTATCTGTCTATCTATCTGTCTCTCTAGATAGCTAGATATAATATGTATGTGTATATCCTATAACTACACTATTATATGTACTATATAATATATATTATATGCACTATGTATTATATACAGGTTGAACATCCATAATCCAAAACTCTGAAATCCAAAACAATCCAAAATCCAAAACTTTTTTAGCATGGACATGATGGTCAAAGGAAATGCTCTTTGGAGCATTTTGGATTTTGGATTTTCAGATAAGGGATGTTCAACCAGTAAGTATAATATGAATATTCCAAAATCTGTAAAACATCTGATATCCAAAATGCTTCTGGTCACAAGAATGTCGGATAAGTGATACTCAATCTGTGTGTGTGTGTGTGTGTGTGTGTGTGTATGCAAGGAAGTGGCTTATGTGATTGCTAGGCCTGGCTAAATAAGTGTGAAGTCTGCAGAGCAGGCAGCCAGGAAGGAAAGATCACCAGTAGGCTAGCAGGCTAGAACTTCACAGGCACTGGCTGAAGCTTGTTATCCACAGACAGAGTCAGGAGAGAAGATCATGAACAGGCTGAAACCCTGTGAGCAGGAGCTGTTTGGAATCTCTGCCTCATGGATGGCCTAAACTCTCTAAAGACTCATCTGATTAAGTCAGGCCCATCCAAGATCATTTCCCTAAAGTTAACTTAAGTGAACTCATTAAGAAATGTAAACATATCTGTAAAATCCCTTCCACTATAGCACCTAGATTCCTGTTTGAGTGTATAAATGGGGATGGTAGCTGACTCCCCATGAGTGTAAAGTATCTGACACATTAAAAAGCCATCACGGTGCTCAATAAATGATTATGGAAGGAAAGGAAGACCGGCTAACTGAGTGAAAAAGCTGGGTTGTTGAAGACCAAGGTCAGATCAAGTATGTATAATCTTGCATTTGGGCATGACAATGAAATAGGAAAACTACGAAGTCACTGAAGTCAGCGGAAGAAAATGAAAGTACATGGAGTCATTTCTGATAAATCCTGTGCTGGCTATAGCTCTGCACTGACAACTGACTTAAGGCTTAATTCCTGAGTTTGATATTCCTGGCTTCCAGGCGAAGGCCTCATGTCAGCAGTTTGACATGTCTGTGGGGTACATATGCCACAGCCAGGCCAGACCCTGGAGGTTTCTGGACTAGGCCCACATTCTCCCACATATGCTACTTTGCTTCTGTCTGCTGTCTGTCTCTGCCAACCCACATGTTCCCTTTCGGTCCTTCAAGTCCTTCTTTTAGTGCTGTCTTAACTTCTTCCCAATCAGATAACATTGCTATCCCCAAGGGAACCCTAGCCTAGGGCATTAGTCTTGTAGCTATTTCAGCCCCTAAGCATGCTCTGTCTCTTGTTTATTTGTGGTCTTGACTTCTCATCCAATTGGACTGCAAGTTCTAGGAAGGTGAGCATGGTGCCCTGTGCTTCTCTGTGTACCCTTCAGAAGGCCTACACAGAGCAGCTGCTTCATAAATCTTGGAAGCTTTTGAATTGAAACAAAGAGTTTAAAATAAATTATCCTTATTCCTTAAGCTGATGGATTCTGTATCACGTGTGTAAATGAAAGACAATTTGTCTTCTAATTAGGTTTTAATGAATTGCACTTGACCTTTGAGCTCTATTTTCAACCTTGAGAGCAGACAGCAAATGCGTAAATTCCAAAGCTTGATTTAATCATAAAATCACTTCCATTTGTCCAGCATTTTGCAGCCTTCAAATTACATTGCCCTTCCTTCTCTCACATAAGCTTGTGAGGTAGGTGGAGATTCACCCCACGTCACAGATAAGAAAACTGAATCAAAGAAGTCAAAGCCTCTGCCCAAGTTTACTCAGCTTGTAGGAGGCAAACCAGGGATTCCAACAGGGGTCTCCTGACTTCTGGTGCAGTGTGCTTCTCCCGAAGAGAATGGGTGAAATCACTCATTAGGAAGGCAAAACTAAACACTAATCATTAAAGGTAATGAAGATTTTGTTACGGGACTTTCTGTCAAGTGGAAGCGAGCTTCTGCCTTCTGCTATTTGCCCTCACCCGGACCTTTCTGCCCTACCATCAGCAGGGTTTTTTGGGGGGCATTTCTCAGTGCTCACTGGAACACTGTGAGACATTTCCCAATATTTGCCAAAACCAATCTGCAGGTGATTTCTGAGAGCAATTGCTCTTATTTGCTTGTGGTGATTTTTATTTCAGTTCTTGGCTCTTACCATAAAATGTTTTGACATGCATTCTTACAAAATTAAGACTGGAATGTAGAGAAACTGGGGGAGCAAGAGCGAACAATCATGGCTTTGGTCACCAGACTGTTGACAGCAATTCAATATCTGGTAGCCCCATATAATTGGTCATTTTCTTTTCAGCACTGGAGTCCACTAACCTGTTCTAGACTCTGCAGTGGTACTTGGGGTAAATAAGATGGAAAAGACCATTACTGCCTTGCTCATAGAGACAGCCACAGCTGGGTTGGTTATCAAGGGACAGAAAGATTTGTCTCTCTTTGTTGTAATTGAGTCTTATAATGTGGAAGTTTCCTCATATTTTCATCATACCTTGTGAAATCCTCCTCAAACTTTCTGTCCACATTTCACATTCTCTGGGAGACCTGCTCAGATTACTCAGTCCTTGCTTCAGCCAATTGGGATATCACATTACCTAGATTCAGCACTTCATGATAGATGGGGCCCTTTATTCAGGCCACAGAATTTCACCTGGGTCTGACGGTAGCCTTATGAGGTAAGCAGAGCTATTATTCCTTTCACATCCATTGTACAGTCAAGGATCCTGAGATCCAGAGGGGTTATATGCTTTCTTCAAGGTCACACAGGTAATATAACTGGTATAATTGAAATATCTAGTCTCTGTAGCCTGTTCCCTGCTTTGATCACAGCCCATGTTCTGCTTATCATATAAGACGACCTGTGAGTGTTCATTGCTGTGTCCTTGAATGTTAGATGAGTGATTGTCACTCTCCATTTGGTCCCAGGGCCTCTCTCTTCAAGAGTTCTCTTGTGATTCAGTAGTTTAGACTGAGCTTCTTTACACAATGGTGAGTGTTTCAAAAGTAAAAACAGAAGCTTCCACGGCTTCCACGGCTTCTTAAGGCTTAGGCCTACAAGTCACAGTGTCACTTATGCCACATTCTATTATCCAAAGCAAGTCACAGGGCAAGGGGAGAGCAAATAAATTCGACTTGATGGGAGGAGCATCATGTGTATATAGGAAGGGGAGTGATTGGTGACCATTTCTGTAGGTAATCTACCACAGAAGGTATTTAATTAATTCCAGTGGTCCGTTTTGCTAGACACAAGGGTTGGGAGATGCAGAGGAAGAGAAATAATGAATTAATCAATGGATGAGCCAGAGAGTGATACTACTTGGCACATGACAGAAGAGAAAAGTTGAGTCAAAGAGGTGGGTTGGGCCAGGTCAGGTGGGCTTAGTGGGCCCCCCTTAAGGGCTTGAGATTTATTCTGAAGACACTAGACAGTTTATAAAGGATTTCAAGGACATAATAAGTTGTGTATTTTATTTCTGAGAGAGTTGTGTTTTAGCAAGATCTCCCTGATGTTAGGGTTGGAATGAGGGCAGAGAAACCAGCTAAGAGGCTGGTATAGTGACAAAGAAAGAAGTGGTGAGGGTTCGAATCATGGAAGTAGCATAATAAATAGAGAGAAAACCCATGTGGAGGATGTTAGGAAAGTAGTAGTACTTTAAAAACGTTCTGTAAACTTAGACTTGCCACAAACCAGACTGGCTAACCCAAAATCAAACTGGATAATCCATGAGGGAGGACTGAGTAGGAATTTCGAGATAAATAGAAATTTGGTCTCTTTACCTGACTCCCTTTTCAGACTGCTGTAAAGAACTACCCGAGACGGGATAATTTTTAAAGGAAAGAGGTTTAATTGACTGACAGTTCTGCATGGCTGGGGAGGCCTCAGGAAACTTACGATCATGGTGGAAGGCAAAGGGGAAGCAAATCACTTTTTTAACAAAGCAGCATGAAGAAGTGCTGAGTGAAGGGGGAAAAGCCCCTTATAAAACCATCAGATCTTGTGAGAGCTCACTCACTATCATGAGAGCAGCATAAGGGAAACCTCTTCCATGATTCAATCACCTCCACCTAGTCTCTCCCTTGACATGTGGGGATTATGGGGATTACAATTCAAGACAAGATTTGGGTGGGAACACAAAGCATAACCATATCATTTTATCAGCTGTTACTATCTGCAAAATTTCACTCAATTATTTAAAATCTCATCAGAGAGGAAGGTATTGTTATGGCCACCAAAGAGAGCATAATCCAGTTACCTCCTTGCCTATATTTTTAGTGTACTCTCTGCACCAACGTTCAGAGAGCGAAACCCTGGTCATAAGTCTCATAAGTCTGTAAAATATTTTACTTCTTGTTTAACATATTTCTTAATTGGTTTTCCATTTTAAATGGAAAAACAAGTGAGTTTTACAAGAGCAATGGGCCACAGTGACTCAGTGTTTACCCCTTCTTGAACCTGTAGCCCTGAGAACAATTAATCACAGTCCTGCTGGCCAGACGTGTGTCCAGCAGGGGGGCTGAGACAAATTACCCACTTCCCCACTGTCAGCACAAAAGGGCTTATTGGAAGGCATTTCATCCAATCCACTCATTTTAAGGTGAGTATAATGTGTGTGTGTGTGTGTGTGTGTGTGTGTGTGTGTGTGTGTGTGTGTGTGGTGTCAGATGGGAAGTCAGGGGAGGAGTGTTGCATGAGCAGTTTATGGAGGTCCCAGAGTCAGAATTGTGTTGTTCACTAATCCTTGGCACACAGCAACCAATAAACAAGAACAAGTATGAAAAACAATTGAAAGCACTCAGGGCCAAGGTTTTCCTTGCTAGAAGGCAGGGAGATGAAGCTGTATTCTCCTAAGCAGTGAAAAGTTGTTCATCTCCCATCTGTATCTCTCTAAGTCTTGCACCAGGCCAATGTATTTAGACATTGATAGAATTGCAAAGCAAGTCAAGTATGGGAGAGAATCCCTGTCCATATGGGTGATGGTTTCTCAGGTGACCTGGCCTCATGTAGACTCTCATCCTAGAGAATGACACTTTCACAGATTTCTGTGGAACAAGCTCTGATGACTTGTGGAAGGAAAGCAGAAAAGTAGACAAGAAAAATATTTGCATCTGCTACATTTGTCACGTAAATCATGGGCCCATTATGTCTAAAGGGAGATCAGAACCATGTTTACAGAACGACTGTCAAGGAACGGAATGATTTAAGCACGTAGGCATCTGGTTTATTTCATGTTTGGTATTTTTCGGGAAGATTTCTAGTTATTGGGAATGATGGGTGTGCAAAAGCCTGGGAAAGGAAGAGAAAGTCCCTGGATCTCCAGTGAGTATGTAAAGGTAGCTGTCAGAGGGTGGACAGATGGGAGGACCTCCATCTGGAGTGGTTAGTGGGGTTGATGATGAAGCTCATTGTCATTGCCATTACAAGAACCTCCTGTGTGCCAGGCTCTGTGGTAAGCACTTTACATGCATAATCTCCCTTAATTAACTTTGTAGCCTAGTGAGGTGTTGTTGTTAGTTTCCCCTTGTTACAGATAAAGAAACTGAGATAGAGATAGTTGAAATAATTTCCCTCAGGATGCACAAGTGGTAAGAGATGAAGTTGGAATTCAAAATTCTGAGTCTGAAAAGGGTTCGATGCATCTGTATATTTAGGCAATGTTTCACTAACATGAATCCATTGACCACGTAGAAGAATGGGGTCATGAGATCTAGTTCTACTAAATAGAAGCTGTGTGACGTTAAGCAGGCGGCTTAACCTTTCTGAGTCTCAGGCTCTTTACCTATAAACTGGAATTGAAAATCCCTGCCCTTTCCCTTCACAGGATGAGTGTAAGGCTATAATGAAGCAAATTAAAAGCTTTGGGACTGGCCAAGTGCCATATGCATGGTAAGTAGGAGAATCGGTTACAGACCCAGGATTCCATAAAACCCTCAGAAGGAGGGGCCAGACAGGAGCTTATGACCCTAATGCGACAAGGCTGAAGCAGATCAGTGTCTGCCAGATGCAGAAGGGGTCCTTAGAGATCATGTGGTCTCAACTCTCATTGTACAGATGAGGCCACAGAGGCTCAGAGAGGAAGGGCCTTGCTTAAGGTCATACAGCAGGCAATTTCTCATTTACCTTTCTCCAACATGAAGCATTTCATTTCAGTGCAGCCTTGTACAGTTCCAATCTCATTGAACTACATACTTGCATGATAATCAGTTCTGAAAATTATTACAATACAAACTGAAAGATAAATGACCATGGCATTTGTTAATACTGTAAACACCATTTGTTGACAAATGATAAGCTTTATTGATATCCTTAATGTATGTATTAGCAAGAACAATGCACCACAAAATGTTAACATCTGCCAACATAGTGCAAACAATTATAAGTAACTTTTTTTAATGCAGAAATTATGCAATAATAAAAGGTGTGGCTGCAAATTAATGTGACACAAAACCAGGTTTATAAATTTAGAGGCACAAACAATAATTTTATACAGAAAGCAAGCAAAAGTTCTTTTAATCACTGCTTCGTCAAAAATGACTCTTTGACACCAAATACAGGAGAAAATCGGGAATTGAGATGGTTATTAAATCTGACCTTGATCAGATTTTTATTATGTCAGAAAAAAGCGGTTCTTAAGAGAGAGAGAGTTGTCATGGGATTAGAGTCCATCTACAGCGAGATGTTTCCATGGCAACAAATCAAACACCATTTCCTCTGACTCCAGTCTCCTGCTTCAGAAGTATGAACTTAGCATTGAATAATTAGAGTGAGACACAGTAATGTTGTGTAAAGACAAAAAGCAGAAGAATCAATCTGGAGGCAGTGAATTATTTTAAAATGGCAATTAACCCCATCAACGTGACTGTCTGCAGCTCATGCTGGCCATGACAGGTCTCATGTAGGTATTTGGTTTTACAAATTGAAAGCATAATTTTTTTGTCACGCACAACCTTAATAAAAAGCTAAAGCCAAATCATAATTCTACCCAAATTAATGAAGTCTGAAAGTTATAAATAAGGCCATAATAGAAATTCAGAGCTGTGTCTGAGTCTGCACTAGGTGGTAACATGCAATACTCTACCTGAATTCTCCTCATGTTTGAGGGATCTAAAAACATGCTTGATACTGGTGCGTGGTTAGTGTCCCACAACCAATGAGCTATCTAAATTCATAGGCTCCAATGTCACACTCCTAAAATCTTGGTGGAAAGTTAAACTTGTGCACACAAAGCCACTTAGAACTTAGGGAGATACCTAAGCCTTTTAGTTCCTTGGTTGGCTTGCAGTATTGTCATCTAATTGCATTAAGGGTGTATTCTTCTTCCTCAGGAAATGTATCTCAGGAGCTAATCTGGTAGATGGCATCTGATGTTCACCGCTGTGTTGTATTTTTCCCCAGATGTTTCCCATTTCTTTCAGAAATGTTTCCTACCCACAGGGAGAGAAGAGAATCCAAGATCGGTATTTGTGCCAGGAGAACATGTTGTCTCACCCATGTCGCCCAAGTCATAATGGGTGAACTCATCAACACAGCAAATCTGTTCCAAACAAATTTGTTTCTATAAAGGATCTTGAGGCTGGGGGCTCTGTACACTCCTGAAAACACACTGTTTCATTCCTAATACTCTTTCATCTCTTTTGGGGCTCACCCAGCTCACTGTCAGAGACCCCCTTTGCTGCAGAACTCCTTTCATGTCCCATAATGAAGTTTTTAGTTGTGTGTAGGCTGCGGAGATTTTTATGTTGATTTTTTACATCTACAGGAAAAACTTTTGTAATTAGACATTTAGAAAAAAAACCCACCAACTCTGAGAGCAATGGAAAAGGCCTTGCTGGTGGCCTAGATTCAAAGGCAAAACTTGGCTTATTTCAATGCAATTTCTTGAATCTTCCTTGCTTCTTTCTATTTCCAGGACTCCTTTGGTCCTAGATCTCTATTGTGCAAACCTGTGCTGCTGATTGTGGGCAAGGAAGAGCAAGAGATTCCTGAAAACTTAGTTTAAAGGATAGGAAACAAGGGGGGAATCCAGAAGCCTCCTTATCCATTCATTCATTTATTCCCTCATTTATTTATTCAGTAAATACAAATAGTATGCTTCCAGATACAAGGCATCTCAAGGTGTTAATCCAGAGAAGAGGATAAGTTCTGAAGATAGGCTTCCCAAGTAGGGCATGTGAGCCCCTAATTGGAGGGTGTTGTAGACTTGTTCTCATAAATATTCCTACTTTCTATGTCTCATTGGAAGAAAATGTTGAATTGGCTTGCCAATGGGAACAAACATGAGATTATGTGAGAGAAGCATTTCACAATTCATACAGCTGTAAAAAACTGGTCCCTCATCTTGTACAAAGTGGGGAACAAAACTTGGCCAAGTGATTCTTCAGCATAGTCTATGCAGAGCCAGATAGCTACTATTGGTTGATTATTGAACAGATAGTAGCAAAAAAGAAGAAATACTTCAGTTCAAATTCTGGCTCTGCCTCTTATTAGTTGTGTGACTTGGAGCAAGTTACTTCAATTCTTCGGACCTCAGTTTCCCCAGCTATAAAATGGCGTTAATATCTGCTTCACTGGGTTTTTGCAAAGAGCACAGGAGATAAAATATACGGTACACAGTATAGAACCTGCCATATAACTTGACACACGTTAATTAGAATGCTGATGAATTGGATTTCAACTATAGTTTCTGGTTAGACTCTAAAATAAGGATGATTCTGAGGGATTTCTGATGATGGATCTAAGAGAAGTATTATTTAACAGACAGTATAAAATGGGTAGCTTATAAAAATTCATTGGGCTGGCATGACATTTCAGTTCTGTAGTACATTTTGTGGTTTAGAAAGGTAAGATAAACATTATTCCCACCTTCATTTTTCAATTTATTTCATTGTATGAAATCTCTTACATGCAAATTGTCAGATACTTAGAAAAATGAAACAGCCACTCACTTGGGTTCTTGACCTCTTACATTTGAAGAGTCTCACAATTTCTTTTACTCCAGGACAACTTAAAAGCCATCTTTATGTTGATGGTGAAATAGTTACTCTAGGTCTATTCTAATGCCTTTAATAATAGCTGGCAGTTAGAAAGGTGACGAATGCACCTGTCCCCAGACAAATTTGTCTCGTGGGTCTTGGTCAGGAAACGTTTAGAAGAATTGCCTTTTAGTCAAATGGCTAATTGGCAAGCATCTTGGCACAGGGTCAATGACTTCACCAAAGAAGAGGACATGTTTCTGGAGAACATATCATCCTTTGAGACTGTTAGTGAGATCCAAGTGTCTGAGTACCCCTTCTATTGAGTAACAAGCAGCTGATAGTGCTCTGCTGTACCCCAGGCTTTCAGCATCCAAGAACTTGAGCTTGAACATTATCTTCTATAGATCCTTCCTCACTCACTATCTAAGATCCCAAACCTGGCTATCCTGTCATCTGTTTGATATTCAATCAAGAATGACAAAAAGTCAAACCCTTCCACACCAGCCCAGCAGCTGGTGTAGTTGCAATAAAGTCCATGTACTAGTGCACACGGACTTCATTCAGAAATCTTTCTCATAGCCTCCACACAGTAGGTCTTAATTCGATGGTGATTCCTTGGCCTACCAGCAGAGCAGAAGTAGCACTGAGATATGAGGCAATATGTTTTCAAGGGCAGGCTGCCAAAGAGTAGGAAGTTACAACAGACAGGGAAAGTGGAGACACTCAACTAGTGCAAAGCTCATACTTCGATGCTAGAAATGCACCCCTGTCACACACACGCGCACGCACACACCAACACAAAGTATCCCTTCTTTTCTTTAGAGCAAGGCAGTATTTCTAGGAGGCCCCTGTTGACTATCCTTATGGTCCATGTATGGTGGGAAAACCTGTTACCAATTCCCACGGAGGTAAACAAGGTGACATGCTAGAAGGAAAGTCGGACAGAAAAAAAACAACATTGAGCTTGGGCATCCCCATGATCTGATAGTTCTCATGAAAAGGTGGAAACTGGGGACTGAGTTCCAAGTCTGACTCTAACTCACTGTGTGATCTTGGGTAAGACCCTTCCATATGGTTCAGGAAGAATATATTCTAGTCTGTGCTTTGCCATAAGAAAATGTAACTGTGAGACTAAGGGAAAGGTCCTTTCTTTTCTGGGCCCATTCCCTTTCTGTAAATGAGTTGTTACTTTTAATAGATAAAATGTTTACTCTTATTTTCAGAGCGTGAAATTTTCCTTTTTCAAAATCAGTTATTTTGTGGAATCCAAATAGATTTTTAAAAAGTGGGGGCAGACATTCCAATATTCCTGCCATATCTAAAAATCAGAGATATTCCTGAGGGCCAGGTCTGGGTACAGGACCCAGCATGTGGTCATGTTCATTGGTCTAAGGTGTTGAATTCAGTGGCATTCTGGTCACTTCTCAGGGGTTCTCAAGTTTGGCAGATGTATCTGATATGACAGTGTGCATTGATATCACACATCCTGGGAACAGAGGTGAATTCCGAGCCTTCCTCTCATGGAGTTGCCAGAGGCTATCTAGGCCAGGAATGAGGTGCTCATGTCATTGCTGCCACTTGGCTATGTTCGGTGGAGTTTGAGGAAGACTCTAGTCTGCTTTTCTCAGCAGTTGGAGCTTGTAGGGTGTTTCTGTAAGTCCCTGCTGATCCCTGGAGGGTACAGCTCTTATTAGCTGAGACTGCCTGTCTGGCTCTGTCAGAGCTGTGGGCCTTGCTGTGGGGAAGCTGGGACAGAGTTGTTCACTAGGTATGGGGAAACAGAGCTGGGGAAAACCTCAGTGCCTCGGGCTTTTGAAACAAATCCTCCAAGAGCTAGTAAAAGAACAAATGAAAATAAGATCTCTCTGTAGGCCTTGTTTCCATGGAATGATACTCCCTAGGAAAACCATGCTGTTCCTTAAAGGAGGAAGGCTTGGACTTTGGAGTCAGTCACCGCGCCACCCCCACCCCCCCTCCGCTGAGGTTTGTCTCTGTTGACTCAAAGGCTGTTTTTCTGGGAGACTGCACTAGGCTGGGCCTCTCAGGGGGTGGTGGGTATCATGCACTAATGATGCAGCAGGATAGAAAGGAAGGAGTGAGCCTAGTGTGGTGGCACACACCAGTAGTCCCACCTACTCAGAAGGCTGAAGCAGGAGAGTTACTTGAGCCCAGGAATTCAATACTGCAATGAGCAATAATCATACCACTACACTCTAGCCTGGGTGACATAATGAGACCCTGACCACCCCCACTAAAAAGAAAGGAGTGGTCACAGCTCCTGGCACACAATAGATGTTGAGTTTATGATGGCTCTTACCAATTCTTTCCACCCACAACCTACCTCTTGAGCCAACACTTTTTAAAATCTCACATTCTGAAAGCTTCATCAGGACCAGGAAAGCCATATTTACACAAGGCCCAGATGCTGCCTCGGACTCCTTCCCAACACAGCACTCCAGACATCCACTCCCACTCCTGGAAAATTAGAAGTTGAGATTAATCCTTTTTGCCATACCTGATCTGGCAAATGAGCCTAAAGGAGTTATGGCTCCTGGTTGGTGATGTTCCAGGATGTCAGGCGAAGTAGGCTTTGGCCCTTCCTCAGATACCTGAGACCCTCTGTGGGTCCCTTTTCCAACCCACAGAGGTGGGATTTGTGGGGCACATGCCTGAAGAGCAGGCCTAGGAAAGAGTGAGGTGAGGCAGGCTGATTCCCATTGCCCACCCCTCCCACCTCGAGAGCCAACCAGAAAGATTGGTTCATCCAATAAAAGAGAAAAAAATGATTCCTACATTACTCTTAAATGGGTGTTTATATGATTCGGGGTAGCGAGAGCAATAATGATTATATTGCTCAAATAATAAAAATCAAGAAGTGTTGTGCATCTGACCTGACCATATGGGAAGCATCAGGCCTAGCAGCAGGGGCACTGAGCAAAGAGCTGCTGGGGACCCTGGCCATTGCTGCATGGGGAGAACAGCCATGGTGGAGAAACCTCATTTTCCTTGGAGACCAACCCAATTCTGCACTTTCTTTGGACACCTGGTTATTTCTCATATGTCTTCTTAAACAGAACCAGATAAGGGCACTTGATGACAACAGCCTGATGTGCATTTTTTTTGAAACAACATTCTGGGACTGGCTTTGGAGTCTCTGACAACAACAGGGGGAGGGAAGGCTGAGGGTAAATGAAGCCCTGGTCACTTCAGTTTAGAAGTATGGTCAACAGCTGGCCTTGTTGTTGGGCCAAGCCTCAGTCAAGACTTGTTTTGATCTGTTCCTCATCCAGCCACAGTGGACTCCTGCCAAGAAGGAGAGCCTACTGATGGCCTTGGGGTGTCCTTCTTCATTGCTACAAGCACATCCATGCTTTCTTGCCTCTAGACCTTTGTGCATACAGTTTTTTTTTTTTTTTTTCTGACAGCTACCCTATCAGGTGCCCTTTCTATTGTTTTTATCAATGTCCAACTCACCTAAAAGACCCATGACAAGTGACATTTCTTCAGGAAGCCATTGCTGGCACCATTCCTCATTGCTACCTCCCTTCCTCATTGAAATTAATTTCCCTCTCTCCCTCTCTCTCTCTCTCTCTCTCTGTGTGTGTGTATGTGTGTGTGTGTGTGTGTGTGTGTGTGTGTGCATTTGAATTCTCTTTAAGAACCCAAGAATTTTTGCTCTCATCTTGGACATTTGTAATTCTGCTATGGGTCCATCTCATCTACTAGACTGGGAATTCCTTGGGGACAAACTCCAGGCTTGCCTTGGCCCTGGAGTTCTCTAGTGGCTGACTTGGAGTTCTCAAGTGGCCTGACTTGAAGTGAGGCAGGAAAATGTGCTGAATTGTATTTTGAGCTCAGTAACTCAATCCCAGGCTAGTTTAAGTAGGCTAAGGTATGGTCCTTAATGGTATTGCACTTCCCACCCTGCTGCCTGACATGAAGGCATGTGCTTTCTAGCAGCATATGGCAGTGCCAAACCCTAGTTGACTAGGTAAGACCTCTGCTAACCCTCTATGGAGATTGATTGCTGGAACTGTATCCTGGTTCCTGAGTTGAGAACAGACTTTCACATAGCTTGCCCCATCCTCTCTCCTATATAAATGGATGACAGTGTAGACCCATTAAGGTCTTAGCTTGGAGTCGTCAGTCTAGGAAAAGGATGTCCTTGAGGGCTTTCTTATGCCCAGGGATCTCTGAAAAGTCCAAGACTCTGTGTGATCTTATGAACTCATAGATATCCAGTGTTAGAAGGACCTCAGAAAGTATGCAGTGTAACCCTTTCAGTTTAGAAGTATGATAAACACAGGGGATATATGAATTGTCTAGGGTCAAAGAGCAATTCCATGGAAAGGATAGGAAGAAAATCTAGGTCTTCTGACTTCTGGCCAGTTACCATGGAGTACATCCTCCTTTCTCTTTTTCCTGGTCACTCAGTTAACAAGCCACGGTTAAGGATGTATGTAAACTGGTGAAGGCTGTGCCTGGCAAAGGGGCTTGAACATTTCTGCGTTTCAAGTGTATAATTTTTAGAAAGCAATTTATCATGATTTGTAATTGATTAATGTAGACTGCTCTTTCAATATGTGGAGCAAAATTGTCATTAATAATTCACTGGATTCTACATTTGACTGACTATATAAATTGTTAAAGCAGTTGGAACTCCAAAATTCCAGAGCAGTGTGAAAAGCCTCATGGTGAAAATTCTCTGAATGATGATTGTCAATGTTGATGAGACTGTGATAAGACTGGCACCCTGGGATGTTTTAGGGATAGTGCAAATTGGAGCAGGCCCTTGGGGTTACATTGCGTGTCATCCACTGACAACAGACTCTCTCATTTACTCTCATTTGTCTAGTCATCCACTACATATGTGCCAGGCCACTCTGTCCTTTGGAATCTCACTTCCCCTAAGCTATGCTATGGAGTGGCTTTTGGTCCCCAGTTCCCTGTAAGTAGTCCCTGGGAAAGATAAAGTTCTATACTTAAGGGTGGCCACTGCAGCATTCTTTATAAAAGGGATATATACAAGTTACTTAGAGGAGACTGCTGAATTTACTCAGGACCCGTCACTGACAGATAATGTAGAACCTGAGACAGCTGGCTATGAAGACAATGTAGAAGCATGTAAGATGCTTATGGTCAGCGAAACAAATGCCTTTTATAAAACAGGACTGCCTGAAACTGTTATGTCCACGTAGAAATGTGAATGATGTAAACAGAGTCTGGAAAGGGGTTATTGAAAGTGAAAGTGATAGCTTTGTTGTGGAGGTATGGTTGTGAGTCTTCCTTCTGTTTTCCTAATTCCAGTTTGCTTGATTGATTTTACCTATTCTCTTAAAAGGAAACAAAGCCTAATGTCTGCGGTCAATGCAATACAGTGTAGTTTTGGCCTTCTGCCAGCAGGTGGAGATGCCCCACTTTCTGTTTCCTGGCAGTCAAGCTATCAGAAAAAAAGCCTTGGTCTCAGTTGGTAAGTCCTATAGGTTCTCTACATTTTTATTTGAATATCTAACCATGAATTCTCCAGCACCCAATGAGGCCTGAAAGTTATTTCTGATCAGACTATGTGGCTTGAAGGGAACAGATCCAAGTTTTATAGGGCCTGAAGCTTACATAATTTTGGGAGGCCTTTTTGAGAAAAATAATTCAAAATTATAAAATCAAGTGCAGAGCCTTGTAAGGGGTCCCTGCAAATATGGCCCATTTAGCTGAGTCTTCACGAGCTTCCCAATAAATCCATCTAAGACTGCTGTTTTTCACAGTCCATCTGGTCTGGTAAGGAAGGGCATTGCCACGGGAGGACTACAAGCTCTTTGAGGGGCAGGTCATACCTTCATCCTCATTGGGCATTGGTTAAAGGTTGTTGACTTCCCTGTTCTTTTCAGTTTAGAGTGTTTAGTAGGTACTCAATGACAGGGTGTTAAATGAGAGGAAGCAGAAACAGGGGCTAGGAGGAAGTTTGGAACCCAAACTCACCTTGTATGGTAGAGGAAGCTAGAAAGTCATGCCTCTTCATCTCATTCTTCAGAGAGCACCAGCTAGCTCAACAGCAATATCCAGAAGTGCTACTCTGTGGGCTTCCCACCCATCAGCTACCACATGCAATTCATCTCTGGATTCCAGAAGGTCTGGATTGTGCAGTCTTATTTATAGAGAGTTTAACAACTTGAAAGACACCCTTCAGCATGAAATAGGTAAGGGAAGATTTTCCTTTAAATTATCCTTAAATTAAGTTTAAATTTAAATTAATATGCACAAATAGTTTTGTATCTGCAATTCATTTTAATTACCCTGCCCCATTTTCTTCCTGCCTTTTATATACAGGTAGTCACAATCCTCCTTAATCTAAGCTTTCTGATGACTGGATACTTTCTTTTACCCTTCTGTTTATGGTAATGGTTAATCTTTCTCTCACAACAATGGTATCTCCTCCTGGAATCATACCACCTGCTTATTCTGGTCTATGATGGATCAACCAGCAGTGGTGTCTCATCCTTATAATTTTATAACTTGTCCCTAAGGATAACTCCATACTGAATAGGCTTCCCTGCTTCCTTCACTGTATCATTTGGGTTGGACTAGGCTGTAACAGCAAATAAACTCATACATCTAATGGCTTAACAGAAAAGAAATTTACTCTTTGTACATGTGACAATCCAGAATGCCCCAAGAGTGGCAAGGGCCTATGTTCCACACAGTCATTCAGGAACCTAAGCAGAAGGAGACTCTGCCTTCTTTAGCATATGGCTTTCAGCATCACTGCGATTATCTCTAACCCAATCAAGCAGAAAGAGAAAAACACACAGGTGCCCATGTTAGGATTTTTAATGGGCTAGCCCTAGAACTTATACACCTTGCTTTTGCCTAAATTTCATCCACTAAATCTTAATCACATGGTCACATGTAATTGCAAGGGAGACTAGGAAATGTAGTCTTATTGTGTATCCAAGAAAAATAAATAGATTCTGATGAACAGGTAGCATATCACATACAGCCATATCACATACAGCATGGCATATATTAACAAGCAGTTTAGGTTCCCCAAGACATTAATTTTAAGATGTTAGAGTAAGAATGTTTTTCCTTTTCCCTTCGAAACAAAATTGGGGAAAAATGAATAAGAAACAAAAACATAGACACTATTTTTGTTGAAACTAGGAAACTCCTATAATCAGGAACCACAAAAATAAGATGCAATGTCACATGCAGTGAGCTTTGGACTGAGGTGATGGGGGCTCCAATAGAAAATAACTGCTTTTCCAAATCTTGAGGAGAGCTGTCAGAGCACAAAATTCTCCAAAGTAGGTGACCTACTTGGAGGGCAAATCTAATAATCTTTTGTTTGGAGCAATAAGATGTGGGTGCATGTTTAGCTGCAGGACTCTCCCTAACTTCCTTGGATACTTTAAAATGGCAGGGAAGGAATGAGTGAGAAAACTCTCAGATACTCCATCTTTGAAAATGTGCAGTCTGTAGAAGAGAAACTGTGGGTGTTAAGCAGCTCTGTAGCAGCCATTCTTTGTGAGCTAAAAAGAAAGGTTAAACCACCTCTCAGTCACTGTCTATTGCACACGAAGCACATTCACAAAACCCACTTCACAACCTTTTCCCACAAGACCATGAATCATCAAGGATTTTACTAAGAATCAGGGGATTTTCTACTAAAGCAGAACACACCCCTGGCCCCTATTCCACACTACTTCTTTCAAATACGTGGTCTAGGAAGGTTTCTGCTCACTCAAGGATGACTAATAATAAAAAAGGAACAAGGAGATCCATACAAAAATATCACAAAACGGTGGAAAATAGGAGGACAAAAAAGGCAAAGGCAAGCAGCCTATACAGCATGAACATTTTGATGTGGAATAGATGAAAATCATGACCAAATATTTGTCTAAGAACTCAAGAACTTAACAAGTTAGGTAATTGGTGAATTAAGAGCTTAATGCAGAGGTTTAAGGAATCAAGAAAGGCAACAAAAATTAAAATTGAGCTGTCTGTATCTAGGACACAAAGTAAAAGAGAAAACCAAAATCATCACAGAAATTATGGTTAATTTATAAATACTAGTAACTGGTGACACAATGTTATCACACCAGCTGATGTAAGCGTACAATTGTGACAACAGAAAAATAGACAGCAGCTTTGAGGCAATTGAGAAAAATGAAATAGAAATTTAAAAAAATGATTAGAAGAAAATTGTAGATATGGAAGACAGGCAAAGAAATGACAACACTAGCATAAATATTTTCTTTTTAAGAATAACTAGAAAAATACAAAATATTCAAATATATAATTTTGAAACCTTTACTGATATTAACAAATATTTGAATCTAAGTATCTAAAGGGCATGGTGTTTGTTAAGGAAAAAAAAGGGCCTTGTCAGCACTGAACCATAGTCTAGTAAGGTTTCCTAAGACAAAGAAAAATAATCCTATGTGGCATTCTGGCAAAAATGATCAAACTACTATAACAACAAAATTAAAAACACAAGTTGACTTTAGGCTAACCTACATACAACATTATATGACAGTAGAGAAGTGCTTAGAACATTACCAAAAAAGATGATGTGAGCCAAAAAATTTGACCTAGCTGAACTGTCATTCAGGTACAATGGTGACAGATAAATATTTTCAAATATGCAATAATGATTCATGGGCTATAGTTTCCATGAACACTTTTTTGAAGACACCACAAGAAGATAAAGTTGAACCGAAAGGTGAATGGGAAAACCTGTGCCAAAAATTAATATAAAACTATGGTGAAAGGTTATAACAATTATGGGAACTACCACTGCAATATACATATAAATGTAGTCAACCATAATGATGAAGAGATATTACGATACCCAATGAAAGTTAGGGAATGTAAGGGAAGAGAAAGTGAGATTGTGCCATGTAGTGGGTGGGGTCAAAATATTTTTAAAGGTGCCCATTGAAGTTTAAAAGGTATAAACCTATTTAAATGTATAAAATTAACTGCTAGAAAAACTAAGGCCAGTAATATACCCTACAAAATTAAAAGGTGGAGAGCAAGGGAGTTAGAAGTAGGGGTATTTATTACTGTTATTGAAGAGTCAATAGATACTAGCTAAATAAATAGAAGATTAAGTACAGCCTATACATTTATTTTTACAAAGGCAACCATTAAAAATAAAATGACACTGCACATCTTACAAAATAACCGCATACCCCAAATAAAACAAACCAGAGAAATCAAAAGTTTTTTTAAAAAATTGCAACACTTACATGCACATATCTACCCTATCAATACACAAGAAAAGAGACACTCATATTTAATGACAAAGAAAAACCCAATTAAGTACTGACAGTAATATACTCATGTAGAATGAAATCACTCAGAAAAAATTGAAAGCAAATGAGTAAGCAAAACATATTAGAAAAATGGAAATAAGAAAGCAGACATTTGAAAACTAACATCAGACAAGGCTGAATTCAAGGAAAAATGAAACAAAGAAGAGCAAGGTACAACTCATAATGAAGGTGTAACAGCAACAAATATCTATGCACCAAATAACACATCAAAATTTGTAAAGCAAGTCTAGGCATGGTACCTCTCACCTATAATCCCAGCTACTCAGGAGGCTAAGGTGAGAGGAAAGCTTGAGGCCAGGAGCTCAAGACCACTCTGAGCATCATAACATGACTCCACCACTAAAAAAAAAAATTAACAGAGTGTGGTGATGCACACCTGTAGTTCCAGCTACTTGAGAAGCTGAGGCAGGAGGATTGGTTGAGCCCAGGAGTTCAAGGCTACAGTGAGCTATGATCGGCCACTGCACTCCGGCCTCGGCAGCACAGCAAGACCCTGTCTCTAAGAAAGAAAACAATTATAAAGAAAAATTTAGAGAATACAAAGAAACTAGAAAGACATATAGAGTACTTCTTTTTTTCGATTGAAATAAATTCATTTATTCATACTCCTCAGGTGTTGAATGGATTGTGAAATTCCCTTATTATTTATAACTAGGCTGTATTGTTCTTGAAATACATGCCATGAGCAAATTCCTGAAGGTTCTTTTTTATTTTTTAATTTTATTTATTTATTTATTTATTTATTTTTCCCATTTATTTATTTTATTGCATTTTAGGTTTTGGGGTACATGTGAAGAACATGCAAAATTGTTGCATAGGAACACATGTGGCAGTGTGATTTGCTGCCTTCCTCTCCATCACCTACATCTGGCATTTCTCCCCCTGCTATCTCTCCCCAGCCTCCCACCCCCCACCGTCCCTCCCCTATTTCCCCCCAACTGACCCCAGTGTGTAGTGCTCCCCTCCCTGTGTCCATGTGTTCTCACTGTTCAACACCCACCTATGAGTGAGAACATGCGGTGTTTGATCTTTTGCTCTTCTGTCAGTTTGCTGAGAATGAGGGTTTCCAGGTTCATCCATGTCCCTACAAAGGACCCACTCATCGTTTTTGATGGCTGCATAATATTGCATAGTGTATATGTGCCACATTTTCGCTATCCAGTCTATCGTCAATGGGCATTTGGGTTGGTTCCAGGTCTTTGCTATTGTAAACAGTGCTGCAATGAACATTCGTGTGCACGTGTCCTTATAGTAGAACGATTTGTAATCCTTTGGATATATACCCAGTAATGGGATTGCTGGGTCAAATGGAATTTCGATTTCTAGGTCCTGGAGGAATCGCCACACTGTCTTCCACAATGGTTGAACTAATTTACACTCCCACCAACAGTGTAAAAGTGTTCCTATTTCTCCACATCCTCTCCAGCATCTGTTGTCTCCAGATTTTTTAATGATCGCCATTCTAACTGGCATGAGATGGTATCTCAATGTACTTTTGATTTGCATTTCTCTGATGACCAGTGATGATGAGCATTTTTTCATATGTTTGTTGGCCTCACGTATGTCTTCTTTTGTAAAGGGTCTGTTCATATCCTTTGCCCACTTTTGAATGGGCTTGTTATTTTTTTTCTTGTAAATCTGTTTTAATTCTTTGTAAATTCTTGTTATCAGCCCTTTGTCAGATGGGTAAACTGCAAAAATTTTTTCCCATTCTGTTGGTTGCCGATTCACTCTAATGACTGTTTCTTTTGCTGTGCAGAAGCTGTGGAGTTTGATTAGGTCCCATTTGTCTATTTTGGCTTTTGTTGTCAATGCTTTTGGTGTTTTGGTCATGAAGTCCTTGCCTACACCTACGTCCTGAATGGTTTTGCCTAGATTTTCTTCTAGGATTTTTATGGTGTTAGGTCTTATGTTTAAGTCTTTAATCCATCTGGAGTTAATTTTAGTGTAAGGTGTCAGGAACGGGTCCAGTTTCTGCTTTCTGCACATGGCTAGCCAGCTTTCCCAACACCATTTATTGAACAGGGAATCCTTTCCCCATTGCTTGTTTTTGTCTGGTTTGTCAAAGATCAGATGGTTGTAGATATGTTGTGTTGTCTCCGAGACCTCTGTTCTGTTCCATTGGTCTATGTCTCTGTTTTGGTACCAGTACCATGCTGTTTTGATTACTGTAGCCTTGTAGTATAGTTTGAAGTCTGGTAGTGTGATGCACCCCGCTTTGTTCTTTTTGCTTAGAATTGACTTGGCTATGCGGGCTCTCTTTTGGTTCCATATGAAGTTTAAGGTGGTTTTTTCCAGTTCTGCGAAGAAGGTCATTGGTAGCTTGATGGGGATAGCATTGAATCTGTAAATTACTTTGGGCAGTATGGCCATTTTCACGATATTGATTCTTCCTAACCATGAACATGGAATGTTTCTCCATCTGTTTGTGTCCTCTCTTATTTCGTTGAGCAGTGGCTTGTAGTTCTCCTTGAAGAGGTCCTTTACGTTCCTTGTTAGTTGTATTCCTAGGTATTTTATTCTCTTTGTGGCAATTATGAATGGCAGTTCGTTCTTGATTTGGCTCTCTTTAAGTCTGTTATTGGTGTATAGGAATGCATGTGATTTTTGCACATTGATTTTGTATCCTGAGACTTTGCTGAACTTGCTTATCAGTTTCAGGAGGTTTGGGGCTGACACGATGGGGTCTTCTAGATATACAATCATGTCGTCTGCAAATAGAGACAATTTGACTTCCTCCTTTCCTATTTGAATGCCCTTTATTTCTTTTTCTTGCCTGATTGCTCTGGCTAGAACTTCTAATACTATATTGAATAGCAGTGATGAGAGAGGCCATCTTTGTCTGGTGCCACATTTCAAGGGGAATGCTACCAGTTTTTGCCCATTCAGTATGATATTGGCTGTTGGTTTGTCATAAATAGCTTTTATTATTTTGAGATACGTTCCATTGATACCTAGCTTATTGAGGGGTTTTAGCCTAAAGGGCTGTTGAATTTTGTCAAAGGCCTTCTCTGCATCAATTGAGATCATCATGTAATTTTTGTCTTTGGTTCTGTTTATGTGGTGAATTACGTTTATAGACTTGCGTATGTTGAACCAGCCTTGCATCCCTGGGATGAAGCCTACTTGATCATGGTGGATAAGCTTTTTGATGTGCTGTTGCCATCGTCTTGTCAGTATTTTATTGAAGATTTTTGCATCTATCTTCATCATGGATATTGGCCTGAAGTTTTCTTTTCTTGTTGAGTCTCTGCCGGGTTTTGGAATCAGGATGATGTTGGTCTCATAAAATGATTTGGTAAGAATTCCCTCTTTTTGTATTGTTTGGAAAAGTATCAGAAGGAATGGTACCAGCTCCTCTTTGTATGTCTGGTAGAATTCTGCTGTGAACCTATCTGGACCTGGGCTTTTTTTGGGTGGTAAGCTCTTAATTGCTGCCTCAACTTCAGACCTTGTTATGGGTCTGTTCAGGGTTTCGGCTTCTTCCTGGTTTAGGCTTGGCAGGAGGCAAGTGTCCAGGAATTTATCCATTTCTTCCAGGTTTATTAGTTTGTGTGTATAGAGTTGTTTGTAATAATCTCTGATGATGGTTTGAATTTCTGTGGAATCTGTGGTGATATCCCCTTTATCGTTTTTTATTGCATCAATTTGGTTATTCTCTCTTTTCTTTTTTATTAATCTGGCTAGTGGTCTGTCTATTTTGTTGATCTTTTCAAAAAACCAGCTCCTGGATTTATTGATTTTTTGAAGGGTTTTTTGTGTCTCTATCTCCTTCAGTTCTGCTCTGATCTTAGCTATTTCTTGTCTTCTGCTAGACTTTGAGGTTTTTTGATCTTGCTCCTCTAGCCCTTTCAGTTTTGACGATAGGGTGTCAATTTTTGATCTCTCCTTGCTTCTCATGTGGGCCCTTATTGCTATATATTTTCCTCTAGAGACTGCTTTAAATGTGTCCCAGAGATTCTGGTATGTTGTGTCTTCATTCTCATTGGTTTCGAAGAACATCTTTATTTCTGTCTTCATTTCATTGTTTATCCAGTCAACATTCAAGAGCAAGTTGTTCAGTTTCCATGAAGCTGTGCGGTTCTGGGTTAGTTTTTCAATTCTGAGTTCTAACTTGATTGCACTGTGGTCTGAGAGACTGTTTGTTACGATTTCCATTCTTTTGCATTTGCTGAGGAGTGATTTACTCCCAATTATGTGGTCAATTTTAGAGTAGGTGTGATGTGGTGCTGGGAAGAATGTATATTCTGTGGATTTGGGGTGGAGAGTTCTGTAAACGTCTATTAGGTTTGCTTGGTCCAGGTCTGAGTTCAAGTCCTGGATATCCTTGTTAATTTTCTGTCTGGTTGATCTGTCTAATATTGACAATGGGGTGTTAAAGTCTCCCACTATTATTGTGTGGGAGTCTAAGTCTCTTTGTAAGTCATTAAGAACTTGCCTTATGTATCTGGGTGCTCCTATAATGGGTGCGTATATATTTAGGATCGTTAGCTCTTCTTGTTGCATTGATCCTTTTACCATTATGTAATGTCCCTCTTTGTCTCTTATGATCTTTGTTGCTTTAAAGTCTAATTTATCAGAGATGAGAATTGCAACTCCTGCTTTTTTTTGCTCTCCATTTGCTTGGTAAATCTTCCTCCATCCCTTTATTTTGAGCCTTTGTGTGTCCTTGCATGTGAGATGGGTTTCCTGGATACAGCACACCGATGGGTTTTGTCTTTTTATCCAATTTGCCAGTCTGTGTCTTTTGATTGGCGCATTTAGTCCATTTACATTTAGGGTTAATATTGTTATGTGTGAATTTGATACTGCCATTTTGGTGCTAGCTAGATGTTTTGCCCTTCAGTTGAGCTGGTACTTGTTGTTCCTTTATATGTGTAGAGCCTCTTTCAGGAGCTCTTGTAGAGCTGGCCTGGTGGTGACGAAATCTCTGAGTACTTGCATGTTCCCAAAGGATTTTTTTTTTCCTTCACTTATGAAGCTTAGTTTGGCTGGATAGGAGATTCTGGGTTGAAAGTTCTTTTCTTTAAGGATGTTGAATATTGGCCCCCACTCTCTTCTGGCTTGTAGGTTTCTGCTGAGAGATCTGCTGTGAGTCTGATGGGCTTCCCTTTGTGGGTAACCCGACCTTTCTCTCTGGCTGCCCTTAGTATTTTCTCCTTAATTTCAACCCGGGTGAATCTGATGATTATGTGCCTTGGGGTTGCTCTTCTTGACGAATATCTTTGTGGTGTTCTCTTTATTTCCTGGACTTGAATGTTTGCCTGCCTTGCTAGGTTGGGGAAGTTTTCCTGGATAATATCCTGAAGAGTATTTTCCAGCTTGGATTCATTCTCTTCGTCGCATTCGGGTACGCCTATCAAACGTAGATTAGGTCTTTTCCCATAATCCCACATTTCTTGGAGACTTTGTTCATTCCTTTTTACCCTTTTTTCTCCAGTCTTGCCTTCCCGTTTTATTTCATTGAGTTGATCTTCGACCTCTGATATCCTTTCTTCTGCTTGGTCAATTCAGCTGTTGATACTTGTGCATGCTTCACGAAGTTCTCGTGTTGCGTTTTTCAGCTCCATCAATTCACTTATATTCCTTTCTATTTTGTCCATTCTCGTTAGCATTTCGTCAAATCTTTTTTCAAGGTTCTTAGTTTCTTTGCATTTGGTTAGAACATGGTCTTTAAGTTCACAGAAGTTTCTTACTACCCACCTTCTGAAGTCTGATTCTGTCATTTCATCACACTCGTTCTCCATCCAACCTTGTTCCCTTGCTGGTGAGGAGTTGTGATCCCTTTTAGGAGGAGAGCTATTCTGGTTTCGGGTGTTTTCATCCTTTTTGCGCTGGTATCTTCTCATCTTTAAGGATTTATCCACCTGCCGACTTTGTAGTTGCTGGCTTTCAGATTGGGTCTCAAATCTTTCAGATTGACGTTCTGTTTGTTGATTATGAGGTTATTTCTGTTTCTTGGTTTTCCTTCTGACAGTCTGGCCCCTCTGCTGTAGGTCTGCTGAGGTTCACTCCAGGCCCTGCTTGCCTGGGGTTCACCTGCAGCAGCTGCTGAACAGCAAGGGTTGTTACCAGTTTTCTTCTTCTGCTATCTTTGCCCAGACAGATACCCGCCTAGTGTCAATCTGATCTCTCTTTTATGAGGTGTCTTTTTGGATATATAGGGGTCAGGGAACTGCTTGAGGAGACGGTCTCTTCTTTATAGGAGCTCAAATGGTGAGCTGTGAGCTCTGTTGTTCATTCAGAGCTGCTGGGCAGGTACTTTTAGGTCTGCTGCAGCAGAACTCATAAACTGCTTTTTGTTCCCAGGTGCTCTGTCCCAGGGATTTAGGGCTTTATTTATGAGTTTCCGTTTTGCTGCCGCCTTCTTTTTTTTTTTTTTTTCCTTCAGACCTGCCCTGCCCAGCAAGGAGGCAGCCTAGTCACTGTCGGCCTATAGCAGCTTTGCTGAGCTGCTGTGGGCTCCGCCCCGCTGCCGAGTGAACTTCCCTGCAGTCCTGTTTATATGGGTGTAGTTAGAACTGCTTTGGGGATGGTGGCCCACCTCTGTTGAGGCGGAGTCTCTTTGCTGTGGCGGGCTGCCTTGGCAACGGCGGGCTGCCTCAGCAATGGCAGGTTGCCTTGGCAACGGCGGGCTGCCTGGGTAATGGTGGATGCCCCTCCCCTACAGAGCTGGACCGTCCTGAGTTCAGCTGCGCTTACCGTGAAACTCTCAATCCAGAGTTTCTGGTTGCTATTCCTTTGTGGGGGTGGGGCCAGCCGAGCCTGATCGCCTGGCTCCCTGCCTCAGAGCCTTTTTTAAGTTGGTGTTCCAGTCGCCTGTTGAAGAGGCGCCGGGGTCTGTTTGTTTTCCCCTGCGGCCACTCACTGCGCTGGCTTAAACAGCGGCATTGAGTTTTGTGGCGCTTTTTTTTTTTTTTTTTTTTTTTTTTTTGCTCTGGAATCTACTGTCCTGGTTCTCTGCTCAGTCCCTTTTTTGAACCGGCGAATGGGCGACTTCCCGTGGCTCCAATCGCCAGCCAAAAGGGCACCCGGACCGGTGTATTTTGTACGGAGAACCGCGGCTCCGGGGCGCCGACAAAGCAGCCGCGCGGGGCAAAGCAGTGGCGCAGGCCGGCACACCTGCGCTGGCCGAAACAGCCGAGCTGGCGACCGTGGAGCTCCTCTGCCTGGGAATTTCCTAGTCTGTGGGCAATAAAAACGCGGCGTCCACTCACCCTCTGCGCTTTCACTGGGAGCTGCAATCCTGAGCTGTTCCTAAACGGCCATCTTCTTAGTCTGCCATTCCTGAAAGTTCTTATCCAAATTGAAAATTGTTTTATCTACCAAAAAAAAAAATTTATTTAGCTACATCTTTCCATGACATATAGTGAAAAAATAAGTAAATGTGGAGGACTTAACCAAATAACAATAAAATCTATTATTAGATTTTTCTTTTCAAGCACTTATGGAATAATCATAAGAACTATTTAGAGCACAAATAAATCATTGATGCCAAAACCTTAAAAAGGTGCTAGATTGTCTATTGTAAACTTGGTATTATCCCCAGCCCTTCAGAGAAACAAGGGACTACATTTCCCAGAATTACCTGCCATGTAAGTGTTCTGGATTAGACTTAAACAAAAAAGAGGAAATCTTAAGAGATTTAGGAGACAGAAGACAAGCAGAGGCAAGTTTTCTTTGGACATAGTGCAGTGAGACATATAGATAGATGAGAACTTCAAAAAGGCTTCTTGGTGATGTCTTGAGTATCACCACTTCATTGCCACCGAATGGGAGATTTCTCAGAGGTTCTTGAGAATTTCAGAAGTTTCCCAGTAAATATTGAAGGATCCTTACTTCTATGCTTCAGGCTTAAGTCTTTAATGTCTGCTTCCCTGACCTTCTTGATGTAAATTTCCTGGTCTTCTGCAGTGACTCTGCTGACCTGTTTCATTAGCTTTCCCAAAATCCAAATAAATCCTCATTTCTATATTAAACCCTCCACTCCTGGTATACTTAAGTGGCTTTGTTTTCCTGAGTGAACACAGATTGATAAACTCAAAAGAAAATTAAAGACAATTTCTCATGTGAATACCGATATAAAAATTCTAAATGAAACATTAACAAATAGATTTATTAATATTTACCGATGTAACACCTGGGAAGACAAAAAGAAATACTGTAAACTATTAAGTAATAAAAGCAGTAAGTTATCTGGGTAAAAAATTAATATACAAATATCAATAGCTTTATTTTCGAATAGCAACTAGATCAAAAACATAAAGCAGAGGTTGGCAAACTTTTTTTGTAAATGACCAGATAATAAATATATTTGGCTTTGCCGGTCATATTGCCTCTGTTATGACAACTTCATCCTGCTATTTCAGTCTGAAAACAGCCATACTCAACATGTAAACAAATGGGTGTGGCCATTTAAACTTTATTACAAAGCTTTATTTACAAAGACAGGCTGTAGTTTGCCAATCCTTAATAAGGAGCAAAGGGAGAAAAGACTACATTTAAAACATCCAAAATGGAGATAAGAAAAATAAACTTAAGAAGAAATAAGCAGTATTTATGTGAGGGAACTTGTTGAGGGACATAAAAGAAGATTTGAATATATGGAAAGACATAGCCTAGTTTGGGATAAAATGACTTGACATCATAATAGCGTAGAAATTCAATGCAACTTTTGATGCATAAAATAAACTTAAATATACAATAAGTTTAATTTGTAATATTGTTTTGGGAAAAAGTAGACACAAGCAAAAAGTAATCTGAAAAACACAGGCTTCTGCCAAAAAACAAAACCAAAAATATAAAGACAGAAAAAAAAAGACAAGTTGACTAAACACCAGCTGCCACAACAAGATAAAATAGAGTGGCAATATCTAGCTGTTCATGAGATCATAGAAATATCATCAAATAAAGACTGCTCAGGCATGTAAAGGACCATCTAATATGTTAAGCCACTCCCCAAATTAAAAAGACATAATAGAAGAAGCTGGAAACACTGGCTTACTATGGTCCTAGAAGAGTTGACACTGTGCATCCAGCCTAAGGGAGATAATAATACTCATAACTCAATAGAACTTGTTGCCAGCCCTCAGTGGTTTTCATATATTTCCTGATTTAACTCCTTGTAAGAACTCTATGAAGTGACTAATAGTATTACACACTGGGTGGAAAGTGGTGGGAGTAAGAAAAAAGATTAAAGGAAAGAGGCAAATATATTTTGTATATATAGGTAAAGTTCACCCAGAGGACTTGAGAACTTCCTAGGTACTGCTGATTTGTTGCTTCTCCCTCTGACTTGAGTTTAGGTGATGTAAATAATACATTGTGACATTACCCATTCATATTGTCCATATGAAGAAAGTATGGGGTGGAGAAAGGCAGAGGCTTAGTCCTCCACACATTCATGTGACAGGTGGGAACAGGACAATTTTGGAAGCCTTCAATATAGCTGGATATCATCTTTAGGGGAGAAGATGGTACTGACAGCCAATAGCTGGGCTCTTGGAGTGACTGAGGTTTCATTCCTGCCCAAATTAGTCACTATGGTGGGAAGAGCAGGTGCTAGGTACTGTAATGTTTGGCAGGGCTGGAGCTATTTCCAGCAGGCTTTAGTCTCCCACACCCTGCATAGTGTGAGGGGAGAGGGCTGGATCCCAAATGAAAAAAATTAATTATAGGTAGGCCAACAATAGCTAGCTATCAATTACACAAAGAATTTATGAATTTAACTAAGTATATATTAAGGTTTACATAGAAAAATATTATAAGCAAAGTGTAAAAACAGAAATGACAAATGGGAACAACAAATTCCAAAATAAATGCCTGACAAGTAGTTTCCTAAATATATAAAGAGCTTCTACAAATAAACAAAATTGCTCCTTCTCTGCTGAAACTCCTTTGGATCCCTCCCTATCTCACTGAGAGTCAAAGCAAAAGTCTTTCCAGTAGCCTACAAGGCCCTATTGACCTGTTGTTTCCCTCACTCATTCCCTGCCACTTCCTTCCACTTGCTCACTCTGTTCCAACCACACTGGCCTCCTTGAAATTCATCCAACAGCTGTTGCCTTGGGGGCCTTGCTTTTCCTCACCATGTAATGTTTGTCTCCAAGACGTCTCTGTGATTCACTTTTTTACCTCATTTAAGTCTTTACTCAAATGTCACCTTCTTGGTAAAACCTTCTATGTCCACCCTATTAAAATTGTAACCCTTAAATCTCACTCTCCACATCTTTCTTACCCTGTTTTATTTCTCTCCGTGGTACTTATCATGATCCAACATTGTGTGTAGGTAATTGTATTCATCATAGGTCTGCAGAGAGACAGAACCATTCAGAGATATATAGCTACATAGAAAGAGATTTAGTATGAGGGATTGTCTTACACTATCATGTAGTCTGAGAAGAACCATGGTCTGCCATCTACAAGCTGGAGACCCAGGAAAGCCAGTGGTGTCGTTTTAGTCCAAACCAGAAGCTGTGAAAACCAGGGGAGCCAGTGGTATATGTCCTGATCTAATCCAAAGGTCTGAGAACCAGGAGCACCAAAGTCCCAGGACTGGAGAAGACAGGTGTCCCAGGTCAGGAAGAGAGAGAGAGAATTTTACCTTCTTTGACCTTTTTGTTCTATCTGGGCCCTCAATGGATTAGAAGAGGCTTAGAAGATGGCCACCTACATTGGCAAGGTTGGATCTTCTTTACTCAGTCTACTGACTCAAATGTCAATTTCTTCTGGAAACACCCTCACGGACACATCCAGAAATAATGTTTTAGCAGCTATCTGAGCATCCCTTAGCTCAGCCAAATTGACACATACAATTAACTATCACACTAATTCTTTGTTTATTGTCTGCTTTCTCCCACTAGCTATCACTCCTGTATCCTCAGTGCCTAGAACAGTGCCTGCACATGAGAAGATCTCAGCGAATATTTATTGGATGAAAAGATGTGAACACAAGAACAGAAAACCAAACACCACATGTTCTCACTCATAGGTGGATGTTGAACAATGAAAACACAGGGACACAGGGAGGGGAACATCATACACTGGAGTCTGTTGGGGGGGCAAGGGAGGGACATCAGGTGGAGTGGGGAGGTTGGGGAGGTATAACACAGGGAGAAATGCCAGATGTAGGTGACAGGGGTGATGGAGGCAGCAAACCACATTGCCATGTGTGTACCTATGCAACAATCCTGCCTGATCTGCACATGTACCCCAGAACCTAAAGTACAATTTAAAAAAAAAGAAAAGATATGAACGTATGGTTAATAGAAAAATATATGCAAATTAATTTTATTTCTATTTAAAATGTTTATGTTTACTTAACAGGGTATAAAGATTGTTCAGAATAAGTATGTATAGAGCTATTGTATTCTTTTTAATGGTGCCATGGATTTCCAATGGATAAGTATACTGGAATTTATTTAACTGGTCCCCTGTTGATGAACATTTACATTGTTTTCAATAGTGTGCTATTGCAAATACTGCTGCATTTGTGGAGAAAGAATCAAATCAAATGCCCATGAGTGACAGATTTGATGAAGAAAATGTGCTACATATACACCATGGAATACTATGCAGTTGTAACAAGGAATGAAGTTATTTCCTTTGCAGGGACATGGATGGAGTTAGAAGAATAATCTTTTCAATAAATGATGCTGGAAGGATTGAGTATTCAAATGCAAAAAAGAGCCTGACCACTACCTCACCATAATCAGAAATTAATTTGAAATAGATCAGAGACCCAAATGTAAAACATAAAACTAAAACTTTTAGAAGAAAATACAGAAGAAAGTCTGTGACTTTGGTTAGGCAAAGATTTCTTAGCTACGACAACAAAAGCACAATCCATAAAAGAACCAAATGATAAGCTGGACAAAATAAAAAATTTCATTCTTTTACAGGACTCTGATAAAATAATAAGAAGGCAAGGCACAGAAAATATTTGCAAAACAAATACCTGACAAAGACTTATATTTAGATTTATATAGAGAACTCTCCAAAGAAAATCTTAAGAAAACAAACAGCCCTCTCTACACAGCCCAGTACCTTAAGGGGCTGCAGCTTGTGCTCTCCCAAAGATCTGTTGCAAACAGTTATGTCATTCATTCATGCAACAAATATTTGTTGAGATCTCTTCTGAGCCAGACATTACTGAGGTGCTAATGCTGCAGCAGTACATAAAATATCATGAAGCATTCATTCTTGAGGGAGGGGATGGACAAAAACAAATGCACAGATTGATATATAATACTCATCTACATAAGCTAAATCTTCTAGATAAATCCATTTTAAATTAACATTTTCTCTGGTCACTAAGAAGGGAAAGGAGCCTCAATAGCATGATATAGTCTTTCAAGTTGGTAGACATCCACAGACATATGAAGGCAATCTTTCCTCTGTCCTCCTTTATTGGAAATACTTGACAATGCCCACATCTTGAGTGTAGTCGTTAGAACCACTGGCTGCCAAGCAAAGCAAAGTTCAAGCATCTTGAACTTGGTGTATAACACATTAGTGTACTTTAGTGTTTTGAAAAATTGTGTGTGTGATATGGTCTATACACATCCATATTCTTCTACATACTACAATCAAAGATGCATAGGGGACCAGAGGATTTGGGGTTTAAATACTCAATTTGGAATTCTTTAATATAGCCTCACTTATCCCTGATGTTAGACAATGCAGTCTTCTAGACCACTATCAAATCATTTAGTTCTAGCCTCTTATTCACTTTGAGCCCAACACAAGTCTCATTCATGGAAATAGAAACATAACTTCTGACTTGCATTTCCTTTTCATTTGTCCTCCCACTCATCAGAATTCAGGGAATCCCCAAATTAAAGCTCTTGAGCTTTCCTTTGGTGAGTCAAATTGGTACTAGCCCAGGGGAAAAAGTAGGTGGCAATGGCCTCTGCCTTTTCTGTAGGCATGAGCACATGGTACTTGGCTAGGAAAGTCATTTGGGTGCATAAAATCTGTAGTTCTAGTAACACAAGCTAGCACTTTAAAAACGCAAGATTTATTTCAACTGCTACAAACACTGCAAGCATGCCTCATGAGTCTAGGTATCCAAGAGTAGGAATATCCTCCTTCCTGCTGACTTCTACTATGTCTATGCTGCACAGGGAAGTAACTGATGTTGAAATACCATCCCCTCTCATCACATCTGTTCCTGTATTCTCATTTATTTTTTATAACACTTCTCACCAACTGACATATTGTTTGGTTTGTTCATTTGTTTATTATATTTCTCTCCCCTCACTAGAATCCTAGTTGCTTAGGAGAAGGAACTTTTATTTGTTCACTATTATTCTTTCACTACTTAACATAGTATCTGGCACATAGAAAATGCTCAAAAAATATTCTGGAAGGAAGAAAGGGTGGGATAAAAGGAGTGAGAAAGGGAAGGAGGAAGGGAGAGAGAGAGGAAGGGAGAGGAAGGAAGAAAGAAAACATTCTGTTAACTGAGAGGGCTCTCTTACCTTTTCACTTCTGACTGACCAGACTTGGTCTGACCAAAAGACAGAATTTGGCCCACAGAGTTACCAAATTCCTGCTGGAACCAACTGCATTCCATTTTTCTATCTCCAGGGTCACTGAAGTCCACTCTCTCTGAAGCTCTTCCCCTTGATGCCAGAGTGCTGCAAGGTATTTCTGATCCGTTGTGCAGATGAGAAAAACAGATGTTATATCATACAAGAAGACCTCAGTTCCTCTTGAAGTTTCTGTGAGTGACTCCCCAGTGGCTGTGAAGGCAAGAATGCTCATCTTTCTGGAAAACTCTTTCTATTGCGGCATTTTCTTTTCCCTTATTAACTCTCCAGTTCTCTGAGTTAGGGCTACCCCCACTGAGAGCTCTCAGAAGATGTTGACTGACTAGCTAAATTATGCTATTGATGTGGCTTAATTAATACTAATGACTTATCATGAGAATTACAGATATGTACCCATGTCTAGGAAATGTCAGTGACAAGAGAATTAAGGTGTCAGTTCTCATAAAACATGAGCAAAAATTTCCTCAGGGTAGTTGGAGACAGTTACCTCCTCTCCCAGTAAAAATGCCCTTGAATTATTTCAGAACCTGCTTGTTGAGTGTGGTAATATTTAAATTACACATTCCACATCAACCATGCAGTCCTCAGTAAGACAATAACAAGAAGGATGGGGATGCAGGTGGTAAGAGTGCATTGAACAGTGTTGAGCAACGGTTGGCAGCACAGCCAGGCATCCATGGGTAATATATATCCAGGCAGATGAATATATAGATTAGCATCCTGGGGTTAATTTCACTTTGCAGATAATTAACATGTCCTTATTTTGGAAATAAATGCTTCTGCAGTTAAAATAAATGTATTTAATTAGTAGAGGCATTTAGTTCTGAGGTGGGAAGTGAATGTGCTAATGGAATAAATTGTTGTATACACATTTTATATTCCAAACCCAAGTTAAATGCATCTCCTTCAAGCCATACATATAGGAGGTGGATTTTAGATTGTGAGAACCTGTTGCTGGGAGGCAGCACGGCATGTGCCTTGTGCCAAGTTGCAGGCCAGGACTGTCCAATTTGTCTGAGCCTCTGTGTTCTGAATCAGTGACATAGCACTGGCTTGGCTTGCGGGTTGAGTCATCTCATGCTGTCAAATTCAGGTTGTTCTTTCCAGTACTGACCTCTCTTCCCAACTGCCTGTTGGGGATTTACACTAGGCTGACTGCTGAGACCTCCAGTTTACCTGGTCAAGACAGGCCTCTGCACTCCTGTTGTCTCCAAACTCCTCCAACCACACCAAGACTCCCCTGAGGACCTTTGGTTTATCTTTTCTGTTCCTGGTTCTTTGTAAACTTTGAGTCACCTCTGACTCAACTCTTGCCTTCCACCTTCAAACCTTCTTCAACTCCAGGCCATCTTCCACGATTTGCCATCATCTCTTTGACATATACGCTTGCTCTGCATTCCCTTGCCACTGTCCTGGTTCTATTAAGTCTATCCCTTAAGCATCTCTTGATGACCCACTTTTCCCATGTCTCCTGCCATATATATGGTGCCAGTGCAAACTTCACAGTCTCTTCTTTGTTCCTCTGCACCTAAATCTTGCTTCCATCCAGTCTGTTCTCCCCATTGCCACCAGAGTAACTGTTTATAAATCCAAAGCTGATCATGTAACCTCTCTCCTAAACTCTTTCATGGATTATACCCCCTACTCCTCAAATTGCCTTCAGTATAAAGCCCAAGCCTTTTAAAAAGACATTCAAGGAACACCATGGTCTGGACCCTACCATCCATTTCAGCCCGATTTATTACGCCTGTTCTTTATGTACCCTTAAGACACATATCAGAGCTCCTCAGTAGCCTGAAGAAATTTCTGTACTCATCACGATCAGCGCATTTGCTCAGGCTATTGCTTTGTTGTAGTGTAATGAGTTCCTTCGGCCTCTCACTTTGATTCATGGCAGAAACTGTAGGTGTGCGTGGCTGTTGTCACAAGACAGAATTACTCCTTGCTACTCTATTCCTTGCCATCCCCAAGCAAGGCCTTCAGGGACACCTCTTGTAGATGGGGCTAGGAACATGAAGGGAGATCCTCTTTTGATGAAGCCTTCCTAGGGATTTGGCTTAAAGATTGGCCTTCTCTTCCTCTACATACCTGTAACTGGAATCCAAGGTTCCTAAAGGCAATTCAGGGTAAATATCTCACAGGTCTACCTCCTGAGTTTTCTCCATACCCTGGATTCTGACCTTATGCCAAAAGGAGAGTAAGGCAGCCCTGCCCATCCTCACCTCATCACAGGAATATCAGTTTTCTCTGCTGCTGCCAAGAATAACCCCTGAGCTCTGCTTCCTCATTCTGTGATAGAAATATTCTGAGCCTCCCTGCTGGGAATTATACTTCACACTCACCCACACCATTTGTACACACACAGCTGCACATACACATGTGGGCACATGCACACACACAAACACACAGTTATTCATCAGCACAGGTTTGGGCTGGAAATAACTGATACTAGCTGAAGTAAAGACTTTAGAAAGATTCCAAGGGAGAAGGATGCTGCATCATGATTTGGACAGTACAGGGGAGCAAGCAGAGGACAGAAGTCTTTGAGAACCAGCAAGGTGAGAGGTTTGGGTTGCTGAAGGGTCTATTCCTCAGGGTCAGGGACAAGGCCCAGGCTAGAGATCCCTGAATCCAGTGCAATTAATTTATTTTATAAATATTTATGGAGCACTAACTATGTACCAGGCACTATTCAATCTAGGCAATGGGGAGGACACCACGAACAAGACAAACATGACCTTTCATGGTAATTATTATGTTCTTGTGGAAATAAGAAACACTCCCTTAAGCTAGTTGCCAAGTCTTGGCAGTTCTACGTCATAAATAGCTCTGAAGTGTACCAATGTCACTCCTCTTCCATTGCCAGTCCTTTGGTTCAGGCTTTCATTATCCTCATTCAATTATTCATTTATCCACCCATCATGTCTAATTTCTTTTGAGACAGAGTTTCACTCTGTTGCCCAGACTGGAGTGCAGTTGTGTAATCTTAGCTCACTGTAGCCTCGACCTTCCTGGCTCAAAGGATCCTCTTGCCTCAGTCCCTCAGGTAACTGGGACTACAGGTGCACACCAGCTCACCTGGCCATTTTTTTTGTATTTTCTGTAGAGATAGGGTTTTGCTATGTTGTCCAGACTGGTCTCAAACTGCTGAGTTCATGGGATCTGCCCATCTCGGCCTCCCAAAGTGCTAGGATTACAGGCATGAACCCCCACACCTGGCCTCAGAATATTTATTGAGTACCTACAGTATTCCAGCAGTGAGCAAAACAGACAAGTCTTATTTTTCTGGACCTTAGAGTGTTGTGGAGGGAGACAGGTGACAATACATCACTTAACATTTTAGACACTTTCAGATAAAAGTCTGTTCAGGGCACCTTGAGAGCAGGGTCACTTTTGTGCCAGGTCATTTGTTGACAGGAAAGATTTGCTATAAGCTGAGTCTTCACAGACGAGGAAGTATCCTTCAGGTCAATAGGGAAATGGACTTGCCAGGTCCAAGGAGCAGGATGGGCAAAGGCACAGAGACAGGATACAGTCTGGGATATTCAGGGAACTTCCAACTCTTACATATGGCTGAAAGTTAAGTTAGATGATGGATCTGACTGCATCCATATAAAAAAACAAGCTAGAGCTTTACCATTTTACCTAGGAAGATTTCTGAGAGAGATTTCTGAGTGAGAAAAGTAGCGTGCAGAAAGTCTACAGATTGTGATCTCAGATTTCTAAAACAATGACCAGCTGCCTCAAATGTCTTTGAGCATATAGAAAAATATTGAAAGATACCATCGAGGTTGTTGACATGTGTTATGGAGAATGAAACAGACGTGGAAGGAGGTGAAAGAAGGGGGGAGGGTAGTGATGCAAAAAGGGAAAGAAATGTCAAGTGAATAAATAACGCATTGATTTATGAATGCATGCATGCGTGCGTATATGAGTGGAGAATAGATTGCAATGGCAGGAATCAATATGTGTCTGGCTTCCTGAGTTCAGAATAAGGTTGAGTCTAGCCTGCAGAGGGAGTGTCACGGTAGCAATAGTCTAGCCATAAACCTGAAGCCCTTGCCAGAGTCCAGGGTCCTGGGGTTAGAGATGCGCTCAGGCTCCTCACACAAGATTGAGGAAAGCCCAGGTTTATAAACAATTCTGATATGGTTTGGCTGTGTCCCCATCGAAATCTCAACTTGAATAATTGTAGCAGCCAATTTTTGCCCAGCAACAGAGATACATACGTTTCCAAACATCCACAATTTGAAGGGTCTTGGACAAGGTGCATGCAGGACACAGAGGCTCTGCCTTCTAGAGCTATATCCTCACTGAGAAGTGTACACCAGTAGTGATATAGCGGGCACAGAGGCAAAGGTCTTAAAAAGGCTCAGGAAAAAGGCTATGAGACTCCAAAGGAAGGACCTAAGCAGTGAAAGCCTGAGAGCTCAAGAAATCAGGTTTCAGCGAATCCACACATGTAACACTGTGAATAATGGGAAAATCCTAGGCAGAATCAATAGCTCTATGCTTCAGATGGCAAGCTTGGGGTTCCCTGAAGATGCTTTCCACCACTGGCTCAATCTTTATTGAGCCACAAGGAAACTTCAAGAGCCACAAAGGAGACTTCAAGTTTCTTAATCATCTCTGTTCTACTGAGCCCTGTAATGCTTGGCTGTTTATTAGCCCCCTGCTTCATGACCAGGATGGAAAGAGCACAGAAAAATGAATTGTGGGATTGTGGTCTAGACAATCTTTTTGTTGAGTTATTGTCTGTGGTGGCTGCTGCCATACTAGTGGCCCCTGTGTGTCTACAGAAACATGGCAAATGAAATGGTAGGGGTAGGGGTGAAGTGGCTCCATTCTTCCCTTGGCTAAGCTGTTGCAGAGATGAAGACACCTGGAGTTAAGGAGTTGACATCAGCTCATGACAGAGGCAGAGCTTCCCCTCACATCTACCACTAACTGTTTGGGCCCCACACACAGTTCTCTGCCGGTGCTCACTGTAGCCTCAGCAGGGCTGCTGAATCAGCCTTCCTGGTCCTCCCCCATCTCATATCCAGCACTGAAGTGAAAGCTCTCTGGGAAAGTAAGCTCCAAGCTAGAGGAGGTCATTTTAAAATAACCTACGGAAGTTCTTTGAAGACGTTGCTGTCATGGCAGATAAAGGAAACTCAGGGGCTACAGTGTGCTTAGATTTTTGAAAAGCATCTGACAATGTTCAGCATCTGAGATGAATGGGCAAGGTAGAGGGTAATGAGAGAGGCTGTTAGATGGCATGATGGTTGAATCAAAAATAGCATTTGGCTCTTTTGTAAGCATGTCTTTGAAGGGTCTCTTCTATGAAATGCCATTGGCTACACCCATTTCTCTGAAACCAGAATCATGCATGAGCCCAATTATTGCCAAGAGGGTATCTGCGCCCTCATACCAGTTGCTTGCTCGGTAGAATATTTTGTACTTCCAGCTAGGACATCCCCCTATACAGGGCTCACTTTACAGGGTTGTCCTTTGCCTTTGCTGTTTAATACAGTAGTCATAGCAGGGATGCGATATGATATCAAGTCTTGTTTTCTTCCCCAACACCCTCTTGGCATATAATGAACACACACAAACAAATGTTCCCTATGGCAAGGATTCTCAAGGGCAACTATATGGATGGAATGGGGGACATTAAAGAAAGCCTTCATGTGACTCTCTCCCCATGTCTCTTCCCGTTGGAGAAATATTGCTGTGCCTGAATGAGTACTGAGCTGGTAGACAGGAGGCCAGGGTTTGAGTTGTGGCTTTTGTTAGTTGTGTGGCCTGCAGCAAGCCACTTTCCTCCTCCAGACCTAGTTTACTCATCTGTGGAATGATGACTTTTATAGTTCCTTTTCACTCTGGGTCTCTGGATCTAGTGTTTCTCTCTGGATCTACCTGCCTGAGAACCACCAGGATAAAAACCTACAGATTTCTGGGCCCCTCCCCACATTACTGAATCAGAATCTCAGGGGGTAGGGATTGAGGACCTACCTTCTTAACAAGATGCTTGGGAGATTCTTAAGCATTACATGCTCTGAGAACCAGTTTTCTCTCATGTCGATAATGTACATTCATAAATATCTACCCCTCACCCATACTTTCACTCACACACATGCATAGATACACCCTAGCTCATACATAGATAAGCCTAGTATTTGTGTACTTACACAATACCCTCACACAGAGACACATAGGCTCATAGACACTTCCTCACTCATGCTCTCTCTCATACATGTGGGTAGCTAAATACACACACATTTTTATATATGCTTCTCACCTATTTTATCTCACACACATGGATCCCTATACACAACACACCTACACAGAGGTTCATATACACTCCCGCACCCACTCTCTATCTCAGCCACACAGATAGCTAAACACCACCCTCACACACACACACACACACACACACACAATTATTTTACATATTTGAGTTCTTACTATGTGTCAGGAATTTTCAGAGCCTTTGAAACTCACTCATATCCTAAGTATTTGTGAGACTCAAGTTAAGATGCTCTGTGTTAAGTAGGCATTGAGAAATAGGAACGCACTCCCTCTTTTCCGCCTCCCTAGAAAGCACGGGGAAACATCTCTGGCATTCGGAGCTGCTAGGGGATGACTGCACACTCTTTGTCAGTTTGGGCAGGTCTGTGCTCTCACTCTGCTACCCCATGTCCACCCTTTTACCTCGAATTAGAGGTTGCAGAGGACCACAGTTTCGCCTTCTGTTGCTCAGCATGCCAGAAGAGAGTCAGTGACTTTTCCTGTTCTTCCATTTCTATTTTTTAATTACAACTAACTGGGGACCAGAGTGAAACATTTTAGCAATTTAATCTTAGTGTAAAATGGTGTATTTTCACTTCATTAGCTAAAAGGGAAATCAAATGGCTTATCAAAGGTTGAGCTTCACATTTGCATATGGGTCTGGGATTCATGAAGCAGAATTTGTAACAGCTATAAAAGCCCTACAACTGTCTCTGGAGACCACCGGCTTTATCATTTCGACTGCAGCATTATAAAATGACATTTGGACATGAAGTAGGATGGGTGTGCTTGAGTCACCAGTGAAGCATGTGGAAACTTCAGCTGTGTATCTGTTATCTATTGCTGCATAACAAACAAAATCATCCCAAAACTTAGTGGCTTAAAACAACTAACAATTATTATCTCACAGTTTGTATGGGTCAGGAATCTGGGTGCAGCTTAGCTGGTAGCCACTAGCTCAAGATATGTCATTCTGTCATGATGAGTTAGAGCTGCGGTCATCTCAAGGGTCAACTGTGGGGGAATGGGTCTAAGTTCATGCACATGGACCCTCCAAATGATGGCATGGCAGCTGGATTCACCTAGAAGGAGCAATCTAAGAGAGGACAAGAGAATACAAGCAAGACAAAGACACTAAGATGGAAACTGGAGTTTTTTAATAGCCTAAAACCTCAGAAGTCACATCCCATCACTTCTGCCATATTTGATTTTGTTACAAGTGAGTCAGTAGGTCCAGCCCAAGCCTAAGAGGAGAGAATGACATAGGGCATTGATACCAAGAGATGGGCCCACTGGATATCATCTGAGAGGTCACTTTAGAGACAGTGTACTATAAGTTGCAAGGAGGACTTGGAAGAGAAACTGTCACCAAAGATGAAGGAGCAGTATGGGCTTCCGGCCCTCTCTTCAGGTCTTCCTTCTCATTCTTTGCTTTTCTTCTTTCTGGGCTTTCTTTTTTCTATACCTTTAGAAGGCCTTCACAGAGTATCTCATTGATTTATGGTGGGGGAAAAAAAGTATTATTTCTTCCCTTGGCCTCTCTAGGTACTCTGTTGTGCAGGTAGTGCCTGGGGATGTAGCCATGGAAACCAAGAGAAGGGCTCAATGCCTCAATATGAGAAAGTGTGAAGCAATACTTCAAAACCAAACAAAATCCCAGGAGAGGGTTGGATTGATCATGAAGCAACATCGAAGCTGGATGAGAGCTACTTTTTGAGTTTAGGGCATAAGGGCAAGAAAGAGGTGAAATAAGTAGGTACCACAAAGAGTGAGTTTAGGCTGGAGAACTGGAAGAGGACTTTGAGAATATTTTGCTGTATGTTGTAGGATGTACTTTTGTCCTCACCTCTCCATACTCTCTTCAACCTTCTCAAGGGTTATTGAGTGAAAAATCCTCCCTTTTTCTTCAAAACATTCTGGAGTTGGGTGTGTGATTCTTTTGCAGAAACATGGAGCTTAGATTGGCTTCATTGTGGCCTAGTTTCATTCCAGTTAAGTTTTCTCTGCTTTTATGATATGCCTTTAAGACAAGACCAGATCCTAGTGATCACTCTAATCCCCCATGGTGTGTCCCAGTGTTGGCATAGAGTAAGTGTCATAGAGCAGAGAAAGTTTCTGGGATCAGGCCATTCACTTATATCCAAACATTTCTGTGGAACATCTATCCTATGACAGAAACTGTGCTAAACCCTTTAGAGGAGTAACAAAACACAAAATATCTCTTGTCCTCTAGGAATGTAAGACAATGGAGAGAAGAGCTAAGACATGGGCCAAAACAAGAAAAGGAAGATAATATGGCATGTTCAAAAAAGTTAGGAAGCACTGTGAGAGTTGAGCCAGAGACAAAATTACTTATGGCTGTGTGAGTGGAAAGCATATTATATTTCCTGGAGGCAGTGGTTGTCAAATTGGACTTGAGGATGCCAAGGGAGGTGAGATTCAAGGTCATTGGTGCGACAGAAGCAAACAAAAGTGGGAAGCTGGGGTCGTCAGTGTGATTGAGGCTTATAATTCACACTCAACTGTGGTAGGGGTAGAGAGAGGAGGTGGCATATTCAAGTTGGATCCCAGTCAATAAAGCTTTGAAGGTCACACTAAGAAACTTAGGAAGCCTTTAGTAAGTTTTGAATAGGAAAATGTTCTGTACTTTGGTCAGAAAAGGTCTGCCAATCATCTGTTGAATGCAGCAACTAGAACTTTGGCCGTGGTCTGGATGAGAAGTAATAGGCTTCTGGATCAGAGTGGTGCTTAGCAGAATGGGAAGGAAGGGCCAGATGAGAGAACCAAAGTTAATATTGACTCTCTTGGGCTTGGTGACAGATTAAGCAGGTGCAGGTGAAGTCAGGTGGAGGGAGAAGGCATGGCTGGTAAGTTTCAAGCCGGGGTCAGTAAAAGAAAGTGGTATTAGACATGCATGGGTATGGCTGGAATAGAGCTGGTCAGGCCAGGTGGTTGGCTAACCTTGTTAAGATGTTGCTGAATATGGCATTGGTTGATTTAGGAAATACAAAACAGGATATCCAGTTAAATTTACATTTCAGATAAAGATCAAATAAATATTTAATACATATAAGTATTTACCATGAAATATTTGAGATAAGCAGAACTATGGGACATACTTATACAAAATACTTATTACTTGTTCATCTGAAGTTCAAATTTTACTGAACCTCCATATTTTTTCCTGCATAAATAACTCAGTAATGAAGCAGTCATGCATCTTTCTGGAGAGACAGTGTAGAACAGCAGTGGTTAACTGCATGGAACCCGGTAGCAGACCAGCTGAGTTCAAATTCAGTTTCTACTGCTTATTAGTGATGTGACCTTGAAAAAGTGACTCCACCTCCCTGAAAGCTCATCTAGGAATGGAAAGAATGACTTTCGTCTTGACCACCTACCAAGGTGATTGTGGGGCCCAAATGAAGCAGTGGCGTACAGTAGCACTTTGAAACCCACAGGGCATCGAGAGGCACTGTAATGATCCCTGAAGAAGATGAATACATTGGCCTCATTAAGAAACCTGCTAGCTAGTGTGGGATTTGGGGCTCTAATTAATTCAAAATATCAAATACTAAGCTGCAGCTTTTTCTTTCTTCTTTCTAGAAGCTTGAGGGAGGAGGGGGAGAGTAATAGGCAGGCACTGTCCTTGTATCCCCACCTCTGGGATTTCATGATGTCCTAAGGAGAAATATTCACCAAACAGCTTGCACTTAATTTCCCTGAAGCCATCATGCAGCCGAGACCAGAGCTTCTGGTTCTACTCGGTACCTGTGTAATTGTCACATTGCCATTCCCAAAACTCATTTCTCCTCAGCAGCTGCTGAGTGCTGGCTGAGGGAGGAGAGAGGAGACTGAGTTCTGAGCATATATCTCTGAAGGGGCAAGGCTTCTTATGCAGAAAGGGCTGTCATATAACACAGGGACAAGACAGGCACCAGAATCAATCACAGACTCGCATTTGAGTAGAATTCCAGGGAAAGGGCATATTTATCAGAAAACAAATAGAGGGGTGGCAGGTATCAGCACAGAAAGTATGTGTATAACTGTGATTTTTCTCAAAAGCCTGACAACCAAATCAGGGCACTGTGAATGACAGAGAGAAGGCAAATTATTGCAATTCAAATCCCTTTTATTGCTTTAGATGTGCAGCAGCCATGGAAAAACCAACTACAAAACAGTGCCGCAAAGCACAAAACTCCTTCACGGCCACTAGACAGATGCAAAAATTCCCTAAATCAAAATGTTCCAAATCTAAACCTGCCAAAACATGGGTAGATATGTAGGTATGTTCAGGAAGGCCCATTCATTTTTTGCAATGAATTCATAGGGGGAGTTTTCTTTTTTGCAGTACTCTTCAGATTACCTTGGGAGTTTGTTAGGGGCTGAATTCTGTCCCCCTCAAATTCATACATTGAGGCCCTAACCTCCTATGCTTCATATTGCAATTGTATTTGGAGATGGGCCTTTAAAGAAGTAAAATGAGATCATGTGAGTAAGCCCTAATCCAATCTGACTAATGTCCTGAAAAGAAGAAGAGATTAGGACACAGACATATACACAGGAAAGGCCATGTTAGGATATAGGGAGAAGGTGGCCACCTGTAAGCCAAAGAGAGAAGCTTTGAGAAGAACCAACCTTGATGACATCTTGATCTCAGACTTCCAGCCTTCAGGACTATGAGGAAATAAATGTCTATTGCTTAAGCCACTCAGGCTGTCATGCCTTGTCAGGGCAGCCCAAGCAAACTAAGACAGGATCCTAGGCAGTTAGGAGCATCTCTGCTGGGCTCTTTCTAGTAGAGTCAGTTTAACACACCATTTCTCAGGGTTTCAAGGGCTGTGCTGCTTAAACCTTTGCACTCATGCCAGGCAGCATTCTAAAACCTGAATAATGGCAGGACATCTTCCTGGAACAATCATTATGTTTAGAAATTTCTAGGGAGACAGCTTAATTTAACTATGCATAGGTATATTTTAGAGCAGAATGCAAAATTTCACATGAATATTTATTTATTTATTTATTGCAACAATTTTACTCTGTTGCCCAGGCTGGAGTGCAATGGCACAATCTTGGCTCACTGCAACCTCTGCCTGCCAGGTTCAAGTAATACTCCTGCCTTAGCTTCCCAAGTAGCTGGGATTACAGTCATGTGCCACCACACCCAGCTAAATTTTTTTTGTATTAGTAGAGACACAGTTTCACCATGTTGGTCAGGCTGGTCTCAAACTCCTGACCTCAGGTGATCCACCTGCCTCAGTCTCTCAAAGTGCTGGGATTACAGGTGTGAGCCACCACACCTGGCCACATGAATACTTAAGATAAAGCAAGTTACCTTAAAAAATTTCCTGCTTGCTTCTGGAAAGGTATTAAGGATTAAAGCATGGAAAACCTTGTATGTCTGTGACAAGTGATGGGAAGCTATTAGAGGGTTTTGATGAGGGGCCTAACCTGGGTTGGTTATGTTTTTTAGTTTTCCAGGTATCTACTTGCTCCTTAAACAATATTTAACCAAGACACCATTGATTTAAAGCCCTCAACTCTAATTGGGATCAAGGATGGCTAAAGGTAAGGTATGACAGTAGGGAGAGAAACTGAGCAGAATATTTTGGGGTTTGTTGATAACTGATTGGTATGCATTGTTGTAGAAGGTGGTAAGCTGCAGAAAAGCATGTGGCAAAGAAGGACATAGTCATGAATCCTATTTTCTCTTCTTGGATACACAGAAAGTCTACGTTTCTCAGCTCTGCTTATGGTCAAGTTGGATGGAGTGTGAGCACAAGTAAGAGTCTGCCATTTCTAAGCCTGGCTATAAAATTCCTTACACTACTGTCCATGCTCTCTTGTTCCCTTCTTTAGAGATTGTGCACACTATGTAGCTATCCCTCAGTATCTACAGGGATGGGTTCCAGGACCTCTGCAAATACCAAAATTCATGGATGCTCAAGTCTGTGATATAGAATGATATATATTTGAATATAACCTACACACATCCTCCCCAATACTTTAAATCATCTTGAGATTACTTTTAATACCTAATACAAAGTGAATGCTATGTAAATAGTTGTCGTACTGTATTTTTTCTTCTATTTGCATTTTTTACTATTGCATTGTTATTTTTCAGTTGTTTTTTCTGAATACTTTCTGTCTGTGGTTGGTTGAATCTGTGAATGCAGAACTCTCCTTTACAGAGGGCTCACTGTACGTTGAAGACTGTAGCATCACTAGGTGGAAGAAACCTGGATCTCTAGATAATCACGTGGAAAATAGCCTCCACCAAGAGCTGTCCAATCTATGTTGTATTTGCTGTGAATGAGAAATAAATCTTTATTGTGTCAATCCACTGAGATTCTGGGGCTGTATGCCACAGCAGCTAGAGCTACCTGTCCAGATACAGGCACAGAGGTATTTTGATGATTCATCAAATACTTATTGAATGTTTACTATATTCCAAGTATTGTGCCAGGTGCTAGGGATATAATGATGAACGAATTAGTCATGGTCCCTCTACTCAGAACATCTAGTTTGGTGGGAGAGATATACGTTTCAGTGAATAATCTCACAAATTTAAACAAAATTGCAACTGTGGTAAGTGTGCAGGCAGAAAGGTACATGGTGTGGCAAGAATGTAGAGTAAGGGGATTTGACCTATTCTGTTGGGAGAGGGGATATAAAATGACAGTGACGATTGAGCTGAGATCTGAAGAATGTGTAGGCATGAGCTAAAGGAGTGGGTGAGGAAGAGGCTTCCAGGCAGAAGAAGCAAACAGCAATGTGCACCAAACTGAAAGGAAGCCAGGGGGTTGATTCTTCAGTAATTTTTAGCTATAGTAACCTGCTCATTAGTCAAAAACTTGCTCATTTGCTTCTTTTAATAACATACTTTCCTCATCATTAGGACCAAGCTACAAAAGTGACTTCACCCAGGTTTCTTATTTAATGGAGATCCTAAGGCAGGAAGAAACACAAATCTGGTGGGAAGGAACTTTCTGAAAGGTATTCCTTGACATAATCAGAGTTCCGTTTTAAAAATAAACAGGACTTTATCATTTAGAGTTCTGTATTTAATCATATCAGAGCCTACTCAAGGATTATTGACACTAAAAGCCTCAACAATGTGCCACAGCCTATTTGGGGACCCCTTAATCTGTGGTTGACTGACACCATCAACCATAGCAACTTCTTTTGAGGGGAAATAAAATTACTGCATGATATTGCTGTAGCACAATAAAATGGAAATTGTAAACTTGACAATGTGAATTATTTTCTTTTTTATACAGTAGATGTTGTTTGACCTCGAAGAAGAAATAATGTTATAGAAATTGTGATCAGTCAGGGAAAAATTAAAGATATCTAAAAATAAGATACAAATAGCAGCTGCTTGAATTGTCTTCCTAACATATTGGAACTGACAGATTTTTTTCAATTGAGTTGAGATTTTCGAGGAGGCATTTGGATAGGAAGGTAGTTTCAAGAGGGTACTCATGTTGTGTGGTACATGAGCTTTTCCAGCACCAGGAGGCCTCACTGTCTTATGACATCTCTGTGAGTCTGGCACTAAATCCTGGGACCAAAAACAGTGGCAGATCTATGGATCAGGGGCTCTCAGCTGCCCAAGCCTTTTGCCATGGCATACCCTGCATGCTTTTGCTTCTCTTCTCTCCTGTCCACTGATTTTGAGGACATGCTGATGCACAGATTTTAATTTTTGCACATGGACTCCTTTCTCTACAACAGCCTTATTTGTTCTTCTCAGCAAAAACCTGTAGATACAGAAAATGTAATTATTAAACTGCCCAAGGGATTGAGAACAGAATATGGTGCTGGATTGGATCATATTAACTAGTGAAGAACCACAATAGCTTGAGAACTATGAAGACCTTCCAACTCATGGTTTTCTTCACTTGAACTTTGCCATTAGCTACAAAAAAGCTATTTCTGTATCGTGTGCTTACTGTGTGTCAGATACTATGCTAAGCACCTTACCTACGTTAGGTCTTTTCAGGTCTCATGGTGAATAAAAGACAGATGCAAAGTTGTTGGCATTACTTCCATCATGAAGAATCCACTTCTACGGGATCTTTGACTGCTTTGACCAGTAGAATACAATGGCAGTGATACTGTGTCAGTTTCCTGAATCTTGGGACACCTCTCTGGGAGCTCTTGGATACTATGAACGAACTCTAACTACCCTGAAGCCACGTGTAAGCATTCTGGTCAATAATCCCCGCTGAGTGGAAAACTTCCAACGATCCCCTGAAGTTGGGGCACCAGGCATGTGACTGAAGCCATCCTAAATCTTGCAAATTGGCCCACCTGTCAGCTGACACCACCAAGTGAGCCCAGTTGATGTCATGTGGAGCAGAATCTGCCAACTGAGCCCTTCCAGAATTCCTACCCCACACAATGATGACTGAAGCTACTGATGGACATAAACTTTGGGCCCTGGCTTGCTTCTGTTTTTGAGATTATCTCGACTGGAATAGACAACATGGGAGCAGTGTGGTGAGATTTTGTGTTAGATCCTATTCCTTAGCCAGCAGGAGCTAACTATTCCTTGAGGACCCAGTTCTTGACTCTCTCAATCTCCCATCACTTAGATCCTGCTCCTCAATGGTTACTCAGACAAAAGCTTCCCTGGCAGAAAGATGCCTGTTCTTTAGGATCCTGCTCCTGGCCTTTGCCTCCTTGGACCTCTCTGTAGAAGCAATTTTTTGACTTGTATCTAAACTTGCTTTCTCTTCTAGACACTGTCTCCAGTCTAGAGGAGACTTATTTCACTTAAACCCTGGAGAATGGAAATAACCAGCCCTGTTTCCTTTCTTACATGTGCCATTGAATGTAGCCCTGAAAACATCTCTTGAATCTGTCTACTCTTCTTAATTCCTACTGTCTCCATGTAAGTTCAGGCAACCATCATCTCTTGGACTATTTTAACCATCTTTCATATGGATAGTCTTTCTTCCTTCAATCTTTAACTCTACAGCCAGAGAGCGATTTCCAGAATGGAAAACTAACCAGCTACTTTGTTGACTGTAACTTTTCAACATCTGCAATAGTAATTCAAACTTGTTAATATGGTTTCATTATCAGGCTACTGCCTGTTTCTCCAGCCTCATCTCTTGCTTCTTTGTCTGTGTCTGGTGCCCTAATACTACCTGCTGTGTTCCTGATCAAGGAACACAGATTGTCTTGACCTCTCTACAACGAGGCCAGCTACATGTTTTTCCCTTCAGGCTTAAACACAAGCCAGGGAGATATTCCCAAACACTGATAAACTTGTTTAGGCTGTTGTCTAAAACAGTAAAAAAATCAAACATATTGCTACGAACATGAAAAATTAGTTCTTGTTCCTGAGCTAGATTCTTAAAGCCTGATATAAACTCCATAGCCCAATCATCTTGTTGCAGACTACCTATGTGGAAATTCTGCTCGCTGTCCATTTTGAGGACTACTACAGAACTCTGTATGTAAATTCTCTTAACAAATGCTTTGGATGGATCACCTTGTCATTTAGTCCTTCTTTCTTTGGAATCCCAACTGGCCCTGTTTGGGGCAATTACTTTCAGAAACTCCCCTGCTACTGCTTTTGGGGTCAGTCTTACCACAGGTTAAGCCTGATGGAACAGTCTGCATCACCCTTCCTCCTTTACCAGCTCAGTGCTATTCACTTCCATGATATCATCTTAGATGTCACTTCACTCAGGAAGCCTTGCCATCCCTGAAGACTAGGTGTTTTCTTTATGTGTTAGCATAGTGCCTGTGCCTATCTTTATCAACATACTGGTCGTAATTCATTTTGATTGGGTTAGTTATCTGTCTCCTTGCTGCCTTATGATCTCCTTGAGGGCCAGGGCCACATCTTTTTCCATCCTGAATTCATAGTCGCTTACAGAAAAAAAAACAAGACATGGTCTCTTCCTGCAAGGAGATCACAGGGTCATCTGTCACTGTGGGTATAGCAAATATTTGTTATATAAATGGAGAAATAACAAATGGGGAGCAAGTTCAAGACTTGGCAATTGGATACTCCACTCCTGCTAGTGGCCATTTCCCTTGTTTTTCTTTTCCCTTTCTGAGCATGATAAGGGTGGTCTGCAGGTGGGCCCTAAATTGCACAAGTTAGGAGATCTACTTGCCTTGCCATTAGTGAAAGGTGCAGGAATCCTTTTCTAAATTGTATCCTTTTAGGCTTATATTCCTACTAAAAAGCCCTGACAAGCAGCCCAAGCTCTAAGGTATTTGACAGTAAAGAAGATAGGCAAGGCATTTTTAGATGTCAGAGCAGCTGAAATTCAGATTGCTACAGAACAGATCCTATCCATTTTTATTTTATACAAATGTACTGAACGCCATTCCTTTTTCCAAGCTACCCTGTCATGGAGGGATTCATGATGTGCACTGGCCATTTATTTGTCTCTGGCATGACTGTTCGCAGAGGGAGGCATGTTCATTGGATTGATGGCACAATTTCTGCAAAAGGACACTATTTTCAAGTAATATCAGAAAGCCTGTGTATTCTGTGGCTGAGTTAAACCAGAGCTTTGGTCTAAGAAGGAAGGAAGCATTGGTGATTGCCAAGCAGACTCTGAGTAATTCTGCAGCTTCCTGCTAGGCTGGAGGGCTGGGATTGAAACAAGGTTGGAAGATGGCTCTTTTTGTCAGACTCTGTCCACTTTGATGCCACAGGTATTAACTGAGTACATACTCTGTGCCAGCATGGCCAGAGGTGATGTCTCTGGTGCACTCCCTGTTCTCAAGAGCCTGCTAGTCTTTACAATATTCCTTTTCAACTAATCTCTCTCTCTCTCTCCAAAAGGAAGGCCTATATTCTCTTCTCTGTGCTTCTAGGGAGCAGGAAACCAGCAGACTCTCCTGAGCAATCTACAATATGGGTTAATCACAGTAGGCTACCTAGGGTACTTAGAACCCAGATATATTGATGAGAAGGTGTCACTGTTAGCTGCCTGGAAACTTGTTAAAGGGATAGAAGAAAAACCTTTCTATGGCTGCTGGAAATCAAATGCTCTCTCTATGCTAGGCAAGCCCACAGCCATGGGTCTTGGCTCCAGATGGGGTTCATCTGAGGACTCTGCATGGGCTTCGTGGTAGAATCTTATAGCTTGTCCCCATATCTGTGATGGGGTGAGGGTCCTAGCAATTATGTATTTTAGTAGAAATTCTTTTTCTTAAAGAGGTATTCCTCAAATTCTGTGAAGTTTAGATGTAACGAAACCTGGATGTACTCTTAGAAGAATGGTTTATTTCTTCTGTGTCTCTTTTTACTATATTATATCTTATTTATCTTTACCAATGCTCTATGTTTTTAATTTTTTGGCCCCGTGGAGATTAATTTCAAGGTCAGGTTGTATAAATGAAGGAAGATAAGTTTCCTGTTAATTCATTCACAAATATTTGCTGAGCACCTTCTATGTGCTAGACACTGCACAGAGGTGAAAAGAGGGTCAGGGTCCCTATTCTCATGAAGCTCGAAGTCTTAATGGGGAGACAATCAGTAGTCATGCTAATACATGTAAAATTATAATAACAAGTGCTGCAATGGGAAGGTTCATAGACCCTCAACAGCCTCTAAAGAAGGGGTTTATCCTGGCCTGAAAATCAGAAAGGGCTTTCTGAGAAAGTACTTTCTTCTTCAAATCTTCTAAGCCCTTCAAGATCTTTCTCTGTGAAGTCAGAGATGTTAAACTTGATCTTAAAGAAAATTCCATAGAAACAGAGATCAATTTTATAAAAAGTATACTTGTCCCTGGAAAGCCAGGGGAATAGCCACATGGAAGAAGACAGAACAACTTTGTGCAGCTGCACCTTACTTATGCATTACTTACTGCACATTTCATCTGATAATAACTTGAACAAAACCTATGGAAGTGCTTATTCCCTGAGGGAATATGGGCCCATCTGTGGTGCTCACTTTCAGCCTCAACTGGTAGCAACCTTCCTATATCTTCTTTATTCTGATTTAGCAAACTCTCAACTTGACCTCACCATAAGAGGCCACCTGATGCAGAAAAACTGTTTTTTAACTTAGACAGACCTGGATTTAGATTACCATCCTTGATATGGCTTGGCTGTGTCCCCACCCAAATCTCATCTTGAATTGTAACTCCCATAATTCCCGTGTGTTGTGGGAGGAACCCAGAGGGAGATAATCGAATCTTGGGGATGGTTTCTCCCATACTGCTCTCATGGTGGTGAATAAGTCTTAGGAGATCTGATGGTTTTATAAGGGCTTTTCCCTTTTGCTTGTCTCTCATTCTCTCTTGTCTACTACCACGTAAGGCAAGCTTTTGCCTTCTGCCATGATTGTGAGGCCTCCCAATCCACGTGGAAATACAAGTCCATTAAACCTTTTTTTCTTTATAAACTGCCCAATCTTGGATATGTCTTTATCAGAAGTGTGAAAATGACTAATATAGTAAATTGGTACTGGTAGAGTGGAGCACTGCTATAAAGATACCCAAAAATGTGGAAGCAGCTTTGGAACTGAGTAACAGGAAGAGGTTGGAACAGTTTGGAGGGATTAGAAAAAGACAGGAAAATTTGGGAAAGTTTGGAATTTCCTAGAGACTTGTTGAATGGCTTTGACCAAAATGCTAATAATGATATGGATAATGAAATCCAGGCTGAGGTGGTTTCAGATGGAGATGAGGAACTTTTTAGGAACTGAAGTAAAGGTCACTCTTGCTATGTTTTAGCAAAGAGACTGGTGGCATTTCCCCCTTGCCTTAGAGATTTGTGGAACTTTAGTCTTGAGAGAGATGATTTAGGGTATTTGGTAGAAGAAATTTCTAAGCAGCAAAGCATTCAAAATGGGACTTGGGGGCTTTTAAACGCATTCAGTTTTAAAAGGGAAACAGCATAAAAGTTTAGAAAATTTGCAGCCTGACAATGGAATAGGTAAGAAAAACCCATTTTCTGAGGAGAAAATAAAGCTGGCTGCAGAAATTTGTATAAGTAACAAAGAGACAAATGTTAATTGCCAAGACAATGGGGAAAATGTCTCCAAGGCATGTCAGAGACCTTTGAGGCAGCCCCTTTTCACACATGTCTTGAGACCTAGGAGAAAAAAATGGTTTCTTGGGGTGGGCTCAGGACTGTCCACTGTGTTCAGCCTATGGACTTTGTGCCCTGCATCCCAGCTGCTCTAATTATTGCTAAAAGGCACCAAGGTACAGCTTAGGCCATGACTTCAGAGGGTGCAAGCCCCAAGCTTTGGAAGCTTCTATGTGGTGCTGAGCCTGCAGGTCCACAGAGGTCAAAAATTGAGGTTTGGTAACCTTTGCCTAGATTTCAGAGTATGTATGGTAATGCCTGGATGTCCAGGCAGAAGTTTGCTTCAGGGATGGGATGCTCATAGAGAACCTCTGCTAGGGCATTGCAGAAGGGAAATGTGGGGTTGAACCTTCACACAGAGTCCCCACTGGAACACTGCGTAGTGGAGTTGTGAGAAGAGGACCACTGTTCTCCAGATCCTGGAATGGTAGATCCACCAACAGCTTGCGCTGTATGCCTGGATATGCCAGAAGCACTCAACACCAGCCCATAAAAGCAGCCAGGAGGGAGGCTGTACCCTGAAAAGCCACAGGTCTGGAGTTTTCAAAGACCATGGGAGCCCACCTCTTGCATCAGTATGACCTGGATTTGAAACATGTAGTCAAAGGAGATCATTTTGAAACTTTAAGATTTGACTGCCCCACTGGATTTTGGACTTGCATGGGGCCTTTAGACCCTTGGTATTGGCCAGTTTCTCTCATTTGGGATGGGTGTATTTATTGAATGCCTGTACCCCCATTATATCTAGGAAGTAACTAACTTGCTTTCGATTTTACATGCTCATATATGGAAGAGACTTGCTTTGTCTCAGATGAGACTTTGGACTGTGGACTTTTGAGTTAATGCTGAAATGATTTAAGACTTTGGGGGACTGTTGGGAAGGCATCACTAGTTTTGAAATGTGCAGACATGAGATGTGGGAGGGACCAAGTGTAGAATGATATGGCTTGGCTGTGTCCCCATGCAAATCTCTTCTTGCATTGTAGCTCCCATAATCCCCACATGTTGTGGGAAGGACCCGGTGTGAGATGATTGAATGATGGGGGCTGTTTCCCCCATACTGTTTTTGTGGTAGTGAGTGAGTTCTCATGAGATCTGATGGTTTTATAAGGGGTTTCCCCTTTTGCTTTGCTTTCATTCTCCCTTGACTCCTGCCATGTAAGATGTGCCTTTTGTGTTCTGCCATGGTTACGAGGCCTCCCCAGACATGTGGAACTGTGAGTCCATTAAACCTCTTTTTCTTGATAAATTGCCTGGTCTTAGGTATGTCTTCTTTTTTTCCCCATTTTATTGCATTTTATGTTTTGGGGTACATGTGAAGAACATGCAAGATTGTTGCGTAGGTACACACGTGGCAGTGTGATTTGCTGCCTTCTTCCCCATCACCTACATCTGGCATCTCTCCCCTTGCTATCCCTCCCCAGATCCCCACCCCCCACCGTCCCTCCCCTATTTCCCCTCAACTGACCCCAGTGTGTAGTGCTTCCCTCCCTGTGTCCACGTGTTCTCATTGTTCAACACCCACCTATGAGTGAGAACATGCGGTGTTTGATCTTCCGCTCTTCTGTCAGTTTGCGGAGAATGCTGGTTTCCAAGGTATGTCTTTATCAGCAACATGAAAATGGACTAATACAGTTCTGCTACTTCCAAGTGTAATCTCATGTCTCTGAGCCTTAGTTTTCTTACGTATTTTTAAGTGTACAATTCAATGATTTCCTCTTAAGTTTACTGAGTTTTACAACCTTCATTATAATTCAATTTTAAAGCATTTTATCATAAATTTCTGTTAAAGTGGAATGATACCCACATTAAAGGGCTACTACAAAGATGAAATGAGATAATCATAAAGGCAGATATTTCTGTGCCTGTAACACAAAAAGTGCTCAAAAATGATATAAAAGGTGAACTCAGTGAAATACTGGAATAAGGAGCTCCAAAAATCTGCTCCTCCAAAAAAATCAATTTAAAAACTGCCAAAAATTATCAGAGTTAACTTTTTTTGTAACTCTAAAAGTTAACCACTGCTTGCAGCAACCCATGAGGGCACTTATTCCAAAAATGCACAGCTGAATCTCAATAAGAAGAGAAAGCTTTATGATATTTTCATTTACCCTAGCACTATTCCTCACTAAACAGCTCAGAGTTAGCCTTCATATATAACAACTCATATTACTGGTTCTGGATGGCACAGAGAAGATTTCTTTTGCAAAGAATTGTCATTATTTTATCTGTCTAGTGGTTTCCTGGAAGATCCGACCAGAAGCCTTCTCTTTATTTCATCTGACTCAGAATTAACCCACTGCTCATGTTGCTACCCTGGGGGCATTTGTCAAAAACACTTATAGGCAAAAGTTTTAGTCTTTGCTGCTTGAGGCAATGCATAATAATCAGAGCAAGCAATAGATTAACCAAAAAGCCTTGCAAGAAAGTCTGGGGAATGCATGTCCACAAGTGCTTTGTAAAGTTTCAACAAGTGAAATTATCCTGTTTTAGAAAAAGAAAAATGAATGAAGAAAAAAGAGCAAGGCATCTGAGACCTGTGAGACACCATCAAGTGTACTAACATATGTATAATGGAAGTTCCAGAATAAAAGAGACAAAGTAGCAAAAGAAATATTAGAGAAAATAATGGCTGAAAAATTACCAAATTTTATTTAAAAACTATTAATCTTTAATCCAATAAGTTCGATGAAATATAAGAAGGACGAACTAAAAGAGATCCATACCTAGACACATCATAACAAAACTATTTAAAGACAAAGATAGAATCTTGAAAGCAGCAAGAGAAACAACTCATCACCACCTACAAGGGATACTCAATGAAATTAGCAGCCAATTTCTCACTAGAGATTATATCAGCCAGAAAATGGTAAAATGGCATAGTCAAGGTGCTAAAAGAAAAAAAAAATGCTTGCACCCAGGAATTCTATATCTGGGAAAACTACCCTTCAAAAATGAAAGAGAAATTAAGACACCTCAAGATAGAAAAATAGATTCTGGGAAGAGTTCATTGCTAACAGATCTGCCCTGTAAGAAATGCTAAGGGGAGTCCTTAACACTTAAATAGAAGGAGACTAGAGAGCACTAAGTCAAATACATGTGGAAAAAAAGAGCACTAGTATAGGTAACTACATAGATAAATATAAAAAACACTATAAATGATTTTTTAATTTGTAACTCCTCTTTTTCTAGTTATTTGAGAAGACAACTGCACATAGCAATAATTGTAAATTTATGTTTATGAGAACTCAATGTATAAAGAGTAACTTGTGACAATAACAGCAGGGAGTAGGATTTTGAAACTATACAGGTGCAAAGCTTTTGCATGCTATTGAAGTTAAATTAGTATAAATCTGAATAAGATTATTCTAAATTAAGATGTTGTTTTTAACCCCTGGGGCAAACACTAAGAAAAAAACTGAAAAATATATAGTAAACAAAATGTCAAGGGAATTAAAATGGTACACTAAAAAAATCTGTTTACCACAAATTTTCTCTAGTAATAGAGAAAACTAAAAACAAATGGTTATGACATATATAAAAGATGTAGCAAAATGGCATAAGTATGCTATTCTCTATAGTTATATTAAATGTAAATGAGTTAAGCTCTACAATTAAGAGATTCACATAATGGATAAAAATGTGATCCAACTATATCACGTCTACAAAAGACTCATGTTACATTAAAAAATACAAATAGAATAAAAAACAAAAGGATGAAAAGAGATATATCATGCAAATGATAAAAAGAGAGTTGGAGTGGCTGTAATAATATCAGAAATAACAGAATTTAACAAAAATAAATTATTACTAAAGAGAAAGAGAACATTTTATAATGATAAAGGGTAAATCCATCAAGAAGATGTTGGCAGTATATGTTCACAATTAGATGGCCTAGTGAAATGGACAATAAAAATAAGACCTGAAGAAATAAAAAGACAGCCTATGTTCATGGATTGGAATGCTTAATATGGTTTAGATGACAACACTCTCAATATCAGTATACTAGTTTGATGCAATTCCTATCAACTGCCATATTTTGGAGAAATGGACAAGCTGATTCCAAAATTTTTGTAGAAATGTAAAAGACCTTTAGTAGCCAAAATAATCTCAAGAAAGAAAAACAAAGTTGAAGGACTCGCACATTCTGATTTCAAAACTTACTACAAATTTCCAGAAACCAAGAAAATGTGATACTGTGTTTTGAGAGCCTCCAGCTAAATTAGGGTTCTAGTACCAGAGCTACTAGTAACGCTGCCCTAATTGAAAATGAAGAGAAGCTGGGAATCAGTGTTTATGTTGTGCCTTTCATGAGATAATTTTTTTACCTGGTGAATGATCTGATGCCTGTTTGTTAAATATGCAGCCAAGGAGCCCCTCACATGAGAAATTTGTTTATACTGGCAGATGCCCTTGCGGCTCTTGTCTGACTTGTGTCCAGTTTATACCTGCATGACCATCACTCTGGAGCTGGAAGCCTGTCCTTGTGTTCTCTCTGGCATTCTAGAGAAAACTTGACCTGGGGCAGCCTCTGATGCATCAGATGGGAGGCACAAATCCAATGTACCACCGCAAGAGGAAATAAGTTCAAACAAAGATTTCTTTCTTTCTTTCTTTCTTTCTTTCTTTTTTTTTGCTTACATCTTCTGGGCAGGGAGTGTACAATGAGTCAGGAGGGCAATGCTCCATTCCCACATGACATGAGACAGGATGAAGAGTCAGGCAGAGAGAGAGAGAAAGAGAGCACAGCAACTTGAAGCGCATATAAACGTGACTCTTGAACAACAAGGATTTGAACTTCAAGGTTCCACTTATATACTTATTTTCTTTTATTTATGCCACCCCAAGACAGCAAAATCAATCCCCTCTTCCTCCTCCTTAGCTTGCTCAATATGAAATTGGTGAGGATGAAGACCTTTATGATGATCCACTTCCTCTTAGAGACTAGGAATTTTTTTCTCCTTTTTATAATTTTCTTTACAATGCTTTCTTTCCTCTAGCTTACTTTCAAACAATGCATTATATGGTACATATAATATACAAAATATGTGTAAATTTACTGTTAATATTTGTCACCTGTAAGCCTTCTGGTCAACAGTAGGCTATTAGTTTTAAGTTTGGGGGGTTTTAACTTCAAGAAATGGTTCTAGGACAAGTAAATATCTCAGGCAAACAAATGAATGCATACCTCTACTTCATACCATATGCAAATATTAACTCAAAATTGATCAAGCATCTAAATGTAAGAACTAAATCTATAGAATTTTTAAAAGAAAATATAAGGATAAGTGTTTGTGACCTTGCATAGGCAATGATTTCTTAGATATGATACCAAAACCACAGGCAACCAAATAAAAAATAGATAAATTGGGCTTTATCAAATGCAAAACTTTTGTGTTTCAAAATATACTATCAAGAAAGTGAAGGGTAAAGCTCAGAGGAAGTCAAGCAAGATGGGCAAATAGAAGCCTCCAGTGACTGTTCCTTCACATAGGAACAAGTCGAATGGCTATCTACACAACAAAGCACATTCATAAGGACTAAAAATCAAGTGAGTGATCACAGTTTTAGCTGGTTGTCTAAACCGACCTGGTTTTAGCTGCATGTTGCTGCATGTCACTGCTGCATGTCACTGCATGTCACTGGTTTAACTGGTTGTCTAAACTGACCTAGTTTTAGCTGCATGTCACTAAAAGAGGCGCCGAAGAAGATAGGAAAGATAGTCTTGAATTGCCTACACCACTCCTCCCGCGACCCCTGGCAGGATCTACATGGTGCAGAGAATCTGTGTGCTTGGAGGAGGGAAAGTGTAGTGCCTATGGGTCATTGCATTGGAACTTAGTATTGCTGTGTCACAGTGGAAAACAATAAAGGCAGAATTCAGCCAGAAGCCATGGAGGGAGCTTTTAGACCAGCCCTAGACAGAGGCAAATCATCCATCCCAGTGGTTGGAACCTGGATTCCAACAAGCTTCTCCATCAGAGGCTAAAGTTCTCTGGAGTCTTAAATAAACTTGAAAGGCAGTCTAGGCCACAAAGACTGCAATTTCTGGGCAAGTCTTGGTGCTGTGCTGGGATTGGAGTCAGTGGACTTGGGGTACACATGACTTCGTGGGACCAGCTAGGGAGGCCAAGGGAATACCTGTGTCACTCTCCTAACCCCAAGCAGTGCAGTTCATAGCTTTGAGAGAGTACTTCCCTCTGCTTGAGGAGAGGAGAGGTGAGAATAAAGAGGACTTTGACTTGCAACTTGGATACCAGTTCAGCCATAATAGAATATGATGCCAGGGAGAGTACTGAGGCTGCCATTCCAGAGCCTAGCTCTGGGATAACATTTCTAAACAAATTCTGGGCCAGAAGGGAAACTGCGCCTTGAAGGGAAGGACCCAGTCTGAGCAGAATCCATCATCTGATGACTAAAGAGCCCCTTTGTATTTTATTACAGCATATTTTACATGCTTCTAAGGTACCTTTGTGTTAATAAGTTAGGGTCATTTAAAGAGCCTGGGACAAAATATCAACTGACTTTTCAGCCCTGGTGTGGCATAGGACTTGTTCTGTAAGGCTCCCTAAAGACACTATTTTGAGAATACAGCTTGGAGAAAGACTTTTATCCCCTTGCCACTCTTACCACTAGGCATAATGAACTTATGTCATAGCTCAGAGCTACCCAAACATCTGTAGTGAAGGAAATAAAACTTTGGGGGACTGACTGCAAAGAGAGCCTGAGGGCTGTCATTTGACTGCAAATTATTCTTCCTCTCTCAATAGTTCTACCAACAGAGATTCCTTTGGAAGGACAAACTTACTCCCAGGTGAAAATTCATTTTTTACCAAATCTGTTTCACATATGAATATTACAAATCAAATTAGTTGAAGCAAGGTCTACAATGACTGTATGGGAGTGTCTGTAACTGTGGTTGATTCAGAAAAGTACTGCTCAACTATGGCAGCACAGTGGAAACACTTGGAAAGTTTTTACTACATCAATGCCTGGTCTCCCCTCCAGAGAGTCAAAGTTAATTGTTCTTTTATAAATTCTGGCCATGGATGTGTTTAAAAAGCTCCTCAAGTAATTCTAATGTACTACTCACATTGACAATTACCAAACTAAGGATACCTGCAAAGCAACAGCAGGTGACCTACACAAAGTTGACAAACAACCTGAGAGTTTCTGTAATTTCAATTTATTTAAACTCACTACTTTTATCATTTGACATGCAGAACACTTTCCCTGAGCAGTGACCCAGCCAGCTTGGATGCATGGACAGACAGACACTACAAAGCCTCAGACACACATGAGCTTCTGACCATAGACTAGATGTGAAAGTGTGGGATTTCCATGTTAAATATATGCAGCAGAGAGTATGAGCTTCGATAGGTGCTTCTATGGAGACAGTGGTTTGCAGGATTAGCTATCTGCATGGGTAAATAATAAATGTATAGTGTTAATTTGCAAAAGGATTTGTTTTTGCTGAATTCATTTATTTTGTGTGATTTGCCTCAAGAATATTTAAATGTGTTTATATCAGACAAGACTAGAATCAGGGCATATTTTAATTTATTGGGCATATAATTGGTTTGGATGGTTGAATGAAGTTTGATTGGTCAATATGGGATAATGTAGCTATATCTGATTGCCACAATCTCCACAAATGTTGATGAAATATGTGGGTGTAACCATCAACTACCAACCTTATAAATATGAGCAAATGGACAACTGCTGTATTCTGGCCTTGAAAGTACAAAAGCATAAAACATACTAACTTCCAAGCCAATAAAAAACAACACATGACTTGCCAAGATTCACAAAATTGACACTCTGTGACTTCTACAAAATTATGCTAAGGATTTGGCCTGAAATTGTCAGAATCTGAGATGATGAAAGACCCATTGGAAAATTTTCACTGGCAGTTCTTTAAAAAGTATTTGCAATATGATTGAGGGTACCTTGCCAATTTACCATACATTTCCCAGCCAAAGAGACTGATGAACAAATTAAAGTCCCCTTCACTATCTCAGCATCTCAGCAAGAACTTAGCTCATCAAGACCTGGAATTACTTAGAGCAAGGCTACTTCTGCGATGGCCTTATCCTATAGCTTGGCTATTGTGCACAGCAGTTATAAAGAGGGAGAGCTGAGAGTGATTATTCTTAAAGAAGATATGCTAGAAGAGTTGCTATTTCTGAGTATTGGTAGACAGAGGCGTACAGATGTGAAATGCCATGACTTGGGTTTCATTTCTGGATTTGCCCACCTGTATCTCCATATGTGAAATTTCAAAGTCAGAATTCTTCCATCCAGCAACCTTTAGAGAGAGCCTACTATGTACAAGATATTGGGGGCTCGAAGGTGAATGTGATAAGGCTGTTTCCTTTGAGAAGCTCATAGTTCAACACTAAGTACAGACACATAGATCAATGTAACACAATAGGAGCCTAGAATTTTACACACATATATTGTTCTTCACCGCTACAGTTTTGCCTTTTGGAGATTGTTATATAAATGGATACTACAGAATACAACTTGAGACTAGCCTTTTGATTCAGCATAATGCCTTTAAGATTCATCCAAGTTGATACCTATGAGAATTTATTTTTTATTTATCAGTAGTATTCCACTGTATAAATGTATCACAGTTTATCTGTTCTTCTATTGAGGGACATTTGAATCGTTTCCAATATGGGGCTAATATAAATAAAGCTGCTCTGAGCATAGAGATATATGTTTTTTTGTGTGGACATAAGTTTTAATATATCTGGGGAAAATGCCCAAGAGTGCTATAGGTGGGTTATATGGTTAGTGAATGTTTAACTTTATAACAAAACAACCTGTTTTCTGGAGTGGCTGTATCATTTTGAATTCCTACCAACAATGTATATGAATTTTAGGTGCTCACCGACACTTTGTCAGTATTTTTCATTTTAGCCATTCTAATAGATGTGTAGTGATATATCATTGTGGTTTTACTTTGCATTTCTCTGATAGCTAGCGATGCTGAACATGTTTTCATATGCACATTCATGTCTCATATATCCTCTTTGGTAAACTGTTTCTTCAGATCTTTAACCCATTTTCTAATTGCATTGTTGACTTTTTGTTGAACTATTGTTGAATCTCTTTATATGTTCACTACAAGTTCTTTATCACATATATAATTTGAAACATATTTTCACAAGTCTTTAGATTGTATTTTTATTTTCTTACAGTGTATTTTGCACAGCAAAATTTTTCATTTTGCTGAAGTCCAATTTATCAATTTTTCTTCTATGAATCAGTCCATTGGTCATGTCTAAGCACTCATTGCATAACTCAAGCTTACAGAATTTTCTCCTGTGTTTTCTTATAAATCTTTCACAATGTCATGTTTTACATTTAGATTGATGATCCATTTAAATTTTATAAGATGTGAAGTTAGGTAAAATAAGATGTTTGTTTGTGTTTCCTATACATGTTTAAATTTTCTAAAGCCATTTGTTGAAAAGACTCTCTTTCCTCTGTCAAAAATCAATTGAAGTTATTTGTGTGAACCATTTTCTGGACATAATTCTGTTCTATCGATCTATATGTCTATCAATATCACACTGTATTTATTACTGTAGCTATATACAGATAGTAGGTTATAAAACTGGATAGTGTGAGTCTTTCAATGTTATTCTCTCAAAATTATTTTCACTATTCTGGTTCTTTTTCTTTTCCACATAAATTTTAGAGTTACCTTGTCTATATCTATTAAAAATCCCACTGGGATTTTAGTTAGAATTTCATTAAATATATAGAACAATTTTGGGAAATATTGTTAATATGTTTAGCCTTCCAATCCATAAACACAGTTTTTGTTTTCATTTCTTTTGGTTGTCTTGTTTCCTGTCAGTGTTCTATAATTTTAAACATACATATTCTATACATGTTTTGCTACATTTATACCTGCATGTTTTTTAGCTATTGTAAAGGGTATTTTAAAATATTTTGGTCTCCAAATCTTCATTGCTAGTATGTAGAAATAGGTTGGATTTTTGTGTGTTGATATTCTATTCTGTGGCTTTGAATAAGTCACTTATTAGTTCTAGGAGATTTTTGTAGATATCTTAGGATGTTCTACATAAGCAATCATGCCAAATAAAATGGGACTATATTATTTCTTCCTTCCCAATCTGTATGGCTCTTAGTTCTTTTTCTTTCTTTATTGCATTAAGACTTTCAGTACAATATGGAATAGGAGTGGTGAAACTAGACATTCTAGCCTTGTTTTAAATCTTAAGGGGAAAGCATTTAGTCTTTCATCATTAAACATTATGTTAGCTGTAGGCTTTTTGATAGATGCCTTTATCAGTTGAGGAAGTGTTTATTGTAAATGTATATTATATAATGTCAAATGCTTCTTCTGCATCTGTTGTTAGGATTACATTTTTTTCTTTATACTGTTAATATGGTGGATTACATTCATTGACTAAATATGGAACCAATGTTGCAATTTCTTTATTATTCTTTTTACATATAATTCTTTTTGTATATTGCTGAACTTTATCTGTTAATATTTTGTTGAAGAATTTGCATTGGTGAGGAGTATTGGTCTGTACTTTTCTTATAATTATTTTGTCTGACTTGGTATCACAGTCATAATGGCCTCATAAAAAGAATCAGGAAGGGTTTCCTCTTCTTCTAATTTTGGCAAGAGATTATGTAAAATGGGTATTATATCTTCTTTAAGTATTTAATATAATTCACTAATAGATTGATCATTTCTTTTTTGAAAGTTTTTATACTACAGATTTAATTGCTTTATTAACTATAGTACTATATAGATTTATGCATTTCTCATTTGATAAGTTTTGTTAGCTTGTGGTTTTCAAGGAACTGGTTCATTTAATCTAAATTGCCAAATGTATATAAATAGAATTTTTCATATGATTCCCTTATTTCCCTTTTATTGTTTGTAGGGCCTCTATGGATATTCCCCACTTTATTTCTGATATAAATTTGAGTCTTCTCTCTTTTATTATAAGTTTTGCTATGGGTGATATCAATTCTATTGATCTTTGTTAAATTTTTTATTTCATTTTATTTTCTATTTTTAGTTTTAAATTTCATTGATTTCTGCTCTTATTTTTACTATCCTCTTTTTTCTGGTTGGTTTTGCTTTTTCATATCTTTTAAAATTTTATTTTATTTTGAGTTCCAGGATACATGTGCAGGATGTGCAGGTTTGTTACATAGGTAAATGTATGCTATTGTGGTTTGCTGCACCTATCAACCCTTCACCCAGGTATTAAGCCCTCCTTGTATTAGTTATTTATACTCATGCTCTCCCTCCCACTGAACCCCCACCCCAAAAGGCCCCAGTGTGTGTTGTTCCTCTCCCTGCATCCATGTGTTCTCATTGCTCATCTCCTACTTGTAAATTAGAACATGAAGTGTTTGGTTTTCTGTTCCTGTGTTAGTTTTCTGAGTATAGTGGCTTCTAGCACCATCTATGTTCTTGCAAAGGGCATGATCTCATTTCTGTTTATGTCTGCATAGAGTTCCATGGTGGATATGTACCACATTTTCTTTATCCAGTCTATCATTGATGGACATTTGGGTTGATTTTATGTCTTTGTTATTCCAAATAGTGCTGTGAGGAACATCCATGTGTATGCATCTTTATAACAGAATGATTTATATTCCTTTGGGTGTACACTCAGTAATAGGATTGCTTGGTCAAATGGTATTTCTGGTACTAGATCTTTAAGAAATCACCACAGTGTCTTCCACAATGGTTGAACTAATTTACATTCCCACCAACAGTGTAAAGGCATTCCTATTTCTCCAGACCCTCTCCAGCATCTGTTGTTTCCTGACTTTTTAATAATCTGCATTCTGACTGGCATGAGATAGTATCTCATTGTGGTTTCGATTTGCATTTCTCTAATGTAGTGATGTTGAGTTTTTTTTCATATGTTTGTTGGTCACATTTGTATCTTGAAGTGCAAGCTTATTTGAGATCTTTCTTATTTTCTAAAATAAACAATGTTGTATGCTGAATGTGCACTTTTGGCTGCATCCCACAGATTTTTATACGTTGTATTTGCATTTCTATTCAGTTAAATATATTTTTAACACTTTACTGAGACTTTTTTTGGCTTATGAAATATTTTAAATTGTGTTTTTCCTAAATTTGGAGATTTTCCTGATATCTTTGTATTATTGATTCCTTGTTTAATTCTCCACCCTCTTGGGACCAAACCTGTTCCAAATGGAGAAGAAGATTTACCTCTCTCAGAGTTTTAGGTGTCTTTGGGCCCCTGCTGCAATGACTGTAATTTGCCACTTGAATTCAAACACAGTAACTGGATTTGGAACCAGTTCTTTCCAATTCCAACATTTCAAATCATCCTTGACTTCTGTTTTTTTGTTTGTTTGTTTTTAGTTTTTGTTTGTTTGTTTGTTTGTTTGTTTTACCGTAAATTTCAGAATACATGTGCAGAATATGCAGGTTAGGTTTGTTACATAGGAATATATAGGTATATGTGAGCCATAGTAATCTGCTGCACCTATCAACCTGTCACCTAGGTTTTAAGCCATACATGCATTAACTATTCATCTTGATGCTCTTCCTCCTCTCACCACCCACCACGGGCCCTGGTGTGTGTTGTTCCCTTCCCTGTGTCCATGTGTTCTTATTGTTCGACTCCCACTTATGAGTGAGAACATGAGGTATTTGGTTTTCTGTTCTTGTGTTAATTTGCTGAGGATGAGGGCTTCCAGCTTCATCCATGTCCCTGCAAAAGATATGATCTTGTTACTTTTTTGTGCCTGCATAGTAGTCCATGATGTATATGCACCATATTTTTTAATTCAATCTACTATTGATGGACATTTGGGTTGGTTCCACGTTTTTGCTATTATAAATAGTGCCCCAGTAAATATACATGTGCATATATCTTTATAATAGAATGATTTATATTTCTCTGGGTATATATCCAGTAATGTGATTGCTGGGTCAAATGATACTTCTGGTTCTAGATCCTTGAAGAATCGCCACACTGTCTTCCATAATAGTTGAACTGATTTACATTCCCACCAAAAATGTGAAAGTATTCCTATTTCTCCACAGCCTTGGCAGCATTTGCTGTTTTTTGACTTTTTAATAATCACCATTCTGACTGGCGTAAGATGGATCTCATTGTGGTTTTGATTTGCATTTCTCTAATGATCAGTGATGTTGAGCTTTTTTTCATGTTTCTTGGCCACATAAATGTCTTATTTTGAGAAATGTCTGTCCATATCCTTTGCCCGCTTTTTGATGGGGTTGTTTTTTTTCTTGTAAATTTGTTTAAGTTCCTTGTAAATTCTGGTTATTAGACCTTCATGAGATGGATAGATTGCAAAAATTTTCTCCCATTCTGTAGGTGGCCTGTTAGTTCTGATGATAGCTTCTTTTGCTGTGCAGAATCTCTTTAGTTTAAATAGATCCCATTTGTCAATTACAGCTTTTGTTGTGATTGTTTTTGGTAATTTCATCATAAAATTTTTGCCCATGCCTATGTCCTGAATGGTATTGCCTAGGTTTTCTTCTAGAGTTTTTATGGTTTTGGATGTTACATTTAAGCCTTTAATCCATCTTGAGTTAGTTTTTGTATAAGGTGTAAGAAAAGGGGCTCAATTTCAGTTTTCTGCATATGGCTAGCCAGTTTTCCCAGCACCATTTATTAAATAGGGAATCCTTTCCCAATTGCTTGTTTTTGTCAGGTTTGTCAAAGATCACATGGTTGTAGATGTGTGGTCTTATTTCTGAGGTCTCTGTTCTGCTCCATTGGTCTATATGTCTGTTTTGGTACAAGTACCATGTTGTTTTCATTACTGTAGCCTTGTAGTATAGTTTGAAGTCAGGTAGTGTGATGCCTCCAGCTTTGTCCTTTTTGCTCAGCATTTCCTTGGCCATATGGGATCATTTTTGGTTCCATGTGAAGTTTAAAGCAGTTTTTCTAATTATGTGAAGAAGGTCAATTGTAGTTTGACGGGAATAGCATTGAATCTATAAATTACTTTGGACAGTAAGGCCATATTCATGATATTGATTTTTCCTATCAATGAGGATGGAATGCTTTTCCATTCATTTGTATCGTCTCTTATTTCCTTGGGCAGTACTTTGTAGTTCTCCTTGAAGAGGTCCTTCCCATCCCTTGTTAGCTGTATTCCTAGGCATTGTTTTCTCTGCAGCAATTGTGAATGGGAGTTAATTCATGATTTGGCACTCTGCTTGTTTATTGTTGGTGTATAGGACTGCTTGTGATTTTTGCACACTGATTTTGTATCTTGAGACATTGCTGAAGTTGCTTCTCAGCCTAAGGAGTTTTTGGGCTGAGACGATGGGGTTTTCTAAATATGGGATCATGTCATCTGCAAACAGAGACCATTTGACTTCCTCTCTTCCTATTTGAATATGCTTTATTTCTTTCTCTTGACGTATTGCCCCGGCCAGGACTTCCAATGCTATGTTGAATAGGAGTGGTGAGAGAGGACATCTTTGTCTTGTGCTGGTTTTCAAAGGGAATGCGTCCAGCTTTTACCCATTCAGTATGATATTGGCTACAGGTTTGTTATAAATAGCTCTTATTATTTTGAGATATGTTCCATTAATACCTAGTTTATTAAGAGTTTTTAACCTGAAGGGATGTTGAATTTTATTGAAGGCCTTTTCTGCATCTATTGAGATAATCATGTGTTTTTTGTCATTGGTTCTGTTAATGTGATGGATTACATTTATTGATTTGCATATGTTGCACCAGTCTTGCAACCCAAGAATGAAGCTGACTTGATTGTGATGGATAAACTTTTTGATGTGCTGCTGGATTTGGTTTGCCAGTATTTTACTGAGGATTTTCATATCAATGTTCATCAGTAAAATACTCATCAATGTTCATCAGGGATATTGGTCTGAAGTTTTCTTTTTTTGTTTTGTCTCTGCCAAGTTTTGGTAGCAGGATCATGCTGGCCTCATAAAATGAGTTAGGGAGCAGTCTGTCCTTTTCAATTGTTTAGAATAGTTTCTGAGGAAATGATACCAGCTCCTCTTTGTACCTCTGGTGGAATTTGGCTGTGAATCTGTCTGGTCCTCGTCTTTTGTTGGTTGGTAGGCTATTTATTACTGACTCAATTTCAGAACTTGCTGTTGGTCTATTCAGGGATTGACTTCTTCCTGGTTTAGTCTTGGGAGGGTGTATGTATCTAGGAATTAATCCCTAGAGAATCAGGACCAGGGAGATCAGAGTTCTGTCCCTGAGCTCCTGGCTGGAGTTGGAGTTTTTGCAGGGAGGCCCTGCAGCCATGGTGTTGGCTGCTGCCCCTTCTCCAAGGAGCTTGGACAGCTTAGACCACAGGCAGCCACAGCAGTGGTGATGATCATCCCTCCCCTGGGGAACTTGGCAGGCTTAGGCCAATTCTTGCCCAGTGGCTATTGAGAATCTGCATGGCTCCATGGTTAAGATACAAGGCCCTGGAGGCATGGGATCCTGAGAGGGATCTTCTGATCCTTGGGTTGAACAGTCCCGTGGAAAAAGCACAATTTCCCAGTCTGGGTACCATGCTGTTGTCCCTTGTTGCCTATTTGACTTCATCTGCTACCACCCTCCTCACTCTCCTCTGCTGTTCCTCCAACAAGCTGGCCATGTGATTTACTCAGCATCAGCAAGCGATGTTCACTCTGTCTAAAATTCTCTTTCCTCAGATATTCACGGGGTTTTCTCCTCCCTTCTGTTATGTTTCTAGTCAAATATTATTTTCTCAGGGAGGCCTTGCCTGGCTATCCTCTTAAAAACTATCATCCTCCCTCTTCTAAACTCCTAATTTTCCTTCCTGGCATTATTATTCCCAGTAGCAGTTTTTTACCAGCTAAGATACTATATAAGTGACTTATTTAGTTCACTTATTGATTGATTATCTGTTTACATGGGGGACAATCCAATCCTACACTAGGCATTGGAAAATAAACTCTCACAAGGGCAAGGATATAGAAATCTTTGTGCATATCATCACTCCATTTCCAGTGTCTATCATAATGCCTGACATTTAGTAGATGCTTGAAAAATATTTGTTGAATCATAGTAAATGAATAAATTCTTTTTACTATTCCTTGATGCCTCAGCAAAAATAACAATTATCACTAGTAAATGTCACTATTTATTGAGGGTCTCACACTCAGGTGCTGTATGTACTTTATCTCATTTAATCATCTAAATATTCCTGTAATATAAAGTGTATTAAATATACTTCACAGAGGAATAAAACCACTACTAGAAAGAATACAAGGTAGGAGGGAAGATAATAACAGGGAACTTTTATTGAACATGCACTACTAAGTGCTGTCTACCATTATAAGAATTTATTATGCTGTTTCTCATTTAGTACTCCTAAAATCTATAAAATAAGAGCTATTACTATTCCAATTTTGCAAATGAGTAAACTGAGTCATAGAGGTTTTTAATGACTTGCTCAATGTCATACAACTGGTTAAAAATGACCCTAGAATTCACACCCAAGCACTGGACTTCAAGGCTCAGGCTCTCTACCTTTATGCCCTGGTGTGAGTTCAAGAAGTAGAAATCAAGGGTGATGACTCTCAGATTACTGTCTTGAGCAGTTGGGGTGATGTTGATGCAATTTATTTAGGTGGACAAGAGTGGAAGAGGAACAAATTTAAATACCACCTGTTCTCACTTGTAAGTAGGAGCTGAACGATAAGAACACATGGACACATGTGGAGGAACAACACAAACTGAGGCCTGTCAGAGGGTGGGTAGTGAGAGGAGGGAGAGTATCAGGAAAAGTGGCTAATATGTGCTGGGCTTAATACCTAGGTGATGGGATGACCTGTGCAGAAAACCACCATGGCACACGTTTACCTATGTAACAAACTTACAAATGTACTCCTGAAATTAAAATAAAACTTGAAAAAAAAAACCCTTAAAAAAAAAAAAAAAACAAGAGTTACACTTTGGCCATGCAGTATTTAGGATGCTTATGAGACATCTAAGGAGAAATGTAAAGAAAACAGTTGACTGTGCAAGTCTGCAGCTCAGGGAAAAAGTCTAGACTAGAAATATCAGTTTGGAAGACATGAGCATAAAGTTTAAAGTTGGTATTTAAAGTCATGAGAATGGATGTAATCATGGCCCCTTGTGTGTCTGAGGTACGCGCAGATGTGTCACAGCAAAGGTTGACTGGGGAAAGAAAGAGTACATCCCAAATGTATAAATGAAACTTTCCTTTGAGATGAGCATAGTCTCAGCCAGCAGGTGATATTCTGGTTACTCCACACTGAGTTGGATATAGATCCTCTTTCTGTCAACATTGAAGAGCATCTCTCATTCTTTCTAGCCCTCTCCTGGGACCACTAGTTTGAATTATCTGTATTACAGTTCCTGTCAAAAACTCAGAGGAAGCTATTGATATTCAAGAGTGCCAGTTTTACGGAATTCCTCCAAATTTTCAAAGCTTTGTCCTCCTTTCATACCAGCGCACCAGGAAGCTACAGACCTGGTCTTTATCACTCTGCTCCCAGTGGAACCGCCTTTACAAAACTATAGCTTAACATTATGCATTTAGATTTTCCTGAGGGCCCACATAATAGATACCATATGTGGAATCTCTGTACATTTCTTAGGTAAAACTCTTGTTAGGTATACTGTTCATTGTGTCATATAAGTTCCCTTAAGCAAAGACTTAAGCAAAAAATTTTTCTTAGAGTTCTGAAATTTAAAAAACAGGTTGTCTCTCTTTTTAGGCTAGTCAACTTGCTTCTGTGAGCTGCTGACGATCCTCTAGAACATCAATTGCCTACCTTTGCCTTGTCTTCTAGGAACTTCAGGGTCAAATCTTTGCTTATCTTTAGCAGTTTCTCTTCATCTGAATCAGGAGTCATAGTCTGGGGTGCAAATGATGCCTAACAATGAATTGTGTTCAGCTACCTTTGTGTTTTAAAAAATAGCGTTCATGTTTCACATAACATTTTGGTTAACAATGGACCACATATAAGACTGTGGTTTTATAAGGTCGTAATAGCATATTTTTACTATGCTATATTTTCCATATTTGGATACATTTAGATACACAGATACTTACCATAGTGTTACAGTTGCCTACAGTATTCAGTACAGTAATGTACTATACAGGATTGTAGTTTAGGAGCAATAGGCAATACAATATAGCCTAGGTATGTACTAGGCTATACCACTTAAGTTTGTGTAAGTAGACTGTATGTTTGCACAATGATAAAAATTGCCTGATGAAATATTTCTCAGAACATATCTCCACCATTAAGGGACTCTGGTATATGTTTTTATTGTTAAGTGACTCATGAATATACATAGCTTTCAAGCATATATATATATATATATATAGACACACACATATGTAAATATACATATATAAATATATATATATACATATATAAATATATATATATATATTCATCAATTCAACAGGCCCTCCTTCACCCAATTGTCTCAAACCTAGCCCCACAGATTTATTTTACTTGCCTGGCCCCTTTAGACATCTGCATTTAGAGTCTCTGACCCAGATCTTCCCATGTAATAAGCTCCTTAATACATGACCCTTCTGTTTTTTATTCTTGTTTAATAATTTTGTTGTGTTGTATTGTATTGGTGTTAAGATATTGTACTCAGTCTGCCTAAAATCCTTCTGGAGAAATAGTATAAAGATATAACACGTTGATTCTCTTCACATATACTTGTATTCCCAAGGTTAATTATTTAAGAGTGTCTGCTTTGATCATATTGCCAAATCATATTGTGTTAGAATGCACATTAAGGCTCAGCCAGTAAGCATGTCCAAAATTCACAGAGTCAATGTTAGCCAGAGATTAGATGGGAATGTTGGAGCCTAATTCCTTGGGAGAATGACTAGATGGTGGGGTAGGTGTAGTCTAGAGTAAAAGGTGCTCTTCTTAAGGATCGCATTATGAAGCTTGAGGATGAAGATTAAAATGTATTAGCTTGAGTAAGATCCTGTGCCTTCTGAAAAATGGTCAATTGGTGAAAATATTGACAAATACTGTGTCATGGTCGGCCACCTTATTTTTTCCCCCTGGACCTTTCTGCAAACTATTCTCCATGTTAAGCTGTACATCCCATCTCTCCCCGTTTTCTTCTATGAATATTTTTCTACATTATTTTAAAGGGTAGTAAAACAGGAGGCTGCTGTCAAATTAGGGAACTTTGTGAAGTGGGTAGTGAATAGCCTCTGGATTAGGAGGCTAAAAGAAGGATTTAGAATGATTTGTGACTCATCGATTTCCCTTTTTTCTAGTTACTGGGGATCAATGAGGGATTTATTTACAACATGTACCCCACTCACTTCACACGTTTTAGAGGTGGCTAAGTCCAACGGCTCAGTATTAGTAGGTATGTTAGCAGTCATATGCTCCAAACTGTACATAATATCTGAATATCTGCCAAACTGTTAACCAGCTTCTGTTTGAATGTCTCAAATGATAGAGAATTCATTACCTCATGAAGCATTAGTCCTATTGTGGCATATCTCTAAATGTTCAGTGTTTCTTATGTCAAATTAAGATCTGTGTGAAGTAGTGGAAAGAGCCTGGGATGTGGTGCTGGACAGAACTAATATCAAGACTCAGTCTTCCTTCCTTTGACTCTGGGAAGCCACTTTGTCTCTTTGAACATCTGCTTACCAATTATAAAAGAAGAATAATGCCTTGTTTTGCAGGTCAGACCCTAATTCACAGGTGGTCCTGAGGATTAAATGAGACCACATATGAAAACTGTAGGTCCATTGTATGTCACGTGAAAGGAGCTCAACAATGTTTGGTTAAAAATGCTTTAAATGTAGTTTTAGCTATTCTTTTGGTAGTCTAGAGACTATGTACAATCTCTTCTCCTCGTGATGTCTTCACTAAAATAACTGAAAATACCAACTGTATTCATCTGAAGCCATTGCCTCACCAACAAAAAGCCTGGCCATCTCTAAAGATTTTCCCATGCTGTGAGATCAGGCCCTTCTCTCTGATTGCTATTCTCTGTACTTGCTTTACTTTGTTAGAACAACCCTGAAAGTGTGGGGCCCAACCAGGGTCCTCATGCTTCATGCAGAAAAGCCTACTCATTAACCAGCATCCCTCTGCCCCAGCCTCAGCCCTAGCTTATGAGGTAATCCCTCTACAGAGCCCCCATTGCTTTGTTGAAAAGCTCTTCAGTCGTATTATGTCCTGCAGCAAGGAAGATGGCCTGGATTCTCAAGGGACAAACCACTTGCCAGCATGTCTTTAATTTTAATACTTCAATTATCCTCTAGTGTCTCTTTATGGTCACCATCATTTTGTGCTAATTTCTTGATTATTCTGCCCAGGCAGTAGTAGAAGCTGATCTTCTTCTGAGTTCTTAATTTTCATATTTCTTAACTATAATTAGCTTTTATCAGACTCCAGATGCTTCTCATCAGAATCCAGTTTTTAAACTGCAGACCTATTGGAATATGGATGGGCCATGGTCCTTAGCAGCCCAGAACGTGGAGGCCCTATGGAAATGAGCTATTTCCCAGTTGAAACCTGGCTAAATTTGCATAGGTCAGTCTTTAAAAAGGGTATGAGACTGGTGAAAACCCTGAGATCAGAGGATAAGCCACTTTCCTCTGTCCTTCGGTGGGTGGATGACCTTAGGTAAGACCTTCTCTTTCTATGCAGTTGAAGATTAACAACCGCCTTGCTTGCCTAAAATGTTTTTGAGTGAAGGCAAATGAATTTATTGATGAAGACATGCTTTGAAAAGCACAAGTTCTGTATTTATGCCAGGCTTGTATGATACTAATAATCGCCATTCTAGCACTGGATGAGTTGGCTGTAAGTGGGACTACAATCTTTGTGCATAAAAATAGATCATTGGTCATGAGACTGGGGCTTCAGGGCCTCAGGTGATTTGGGTTAGCCCCAGAATATTGTTATGGGTCTGGGGTTCCAGGCATGGACTCTTTGACAAGAGTTTGCCCCATTTGGTCTTCTCTTTGCCAGGCCTGCCTCACTAGTATGTTTGTGGTAATAATCTGAGCCCTAATCCTTACTGTAACACAAAATTATTAATCTGCCACTGGCCCCAGCCAAGGCAAAGCCACACTTCCCATGTCTTGAGCCTGAGCCCAGGTGTCCCCCTCCCACTGCCAAGGCCCATTCCTCTGGCTGCTGCACCTTTTCGCTGCTTTCCTCTGTCCTGATTCATGCTGCACCCAACACACCTCTCCAGCTTCATGATGTGGCCCAACTGGAATAAACTGTACAATTTCAGAACTTCCGCATGACATCTCTATATCATGTAGTACTTGATAGTATACAAAAGTTTTCACTTACAATATTTCAGGTGTGAAGGAATATCTAGTACTCTTCAGAACTAGCCATCATGCTTACTTCTAGAAAAAGCTTTTAGTAATGCAAGTGTCAAATTCCCTTTGTCTTTTGATATGCTGAGCAGACTCCACTAGCAAGTTGCCATAAGACCAACAGAAGATTTTGGTAGGCAGCAGCATGATGCTCCCAGAGATGTTTGTTATACTGACCTCAAATCAGACTGAAGACAAATTAACTGGATTTTTATGACCAACTCAGCCCCTCTGGGTTTCAGGATAGCTTTTCCAGCTGTTCCCAATGGGCAGAGAGGGTTATACCAGCAAATGGGCTACAACACCCAGGTCTGTGTTGCACTTTCGTCCGTAAGTCTTTGTTTCAATACCATATGAAAATGGTTTTGCTGGAGTTGTGTTTATTTTGTTTGTCCCAAATCTAGCTATTGTAAAATTTTCTGAAGTTAAAAAAAATGCAGGACAATAAAACCTTAGGGGGAAAATATGGGCCACTGGCTCAGAGAATATATGTGTGAGAGGCATTCTAGGGCCTCAGCTACTCTGAGTCACACAACTTGACCTTTGGCACAGTGTCCCTGGGTGGAGAGTGTCCTGGGTAGACACATAGGTCCCTACTGAGACTGTGGTTTATTTCTTAATCCAGAGTCTGGGTTGGGGCAAATTATGGGCCTATGATGCCCATATCTCAGTTGAGAAGGTTGAGGTGTGTGTCAAGTTTCCATAGCAGCAGTTTGAGTTTGGAGAGCTTGTAAACCAGAATTACAGTGGTAAGGCCTTTGCCTGAGCCCAGGAATTCATAAGCCCCAGAAGAGTTTTCAGACCTCCAGGTAATTTTGAGCATTCTTTGATGCTGAAAAGTAATGCATGTTACACATTCTACCCCAGGACTCATTATTTATGCAAAGTGTAATTCTTGGTACAGCAGAGGGATTGTTATCATACAATGAGATTTTCCTGTGGCCCTTTCAGGTCTGGTGACATACAATTTTTCCTTAAATTCAGATTCAAAGTCTAACTTCATTTACACATTATTGAAAGCATTACAAAGCATAAATCAGTTCAATTTTTAAAGTTCTTTTATGATATTTTGAAAGCAGCCAAATTCCCCTGCTTGTCTGGACTCTTTCCCACTGTCTGCCACAGCTCGTGGCAGGCTAAATAACTGTGGAGAAAAAGCAGGTTTTCAGCAGCAGCTCAGATTACTCTGTCACCCTTCCTACGTGGCAGACAAGCCCCTGCTGACATGGAGAATGAAGACAAGAAAATTACTTCATTACAGTGTGTCCTGATCAATTACAAATGACTAGGAGTCAAGTCTGTCCATCTGCTGCTCTGGCCTGGCCCTGGACATAACTCAGGGTTATGAAAACAAGGATTGTGTTTCCTTAGGCCCCAGGAATTAGCAAGCGAGAGGTTTTCAAATCCCCAACAAGAGTTGTTCTTCTGCTGTATGTTCCTATTGGAATCAATGTGTTCCAGCTGGATGGCCTTTGGAAATCATCTAATTTACTCGTTCATGATCCAAAGGTCCAGAGAGGGTGAGTCACTTGCTCAAGCTCACAATGTAAGTTGATAGCAGAGTCAAGTCTAGATTTGAAAGAACAGGTCAGCTTTCAAACATTGGGATCCTAAGTGATGGCAGTGAGGTTTAGTTTTATCAGTAAATGTTTCCTTTTACTCTCTTCCAGAAACCAGCATTGTCAGAGTCCCTAAGCTCACTTCTTTGGTGATGGCTGATATATCCTAGGGTGTAGGAGCCTGGCTTCCTGGGGAGTCCAGGTTTATGTCAGTTGTCCCCAGATCATTATTCTTAATATCAAGCACTTTATGTTTATTCCCTTACTCAATTTTTATACCCCTAAGAAGAACTAGGTTCCACTATTTCATCAGATTTAGAGAGGTAAATTAACTTACCAGAGGCCACACAGCTATTAGGTGATAAAGCTGAGACAAGAGGCAGAAGGTCTGGCTTCAGAGCCCACCTTTTAAATCACTATACTCTACATGTCCACTATCCCTTACCTGAAAGTCTTGGAGCCAGGTGTGGTTCAGAGCTTTACAAATATCAAATTTTAAAAAGGCAATAAAGTACATATATTGTGTATTACATACTACGAGGGCAGCAGCTCCTAATCAAACAAATGATGTTTCTGCAGGAATAGGTAGGAATATTCACATTATGAAGAATAAACAAAGACTATAAATACCACCCCTTTGCCAGATCAAGTCAGGTTTTGCTACAGAATTAGTTAAGAAGAAATGTTACATACTCAAAACCATTTGAATTTTGACAATGTGGACAGTGGACTGATGACCTGTATTGCGATTCTCATAATAGTTCTCATATTGCTTCTCTCCCATTAGCTCCTATAGCTGGCTGCCTGAGTTGGGGGCCACCATTATCTCCCACCTGGGTATTGCAATATCTTGTACTTGGAAACAAAGCTGACAATAAGGGGGCATTATTGAAGGTAGGAGACAGGTTGGCATTGCAAAAGGCTTTCTGGCCTTTGTCTACATTGAATTGGTCACTTATACCTGGGTTCTAGATTGATCACTTATATCCAGGTCCTGCAATTTTCCTTTAGAGAATCATCCTTTCTGTATCCCAGAGTGTCACTTGCTAAACATGTATTTCATCATTGGTAATACCATCTGATTCAGTTTGCCCTTGAGCCATTGCATCATCATTCACCTGTTTCAAGTGAGATGGGTCTCAAACTTGGCTAGAAGGCAAAGGAGGCTGGTCACATGCATCAGGTTTTGTCAGTTATCAAATGTATGAAAAGTCCCAGGCTCTGAGCAGATAAAACCCTTTCAGAATCTGGTACCTGCTATCTGAGAGGGATGTACATCACTCTGGGTTTAACAGCATGGTGATGTATTCCTTGATGCCACCAACTTTGATCTTCTAAAGTTGAAAGTTTGATTTATCTTGCCAATAGCATGAGTGGCATGGATAAAAATAATTAATCACATGTGAATAGAAGACAAAGACTATCTCTTCATGGCTGCATGTAATTCTCACAACAGCCCTGAGATGGACACAGGCCCCCAGCAACTTCAGTGCAGCTTGGCTGGACAGCTTTTGGGGACACTCTGAAATATTTTTCTTATATATTTTTTATTGTACTTTAGATTCTGGGGTACATGTGTAGAGCAAGCAGAATTGTTGCATAGGTACATACATGGCAATGTGGTTTAGTGCCTCCATCCTCCTGTCACCTATATCTGGCATTTCTCCCCGTGTTATCCCTCCCCAACCTCCCTAGTCTGCACTGTTCCTCCCCTAGTCCCCCCCAAGAGACCCCAGTTTGTGATGTTACCCTCCCTGTGTCCATGTGTTCTCATTGTTCAACATCCGCCTATGAGTGAGAACATGTGGTGTTTGATTTTCTGTTCTTGTATCAGTTTGCTGTGAGTGATGGTTTCCAGATTCATCCGTGTCCCTACAAAGGACATTAACTCATCGTTTTTTATGGCTGCATAGTATTCCATGGTGTATATGTGCCACATTTTCCTTGTCTAGTCTACCATTGATGGGCATTTGGGCATAGTTCCAGGTCTTTGCTATTGTAAACAGTGCCACTATGAATATATGTGTGCATGTGTCTTTAAAATAGAACAATTTGTAATCCTTTAGATATATACCCAGTAATGGGATTGCTGGGTCAAATGGAATTTCTATTCTAGGTCCTTGAGGAATCGCCACACCATCTTCCACAATGGTTGAACTAATTTACACTCCCACCAACAGTGTAACAGTGTTCCTATTTCTCCACATCCTCTCCAGCATCTGTTGTTTCCAGATTTTTTAATGCTCACCATTCTAACTGGCATCAGATGGTATCTCAGTGTGGTTTTGATTTGCATTTCTCTAATGACCGGTGATGATGAGCATTTTTTCCTATGTTTGTTGGCTTCATATATGTCTTCTTTTGAAAAGTGTCTGTTCATGTCCTTTGCCCACTTTTGAATGGGTTTGTTTTTTTCTTGTAAATCTGTTTTAGTTCTTTGTAGATTTTGGATATTAGCCCTTTGTCGGATGGGTAGATTGCAAAATTTTTTTCTCATTTTGTTGGTTGCTGGCTCACTCTAATGATTGTTTCTTTTGCTGTACAGAAACCCTGGAGTTTAATTAGATCCCATTTGTCTATTTTGGCTTTTGTTGCCAATGCTTTTGGTGTTTTAGTCCTGAAGTCCTAGCCTATGCCTATGTCCTGAATGATTTTGCCTAGGTTTTCTTTTAGGGTTTTTATGGTGTTAGGTCTTATGTTTAAGTCTTTAATCTATCTGTAGTTAATTTTAGTGTAAGGTGTCAGGAAGGAGTCCAGTTTCTCTTTTCTGCATATGGCTAGCCAGTTATCCCAACACAATTTATTAAACAGGTAATCCTTTCCTCATTGCTTGTTTTTGTCAGGTTTGTCAAAAATCAGATGGTTGTAGATGTGTGGCATTGCCTCAGAGGCCTCTATTCTGTTCCATTGCTCTATATCTCTGTTTTGGTACCAGTTCCATGCTGTTTTGATTATTGTAGCCTTGTAATATAATTTGAAGTCAGGTAGTGTGATGCCTCCAGCTTCGCTCTTTTTGCTTAGGCTATGCAGGCTCTCTTTTAGTTCCATATGAAGTTTAAGGTGGTTTTTTCCAGTTCTGCGAAGAGGGTCCTAGGTAGCTTGATGGGGATAGCATTGAATCTGTAAATTACTTTGGGCAGTATGACCATATTCATGATATTGATTCTTCCTAACCATGAGCTTAGAATGTTTCTCCATCTGTTTGTGTCCTCTCTTATTTCCTTGAAGAGTGGTTTGTAGTTCTTCTTGAAGAGGTCCTTTACATCCTTTGTTAGTTGTAGTCCTAAGTATTTTATTCTCTTTGTAGCAATTGTGAATGGGAATTCCCTCTTGATTTGGTTCTCTTTCAGTCTGTTATTGGTGTATAGAAATGCTTGTGATTTCTCCACATTGATTTTGTATCCTGAGACTTTGCTGAAGTTGCTTATCAGTTTCAGGAGATTTTGGGCTGAGACGATGGGGTCTTCTAAATATACAATCATGTCATCTGCAAATAGAGACAATTTGGCTTCCTCCTTTCCTAATTGAATACCCTTTATTTCTTTTTCTTGGCTCATTGCTCTGGCTAGAACTTCCAATACTATATTGAATAGGAGTGGTGAGAGAGGGCATCATTGTTTAGTGCCAGATTTCAAAGGGAATGCTTCCAGTTTTTGCCCATTCAGTATGATATTGGCTGTGTGTTTGTCATAAACAGCTTTTATTATTTTGAGATATGTTCCATCTATACCTAGTTTATTGAGAGTTTTTATTATTTTGAGATATGTTCCATCTATAACTAGTTTATTGAGAGTTTATTGAGAGTTGAAGGCCTTCTTTGCTTCTGTTGAGATAATCATGTGGTTGTTGTCTTTGGTTCTGTTTATGTGGTGGATCATGTTTATAGGCTTGTGTATGTTGAACCATCCTTGCATCTCTGGGATGAATCCTACTTGATTGTTATGGATAAGCTTTTTGATGTTTTGTTACAATCAGTTTGCCAATATTTTATTGAAGATTTTTGCATCTTTGTTCATCATGGATATTGGCCTGAAGTTTTCTTTTCTTGTTGAGTCTCTGCTGGGTTTTGGTATCAGGATGATGTTGGTCTCATAAAATGATTTGGGAAGGATTCCCTCTTTTTGAATTGTTTGGAATAGTTTCAGAAGGAATGGTACCAGCTCCTCTTTGTATGTCTGGTAGAATTTGGCTTTGAACCCGTCTGGACCTGGACTTTTTTTGGGCGGTAGGCTCTTAATTGCTGCCTCAACATCAGACCTTGTTATTGGTCCATTCAGGGTTTCAACTTCTTCCTGGTTTAGGCTTGGTAGGATGCAAGTGTCCAGGAATTTATCCATTTCTTCCAGGTTTACCAGTTTATGTGCATAGACTTGTTTGTAATAATCTCTGATGATGGTTTGAATTTCTGTGGAATCTGTGGTGATATCCCCTTTATCATTTTTTATTGCATCTGTTTGATTATTCTCTCTTTTCTTTTTTATTAATCTGGCTAGTGGTCTGTCTATTTTGTTGATATTTTCAAAAAACCAGCTCCTGGATTTATTGATTTTTTTGAAGGGTTTCTTTGTGTCTCTATCTCCTTCAGTTCTGCTCTGATCTTAGCTATTTCTTGTCTTCTGCTAGGTTTTGAGTTTTTTTGATCTTGCTCCTCTAGCTCTTTCAATTTTGATGATAGGTTGTCGATTTTAGATCTTTCCATGCTTCTTATGTGGGCATTTATTGCTATATATTTTCCTCTAGAGACTGCTTTAAATGTGTCCCAGAGATTCTGATATGTTGTGTCTTCATTCTTGTTGGTTTTGAAGAACAGCCTGATCTCGTCTGTCCCCATATTTTAATTAACTCTAACTGGGTTCCTCCCAGGACACTTAGGGATTATGGGAACTACAGGTCAAGATGAGATTTGGGTGGGGACACAGCCAAACCATATCTTTCCACCCCTGGATGCTCCCAAATCTCATATTCTCACATTTCAAAACCAATCATGCCTTCCCAACAGTACCTCAAAGTTTTAACTCATTTCAGAATTAACTCAAAAGTCCAAGTCCAAACTCTCATCTGAAACAAGGCAAATCCCTTCCAGCTATGAGCCTGTAAAATTAAAAGCAAGTTAGTTACCTCCTAGATACAATGGAGGTACAGGCATTGGGTAAAATGTTCCCATTCCAAACAGGAGAAGTTGACTGAAACAAAGGGTCTATAGGCCCCATGCAAGTCCAAAATCCAGTGGGGTAGTCAAATTGTAAAGCTCTAAAATGATCTCCTTTGACTCCATGTGTCATATCCAGGTCACTCCGATGCAAGAGGTGGGCTCCCATGGCCTTGGGCAGCTCCACCCCTGTGGCTTTGGAGAGTACGGCTCCCCTCCCAGTAGCTTTCATGGGTTGGTATTGAGTATCTGTGACTTTTTCAGGTGCATGGTGCAAGCTATTGGTGGCTGTAACATTCTGAGGTCTGGAGGAATGTGACCCTCTTTTCACAACTCAACTGAGCAGTGTCCCAGTGAGGACTCTGTGTGGGAGCCCCTACCCTGTATTTACCTTCTGCACTGCCCTAGCAGAGGTTCTCCATGAGGACTCCATTCCTGCAGCAAACTGCTGTCTGGACATCCAGGCATTTCCATGTATCTTCTGAAATCTAGGTGGAGGTTCCCAAACCTCAATTCTTGACTCAATTCTATGCCTACAGGCTCAACACTATGTGGAAGCTGCCAAGGCTTGGGGCTTGCACCCTCCGAAGCCACCGTCTGAGCTGTACCCTGGCTTTTTTTTAGCCATGGCTGCAGTGGGCTACGATGCAGGGCACTAAGTCTCTAACCTCCACATGCAGGGACTGTCCTGGCCCATGAAATCATTTTTCCCTCTAGGTTTCTGGACCATGAAGGTCTCTGACATGCCCTGGAGACATTTTCCCATTGTCTTGATTATTAACATTTGTCTCCTTGTTAATGTTAACAAGGAGAAAATGGGTTTTCCTTTTCTACTGCATTGTCAGGCTGCACATTTTCCAAATATTTATGCTTTGTTACCTCTTGAATGCTTTGCAGCTTAGCGATTTCTTCCACCAGATACCCCAAATCATCTCTCTCAAGTTCAAAGTTCCACAGATCTCTAGGGCAGAGGTAAAATGTCATGTCTGTTTTCATAGCAAGAGTGACTTTTACTCCTGTTTTTAACAAGCTCCTCATTTCCATCTCAGCCTGGATTTCATCGTCCATATCACTATCAGCATTTTTGTCAAACCATTCAGCAAGTCTCTAGGGAATTCCAAACTTTCCCATATTTTCTTAGCTTCTTCTGAGGCCTCCTAACTGTTCTAACCTCTGCCTATTACCCAGTTCCAAAGTCACTTCCACATTTTCGGGTATCTTTACAGCAACACCCCACTCTACTAGTATAAATTTACTGTATTAGTCTGTTCTCACGCTGCTAATGAAGACATACCAGAGACTGGGTAATTTATAAAGAAAAAGAGGTTTAATGGACTCACAACTTCACATGGTGGGGGAGGCCTCACAACCATGGTGGAAGGCAAAAGTGGAGCAAAAGCACATCTTACATGGCAGCAGGCAAGAGAACGTGTGCAGGTGAGCTTCCCTTTATAGAACCATCAGATCTCATGAGACTTATTGATTATCATGAGAACAGCATGGGAAAAACCTGCCCCCATGATTCAATTACCTCCTACTGGGTCCCTTCCATGACATGTGGGGATTATTAGAACTACAGTTTAAGATGAGATTTGGGTGGGGACTTAGCCAAATCATATCATACACACACACCTAGAAATAATGTTTAAACAGTTATCTGGGCATCCATTAGCCCACTCAGCTTGACACATATAATTAGCTATCTTAGTTGCTTGTCCTTTTGTTGTCATATCTATGAAAATACTGTGTCAAATGATAGGTGAGTTTTACATTGCCATGGATAGTGCCAAATCAATCTCCAGAAAAATGGTCTCCATTTATACTCTCACTAACAGTATACAAGAGGTCCTTTTTTTTTAATCTCTCCTTTTATCCACACCAGGTATAATACAGCATAGTGTTTTGCCAATGTGATAAGCAGAAAATGGCATTGCATTGTTTTGATGTACATTTCTGTATTTTGGGGTGAGACTGAGCATATTTTCTTATGCCCACTTTAAGAGAACCATCCATTTTGGTACTGTGGTTGTTAGGTTGGGTTAGCTTGGATGTAGATAAGTGCGGGTGATTCCAGGCAAAAGTGGCCCTTAGATCATTGCCTTAGATGAGCATAGTAACTCAATGGACTGACAGAACTGTTTGTCACCTGAGTTGGCCTGAGCATGTTGATGTCCATGACACCACAGCATGTGCCCATTCTCCTGCCTCTGGTACCAAGTGTCAGTACTCAGCTAAGAGGTGAAATAAATGATCTGAATTTCCAACTTTGCCATTTACTTACCATGGGACTGTGGGCCAGTCACCCACACTTTTCTAACCAACTCATATATTCATTTTTTGGTGGGAGCAAGACCCTTCTTCTTAGGGCTTCTCATTTTGGTGACCCATTACAGTTAGAGTAGCCAGATAAAATACAGAACACACAGTTGAATTTGAATTTCAAATAAATAATGAATAATATTTTAGTACAGCTATGTCTCATGCAATATGCTAAATTATTTTTACTAGGGTTGGAAACCCTGGGTACAGTGCCAATTCTAGATATATGATACACTTTTGCATTATCATTTCAGTCTCCCTGAGCCTCAGTATTTTCCCCTGGAATATGGGACTAATAACATCAGCCCTAAAATCCTCATAAGGCTGTTGTAGGGATCAAACAGGATAAAGCATATGACATCATTAAGCAAGATATAAAATGCTTTTCAAATATTAGATGGTAGCATGTGCTATAATATGCATAAAACTGACATTATAAAGAGGCTTCCCAAATGAGAAGCCCTCTTTTGAGAAGATTCTTTGTCTCTTTGCCCCTACCAAAATATGTTGAGAGGTTGTTTTGGAAAATGTGGATTGCATCTCAGAGATTGTGGTGTCATAGGATGAGTCACCACTGTCTTCTCCAATGCAAACATAACAATGTTTCATATTTTGTACTAAATAAGCACTTGGGTTTAAATATAACTCTTTCTGTTAAATCAATATTAAAAAAATACCTGCATGGGGTAAATATTTTTCCTAAAGAGTGCCAGGAATACATTGCAGCCTCCTTCCTGCTTAACAGTGTATAGTAATAAAAGGTCTATCACCCTCAGAATGCTTATTATGGTGACAAATCACTTGGAGAAGGGGGAAATGATTTAGTACCTGCTCGATTTCATTTATTCAGATTTTGCACATTCCAAATCTGAGGCATGCAGCCTGTGTGGAGGGCAAGCAGGAAGCAATGGTTTAGAGGAAAGGTATTGGGTCACTTTTCCACCTGGATATTGTTTCCAAATTGTAGCCAAGCAATTAAATTTTTTATTACTGAAGTTTGATCATCTCCCTCTTGCCACTATCTGTCCCCAAATAGCAATTCTCTTGTCTTCCCATCGAAGTGAGCCCTGCTATAACTTTAAGAGCATGAAAGCAAATGTTGGGAGGAGGTCAGTGTGCAGGGCACCCAGCAGGTTTGATGTGTCAGTGGATAAATGATGGGATCACATCTGGAACAGTTTGGTGAATAAATAAAATGTGAAACCTCATATATCACTGCCCACCTTCCAATCTGTAAGGGAAAGAGCAAATAAATTCTCTAATGACCTTGTAAAGCACATAAAAGATATTGAATAAACTCTAGTAATTTTGTGGCAAAAAGTGTCCATATTAAATAACAAATTTCAGGCTGAGAAAATACCTGAAATACAGGATGAGTCTTCCTCATAAAGTGCCATTTTATTTTATGTGTTATTTCTTAGTCCACACTTACATAGCTCCAAATAATATAATTAGGTTTTAACTCAGTGTTACAGAAACACTTTTCCTTCAGATAAATTCCCAGAGGAGTTTAATATTTATACCTAGAAAAGGTTGTTCTCTATTTTTATGGCTTTGCCTGCCACAAGATTCTGCCATCTCCAGTCATCACTAATTTATGCATTTTTCCAGTACCATTCTCTTTAGGAAATCTTGGGGACAACACAGGTACAGGGAATTCTATCTTTCAGATATTAATCAGAATTGAGGAGCAGTTGAATGTTCCTTGGGACAGGTTTAGGACGGGGAGGAGGCCAGAAGTGACTTGTCTTGGCTCTGTCAAAGTTATTTCACACATATTATTTACTTTCAGGGGTCATCTATGTGCATTTCATATTAGGCAGCAATTGGCAATCAGGTGGTATCCTGGTCACTGCCCCAGGAGGCCTAGATTCTTGTCTCAGTTCTCTCCCTAACTTTCTGTGTGACCTCAAACAAGCCTCTTCTCTCCCTCTACTTTCTCATCTGAAAAATACATGAGTCATGGGCCTTCGTGCTCTCCAAAGGCCCTCCCACCTCTGGCATTTCTCAAGTCTCTGATTTGTCAGGTTGAACAGGAAGCAGCTGTCTGACCAACAGGTGAGTTTGATCATGGTACTGAGAGACATGGACAAGTGAAACCCTTCCCTAATTCCTTTGATGATTATAAAAGAGAAGAGAAGCCTTTTATAGCCAAATCTTTGGCTTTGCAGTTGTTTTTTAAAAAGTTATATTTTCAGTCAGCTCTTTGAGCAGATATAGCAATTCAGAGCAATGGCCACATTTCAATGTGATGCATCGTTAATGAAGGCAGGGTTGCTCTGGAGGGTCTGACCAACTTTAACAAGTGTTGAACCAGTATTGAATCATGCCAGGTCTGAGAATAGGGGAGCCAGCTGCCCTCCCTGTCTCATTCCTCATTTGATGCTGTGGGGCCAATTCTCTTGCAGTTAAATGAGCCTGATTGAGGCTGACCATTCCAAAAGCCTGGTTCAGGCCCTTGGAGAATAACACAGTTTGTTCTCTTTTCCTATCTTATTTCATTCCTCTCTGTCCAACCAGGATGACTGATCCACAGGAAAGCTGCTGGCTTCCGGATCTCCTCTCTGTTGCTGTAGAAGGATTTCATAATGTGATAATGAGGTTCATGGTCATGGCTCTTAGTGACCTTCTCTTTTGCATGTATTGACAATATCTGCAAATACTTAGTTAAGGATGCAATTAGGCAGTTGTTTCCCCAAATGAGAGATGGTCAGCTAGCTCTCATAATTGCACCAGCAGTTGAGTATTTACAGGTATATTCTGGCCATCTTTAGCATTAGACTGCCTTGAGAATCAGGGTTAACTCCAGAGAGACCTTTCAATGATATGTCCCATAATTACTTTGTTGCTCATTTTCTGTGCTCTCAAGTGAGAAATCCTTAGAATTACTTCAGTCCATTTTTCCCTTCTGTGATCCCAGCGATTGTGTGTTCCAGAACCTTTGGCATGAGGACATATACTCTGTTGCTTGTTGGTGAGGTTGTGATCTGAGGATGAAAAGCCAGCTCTGTGCCTTCCAAAAGTATTTGTAGCTCGGGCAAGATCTTTCTTTGTCCCTCAGCTGTTCTTGGCTCATCACAACCCTTCTTCTGTGTTTAGTTAGGAAAGGGAGTAAAGTTGAAATCTAATCATGGGAAGAACTGATTTTCAGGTCTATTTTGGGGCATGTCACTAGACACACATTTGGAGATTTAGAAGATAATGTCATTTATTGGTGAGACAGGGTTTTGCTGTTGTCCTCCAACCTAGAGGTTAGCCTTGTCCGAATAAGAGCACTGTTTACTATGTGCAGGTAGTCTTAACCTGTATTGATACCCTGGACCCCTTGGTGGTCTGGTGAAACCTATAGGGCTATAACAGAAATTATCTTTAAATGAATTTAATAAAATAAATGAGATTACAAAAAACACCAATAATATTGAAATATAGGTATAAAATGTTTTTGCAAACAAATTTGTAATACAGTAACATATGTACTCTTTGTTATGAACAAGTACTATAATTTCAGAGTAATGAGTATAAATGACATTTTGAGATATGTTCAACAACTCTAATGTGATCTGAAAATATGTATAATTTCTCTTTATAACATGTCAAAAATACTGCTAATACTGCTGTGGTTTATTACCTTTATTCATTAATTAGGTGAAATTAACAACGTAACTTTTTTCCAATCCAAGTTCACAGTTCGCAGGTCAAGAACCCCTGCTAGAAGAGGACAGGTCCTGAGCCAGGTGGCAGGAGCCTAGGCTGCTAGTTCCCTCCTTTTTCTCTTCTGAACAGTGTGGTCTTAGGGAGGAGAGCTGCTCTCCTAGGGAACATCCCTCCTGTAACTGCAAACTTATATTCTTTTTCCAGCTCTGCCAATCATTTTCTATGTGACTGAGGTCAAATCGCTTATTCAATTCGAACTTCAATTTTCTCACTTGTGGAAAGAAATGGGTGAGTTAGGTAATTTCTTGACATCTCTTCCAGTTGTGATATTTCTAATTCTATGACACCATTGAAAAATTCTAATCATACCAATTCTGGGAAAAGCAGATAATCTGGCATTCCACGGTCTTGGGTTAAAAGCACAGCTTTTCTATTTACTAAATTGTGACCTTGGGCCAACCAATTACTTGACCCGCCTCAGCCTTACTTTCCTTATCCATAAATCGGGTAAAATAATAATATCTACTTCATGGGGTTACTGTGAAGCATCAATCAGAGAATGTATTAATTGGTTTGTATATTTTTCATCTGGTCTGTAAAGGACTTTAGAGGGCTTGATCATGTATACCCAGTCCAGCTTGTGACTCATAGTAGGTCCTCAAAAAATGACTGGGATGATCATTAGTCAGTCTTGTACTATTTGTGTTTTAATTACTTCCTTCGGAGCTGGTGTCGTGAATCAGGCTGCCACTAAGAAGAGGTACCATACATTGGTTTTAGTCACCATCATTCACCTGTGTTAACAGCTTCGTTTTACAGGTAAAAAACTGAGGCTCCAAAGTTCAAAGATTCATCCTTCTCTCTCTTTCTCTCTCTTCATCTCTCCTTCTCACCAGAATAGGCACTCTGGCATTTTCCTTTAATATCTTAACTTCGTGATAAAATGTCAAAGCTAATTTTATTCTCTTCATATCTGTTAAAGGAATCACAAAGAGTTAATGTTTTTGGAAAAGCAAAAAATATAGGGTAACAGCAAGATTTTGAACTTCCTCATGGCTTGCTTTTTCAGGTGAAATGTGGAAATAGCTATCAAATGAGATAACTGGTGGCTTGATTCATTAAATTATTATTGAAGACATCACAACAAATTTAGCAATTATTTTAAAATTTTTAAAAATGATCTCTAAGATCATGATAGTTATTAATGTGCTGCTTCATTTCCAGATCCTGGTGTCAGGGGTGCTCACTTTTTTTGTTTTGTTTTTTACAGCATAAGAATTCGAAGAAAATACAAATACATAATGAGGAAATTTGGATTCAGCTAATGCAATGCCTACCTAGGAAGAACAAAAACCTAAATGGGGTGTGTGATTTTCATATCTTATTGGTTTTTAAAATCCTGAGGAGCACCACTTTCATTGCAGAATGGGGTGATTAGTAGAGACCCATGGCTACCCTAGCATTGGGAACCCTGGGCCAGATTGCATATCGTTTATCTTTGTAAGTAGATTGCTACTGTTCACACCTTATAGGTCCTCCTTCCCCCCTGTTCAGCCCAGGAGAAAGATTCCTCTGACCTTAGACCTTAGCATGACTGTCACCATCACCATTATTGACCATTGCTGGACCATTAGCTGTGGCTTCTCTCACATCGGGGACCATTTACATCTTATCTAAGCTCTTCTTTCTCCTAGACGCATGTAAGTTTACTATTTGGCAGAAAGAAATAGCATCTTCTGGGACTTCTGGGGTGTCAACACAAGAGGAACGTGTTTCATACATATGGCACCATGAGAGATTGATAAAAATACATCCTATCACATAAAGTCTCTTTCACTCTTTTAAAAAATATATGGCTGGGGAAGGAGAAGCATTCTGCTCATGAGAACCTTTCCTGTTACGTTCTATTACAGTGGAAACATTGTCTTGGTCAGAGTTCTGTTCCTAAAACATTCCCAGGATTTTACATTTTGAAACGAAAAAAGGAAAGAAAGTTTTCTTTCTAAAGTCTGCCAAGGTAAATACATGGCCATTCCCCCAGAAACTAGAAATCACAAGATCATGCAAATGGTCTCAAGGGGATCATCACAGATCCTGAATGGAAAACGATTGTTCATACAGAATGTGAAAATATGAAAAGCAAATGTGGTACCTTCCCCAATGCCTGCCGACCTTGATTGGGATGATTTATTAAAACATCAGGCAGAGAAGGACAAAATTGCCTTTAAGGACTAGCTAATTTCATGTTTTAGTTACTGGTGGATAAGTCAGTCCCAGATAAATGTACTCATCATGTGCTACAAAGGTTTATTCTGTGGAGGAAGAAACACCAGTCCTTTAAAATATTCAGTAGACTTACATGCCAAGTCTGCTGTTTCTCTCTGTATCTGGGTGTCTGAAGGGTCTGAGATAGTCCTCACAGTGTAAGGCTCCTTTTGAAATGAGTTTGAGAAAATCTTGCTTGAGAGGACATGCTCGAAAAGCTGTCATCATCTGCATAGGGGCCAGCCAGAAAGACATCCTTTTTCTGCCACGAAATAAACTGGGTTATTCAACTAATCCTCATCCTCATGCCCACAGCCACACATCTGCTTTTAAGTCTCGGGCTAAAGTCATTTTCAGAAATTTTGCATGGTAGGTGGAGAAGGGATGGCTGCAGAACTGCCACCATCGCCCTGTTGGTGGGAGTCATTGTTAATCTTGCTTATGACAGGTTTTTTATAATCTACTTTGCTCACCTCAAAGGCACATTCTTCCTTATTGGTCCTAAAACAGTAATATGTGTCTCACTGGGCCAGTCCAATGACTTTCCCAGCTTCTATTTTTGAACATGAGTACTGTACGAGTCTAGCGTTGCCAGACAATTGTGTAGGTTGTGTACTATACAGCCCTAGGGGATGCCCCTCACTTAGTAGATAGAAAACATTTATATATTTCTTAGAGAAGTTGTTTATCTAAAATAAGTTAAATGTCTAGAGGGAGGGACACTTCTTTTATTTTCACAAAGGCTACCAGCAGCCTTGGGATGGGACATCTTCTGAAATTAAACTCTGAGATTCCCATCAGACTGTACAACATTAGAATGAAAAGGGCTTAGCAGAGAAAACAGAGGCCTAAGGGGAAGAAGGAACTTGCTTAAGGTTGCACAGCAAGTCAGAGACAGAGCTGGAGTTAGAACCCTAACCTGTCTTCCTGTCCTTGGTCCTTTCCACTGCACCCATTTTGTAGCTCTCACTTGTGCCTATATTGCAGCCCTTCTGTTTAGTTGGTCTATGCCAGATAAATGTATATGATAAGTTTAGCCCCAAATGAGCCCATTTCATTTGATTATTCCAGGATTTAGCCAACATTCTTTTTATGCCTCTGTAATTTGATAAACATTTATACAGTTTTATACTATAAACGATAAAATGCAGGTTTTTCTTAGAAAATTTTCTCCCAGGCTTGGTGCTTACAAAATGAGGATTCCCCAATCATGAAGGCTGTTGTGCTCTGGCAGTTTGCCCATAAACACAGAACAGCTCTTATCCTGTGACTTCTGTACTCAAACACGATATATATCTCCCCATCGACTATGGGCTAAAGTCCATTTTCTTCAGCTTGGCAAGTATGACCCTCTGTGACCTGGCCACTGTCTACTTTCCATTCTCATCTCACAGCCCAAGTCCATATCTCTAACAGTGGCCACCCAGCCTTCCTTCTCTCCACCAAACATCTTCCAATTAGTTCCTGGTTCCACGACTTTGCCAGAAATACACTTCCTCACCCTTCTGTGTCTAAGAAACCATTACTGGACCTTCAAGGCCAAACTCTAATCCTTTCCTCTTCATGGAGTCTTCCTCTTTCTTTCTCTTTGGCATGACTACCCCCCTCCCTTCACTAAGAGCACTCTGCATCTCTCTTGAATTATTACTTATATTTGGATTGTTTGTGTGCCTGTCTATGCTCCCAGTAGACTAGGCAGTGGGATGAAATAGGGAAAGGGACCATGCTGTCTTGTTAACTACTTTTAGAACAAAGTTTGCTATAGACTATGCACTCAGTAAGTGGTGAATTAACAAAGTAATTGGTCCATTTGCTTGCATCTATTTATTATTTTATTAAATATTTATGAAAATATTTATCAGTACCTACTCTATGCCAGACACTAGGGAGTTAGTGATGAGCAAGAAAGATGTAGTATCGGGTTCATTTGAGCTTACAGATTATGCAGAGACAGGAAAGTAAACAGTTACTAAAGAGTGTGGAAAGTGTCACTACAGAGTATACACAGAATGCCAAAGAGTGGATGTTATATATACTTCCAGGAAAAAGTGACATTTAAATTGAGACCCTAATGACGAATAGGAATTAGCTCGGTGAGGAAAGTGGGAAGGGAGAGTGTTGCAAGCAGAAGGAATAGGATGTAAGAAGATTTGAAAGTGAAATAAAACAAAATTCACTCAAGGAACTGAGAGGACAAGCTTTGAACTAGAACAACGAGTGGTGGGAAGACATGAGGCTGACAAGGTTGGCAGCAGTCAGAACATTCAGGGCCTTGTAAGCCATATCATGGAATCAGATTTTGTCCTAGAAGCAAAAGGGAACATTTGCAGGATCTTAAGCAGGGAGATGACACTGTCAAATTAGTTTGTGATTGCATCCACCCCCATCACCTCTTTCATGTGTCACAGTGAAGGGAGTCTGGCTTCTCCCTGGGTTTATATGATGGTTAGCATCTGTGCCCTCTGGGGCCACTTCCTGTTCATGAAGCCAGTTATCATCTGTCTTTTTTTTGTCATTAAAAGGAGAGGCCATTTCTCTCCACGCCACCTGGTCTTTCCTAACGAGGCAGCTTTGAAGAAGCTTCTTCCCCAAGGGTTAGATTATGATTTCTCTTGCTTTACTTAACTGTCTCTACTCTCCTAATCTTTCCTTCCACCTGACTGGTGTTTGACTTTGGCCTCTTTTCCTTCTGATTACTTTTCCAACTCTGACCTGCTCCAGACCTGTCTCCTAGCAAGACCTCTAGTGGCACTAATTCCATGTCCAGGCTCTTTGTGACTGGAAGCCTGGGCAGCTTTGTTCTTTGTTCCCACATCAAATTAGAAGATTTGAACTAGTAACCTCTTTGGGCAAGGACTTTAGCTTGTGGTGCTTGAAAGTTGTGTTTGCATCTATTCCAATTCCCAAATAATTGCTCCCAGCAATATGCATAGTACCTCCCACTGTCACACTGAAGGATCATTGCCCAGGCCCTGCACTCTTTGTTTCCTGTCTTTGCAGGGGCACAAACCACAATTTATGGGCCCTTCAGTACTGTCTTTGTGGCAGAGCAGCTCTCGTTCGTGCAAGCCTTATTGGCACCAATCCTGATGTTGGCCATTTATACACTCAGAAGAAAAACTTCTTAAGCCCTTATAGACTTTAACTTTAAATGTCCTGTTGATGTTCAAAAAATTACAAACCATTAAAAGATGCTCTGTTTTGTTATCTATATAGTAAAGTTTCATGAATAGATACACTTCTCAACAGTGGGGGAAATGATTTAATGCATTTTGGCACATCCACTTAACAAGGCCTACAACCTTAAAAATGATGACAGTGGTGATATAGCAACAAGCAAGCAAGTCCATGATAAGAGCAAAGGACAAGTTATAAATTTCCGTGTAAAACAGTCACAGCTGGGAAAGTCCTATATGCTTATGGACAAGAGTGGGAAGAGAATATAAAAGACAAAAGTAATTATAATCAAAGTACCCAGTAAATTACAGTTATGAGGTACTTCTATGTACATTATTTCATTTAATGCTTACAAAATCCCTGGGTGGTTGGCATTATTGTCATACTCATTCTGCAGATGAACACAGCGGAAGCTTAGTGAAGCTGAGCAGCTTCAGACTGCCAGGGAATGGCAATATCAGGACTCAAAAACTGATTGTCTCTGATTATGACATCCTGTTTGATTCATATAGCTAGTGGGACTACAGGTACATTTTGATTTCTATTAATGTTATAATGTTATTATAAAAAGTAAGGAATGTTAAATGTATACAAATAACTGGAATAATCGAGATTCAGGACATCCTTTAGCAAGGAAATTAATGAGTGTAACTCAGCAAGATTGACTGTGAGAACATCTTGTAATCTTTGTTTTCCCCCTATTTTTTTCCTCATATTTTTGTAAACTCCCTGGATCTATTTCTCTGTAGTGATTAGCAGGATAGAAAAAGAAAGAAAGAAAGAAAAATAGAAAGGAAAGAAAGAAGAAAGAGAGGAAAAAAAAAGAAATATGCAAGAAGTTATAGTGATTCCTAGCCTTATTCACATGTCCCCTTTCCAGATTCACCAGTTTAGCAAGTAGGGATAGCTCTCTCACCAGTCCTCTGGTCCTGTCTTTCAGGCATTCTGCCCATTCTGCATTTTTCCTTTTTCCTAAGACTTATTCTACCCCAATATCTGTGAGGACTCCACCATCCTCTCTGCTCCTAACACTACTACGGCCATGAAAATACTTTAAGAGTTGGACCACCTAACTCCTACAGAGGACTATTTCCAACTTTCGAGTATCTACATTTTTTGATACAGGGCTTGTTAAGTGCCAGACCACATGCTATAGTATGATGTAAGTGTTGCAAAGCTTAATGCCACATGGCTTCTGCCCTGTAAAGGAGCATTAGGGCTGAGAAGTCATAAGCTCAAATCCAAGGTCAACACTTCCTGGCAATGTGACTTGCTTCAGGTTATAAGGTGAGATAGTGATAGAGAGCTAGGCTAAAAAGCACCTCTTATATATATATATTTTTTTTTTGAAAAAAAAAAAACTAAAGCCTATCCTTTTTCAATTTTTAAAAGCATATTTACATATAAAATGTGCATTTTAATGTAAACCATTCTAAAATTACCTATATGTTAATTTTCCTAAGTAAATCAGTACCAAGTAGAAAAGAAGACTTTTTCCTATTTGACTCAGTGATGTAGCCCTTTTTGCTCCTGCACTGAATGGCCTCAGATTGTATGATTCTTCATCATCTCCTTGCCTGCTAGCTTCAATATGGGGTACAGATGCTAAGCACAGTCCAGGATTCAGATTGTCTTTCATTCAGAACTTAATTCTGCAACATAATCACTGTGTATCTTTGGAAATTGATCTAATCTCTCTCGGCCTCAAACTGCTCATCCCTTAAAAAGTGCAAGTAAAAAGTAGAAGAGAAAGAGAAAGGGGAGGAGAGAACCTTGGAAGAATTAATAACTGAAAACTTTCTAAATCTGAGGAAGGAAATGGACATCCAAATCCAAGAAGCTCAAAAGACTGCAACTATGATGAATCCAAAGAGATCCACACTGAGAAACAATATAATCAAACTGTCAAAAGACAAAGACAAAGAAATAATCTTTAAAGCAGCAAAAGAAAAGCAACTTGTCATGTGCAAAGAAGCACCCATAAGATTGTCAGCAGACTTCTCAGCAGAATTGTTACAGGCCAGAAGAGATGAAGATGATATATTTAAGGTGCGGAAATTAAAAAAAACAAAAAACATGTCAACCAAAAATACTAAATCTGACAAAATTCTTCAAAAATGAGGGGGAAAATCACTTTCAGTTAAACAAAGCTGAGGGCAGTTCACCATCAGACCTGCCTCATAAGAAATGCTAAAGGGAATTGTACAAATTGAAACAAGAGGACACTAAACATCAATACAAAAACATACAAGAATATAAAGTTATGTGAAGGTAAATAAATACATCAGTACAGAATCCTATAATAATGTAATGATGGTACATAAATTACTGTTAATCCAGGTATAGAACTTTAAAATATAAGAGCCTAAGCAATAACTATAATTATAAAACTATGTTAATGGATACAAATATAAAGATATATTTTATAACATTGATAATGTAAAGTGGAGGGGGAAGATAAATAAATAGAGTTTTATATGTAGTTGAAGTTAAATTGTTATCAGTTTAAAATAGATTATTATCATTGTAATATATTTTATGTAATTTCCAGGTTAACCAAAACTAAAATATCTATAGGAGCTGGGTTGTCTATACTTATATCAGACAAAATAGACTAAGCCCAAAACTATAATAAGAAACAAAGAAAAACATTATATAATAAGAAAAGTGTCAATTCACCAGGAAGATATAAATTTATACACAAATGTACACACACCTAACAGCAGAGTAGCTAAATACAAGAAGAAACAAAGATTGACAGAACTGATGAAAGAAATAGTAGTAATACAATAATACTAGGAGATTTCAACAGCCCATTTGCAATAACAGATAGAACAAACACACAGAAGATCAATTGGGAAATAGAGGATTTGAACAACACCATAGACCAACTGGACCTAACAGACATATGCAAAATGCTCTACTCAACAACAACAGCATGCATATTATTTTCAAGAACACATAGAACATTCTTTAAAATGGATTTCATGTTAGGCCACAAAGCAACTTTTAATAAAGGTAACAAAATTAAAATTATACCAAGGATGTTTTCTGACCACAATGGAATAAAAATAGTAATCAATAGAAAAAAAACTGGAAAATTCAAAAATATGTGCAAACTAATCAATACACTATTGAACAGCCAATGTGTCAAAGAAGAAATCATAAGGAAAATTACAAAATATCTTGAGACAAATAAAAATACAACATACCAAAACTTTTGGAGTGCAGTAAAATAAGTAGTGAGAGGAGAATTCTTAATAATAAATGCCTACATTAAAAAAGAATAAAGACATCAAATCAACGATCTAACTTCATACTTCAATGAACCAGAAAAATAAAATGAAAGCCCAGAGTTAGTAGAAGGAAGAAAATAACAAAAATTAGAATAGAAATAAACTAAATGGAAAGTAGAAAAAGTATAAAAAAATAAAACTAAGAGTTTTTGTTAAGATAAAAATAAATGACAAACCCTTAACTATACCAGGAAAGAAAACAGAAGACTCAAATAACTAATATGAGAAATGAAAGAAGAGGGCCAGAAAAATGGCAGATAGGAGACAGGACTAATGTACAGCTCCCACTTGGGTTGACAGAAGAGCATATAGAGACTCACGCTGTGAACTTTTGCTCCAAGAACAACCACAGGAATATACTAAGAGAACAGAAAGAATTCACAGACCCTTTGAAAGGCCAAAAAACTGGGAGTTCCCAACAAGTGATAGGGTGAAAACTCTGCCTCCAAACACACATCACTACTGGGGAACCTAAAATGCTAAATCATTGGAAAAGTATTTAACTTTATCTAGTGCTGAAATGGATTCAGGGAACTGAGCAATATATCAAAGATAAAGAAGGAAATTATATAATGATAAAAGGATTAGTCTAACAGGAAAATATCACAATCCTATATATGCGCCTAATACTGGAGCTCCCAAGTTTATAAAATCACTACTACCAGACCCAAGAAATGAGATGGATGGCAACACAATTATAGAGGGATAGATATTTACAGAACATTTTACCCAACAACTGCAGAATATGCATTCTTTTCAATAGTACATGGAAAATTCTGTAAGAGAGACCATATCGTAGACCACAAAACAAATCTTTAGTAAGAAAAACAAAATTATATCAAGTACTTTCTCAGACCACAATGGAGTAAAACTGGAAATTAACTCTAAAGGAACTCTCAAAACTATACATATACATGAAAATTAAATAACCTCCTCCTGAATAATCTTAGGGTAAACAATGAAATCAAGATGGAAACTTAGAAATTCCTTGAGCCGAATGAAAATAGTGACAAAACCTATCAAAACCTCTGGGATACAGCAAAAGCACCACTAAGAGGAAAGTTCACAGCATTAAATGCTTACATCAAAAAGTCTGAAAGAGAACAAATAGACAATCTAAGGTCACCCCTCAAGGAACTAGAGAAACAAGAACAAACAAATCCCAAACCTAACAGAGAAAAGTAAATAACAAAGATCAGAGCAGAACTAAGTGAAATTGAAACAAAAAAATACAAAAGATAAATAAAACAAAAAGCTAGCTCTTTGAAAAGATAAACAAAATTGATAGATCATTAGTGAGATTAACCAAGAAAAGAAGAGAGAAGATCCAAATTATGTCAATTAGAAACAAAATGGAAGATATTACAACGGATACCACAGAAAAACAAAAGATTTTTCAAGGCAACTATGAACACCTTTGTATGTACAAACTAGAAAACCTAGAGGAGATGGATAAATTCTTGGAGATATACAACCATACTAAAGTTAAACCAGGAAGAAATAAAATCTCTGAACAGACAAATGAGATGTAGCGAGATTGAAACAGTAATAAAAAAAATGCCAACAAAAAAATATCCTGGACCAAACAGATTCACAGCTGAATACTATCAGACATTCAAAGAAGAATTGGTACTAATCCTACTGAAATTATTCCAAAAGATAGAGGAAGAGAGAATCCTCCCTAAACCATTCTATGAAACTAGTATTATCCTAATACCCAAACCAGGAAAGAATATAACAACAAAAAAAGAAATCTACAGACCAATAACTCAGATGAACATAGTTGCAAAAATTTTCAACAAAATTCTAACTAACTGAATCCAACAGCATAACAAAAAGATAATCCACCATGACCAAATGGGTTTCTTACCAGGGATGCAAGGTTTGTTTAACATATGCACGTCAATAAATGTGATACACCACAAAGACAGAATTAAAAAAAAAATCAAGGGACAGAGATGGCCCACTAGAAGTAGCTGTGGTTGAAGGCCCCCACAGAGAAGAACAAAAATGGCAAGTGAATCCTGCATCGGCAACAGAGGTATCCAGGTTATCTCATTTGAACTGACTAGGTGGTTGGTGTGAGGAAATGTAGGGTGGTGTGACAGCACACATGGGAGCCACATGGAGAAAGAGGAGCTCCCACCACCAGCCAAGGGAGGCAGTGAGTGATCATGCTACCCTGTCTGTGAAACCATACTTTTTCCACAGATCTGTGCAACCCATGGATCATGAGATTCCCCCTTGTGAGTCCATGCCACCAGGGCCTCTGATATCCCTGGGAAAGAGCTCCTGGGAGAATGGGCAGCCACATTCTCCATGTAGCAGCAGACTTAGTCTTTCCCCCTACTGGCTCCGAGGGATCCAGGCAGTCCAGATGAGTGAGATTCTCCCCAGCACTGTTGGTGGGAGTGTAAATTAGTTCAACCATTGTGGAAGACAGTGTGGCAATTCCTCAAGGAATTCTAGAAATGAAATTATATTTCACCCAGCAATCCCATTACTGGGCATATACCCAAATCATTCAATTATAAATCATTCAATTATAAAGACACATGTACACGTATGTTTATTGAGGCACTGTCCACAATAGCAAAGACGTGGAACCAACCCAAATGCCCATCAATGATAGACTGGATAAAGAATATGTGGCACATATACACCATGGAATACTATGCAGCCATAAAAAAGGATGCATTCATTTTCTTTGCAGGGACATGGATGAATCCGGAAACCATCATTCTCAGCAAACTGACACGAGAACAGAAAACCAAACACCACATGTTCTCACTCATAAGTGGGTGTTGAACAATGAGAACACATGGACACAGGAAGTGGAACATCACACACGAGGGCCTGTTGGAGGGTGGGGGGTTAGGGGAGGGATAGCAGTGGGGTGGGGGCTAGGAGAGGGATAGAATTAGGAGAAATACCTAATACAGATGTTGAGGTGATGGATGCAGCAAACCACAATGGCATATATATACCTATATAACAAAGCTGCATGTTCTGCACATGTACCCCAGGACTTAAAGTATAATTAAAAAAAGAAAAGAAGAAAGCTCAAAGTTTCATGCTTCTTGATATCAAAACATATTACAAACCACAGTAATCAAAACAGTATTATACTAGTATAAAGATAAACATATAAACCAACAGAACAGCAGAGAGAACTCAGAAATAAACATATGGTCAAATGATCTTTAACAAGGGTGTCAAGACTACACAATGGGGAAGAGATAATTTATCCAACAAATGGTATTGGGAAAATTGTATATTTACATGCAAAAGAATGAAGTTGTATGCTTACCTAAAACATATACAAAAGTGTATGAAAAGTAACTCGAGATTGCTTAAAGACCTAAACATATAACCTGAAACTATAAAACCCCTAGAAGAAAACAGAGGAGTAAATCTCTATGACATTGCTCTGGGCAATAACTTTTTTGGATACAACACCAAAAGCAGAGCAAATGCAAGATTAGACAAAGAGAATGACATCAAACTTAAAAATTTCTGCACTGCAAAGACAATAATCAACCCATGGAATGGAAGACAATATTTGCAAGCCAAAGCAAAACTTGACAAATGGAATCTACTTAAACTAAAGAACTTCTGCACAGCAGAAGAAACTACCATCAGAGTGAACAGACAACCTACAGAATGGGAAAAAAATTTCACAATTTATCCATCTGATGTGGATCTAATATCAAGCATCTACAAGGAACTTAAAAGTTACAAGAAACAAAAAACAAACAATCCCATTAAAAAGTAGGTAAAGGACATGAACACTTACCAAAAGAAGACATACATGCTCCCAAAAAACCTATGAAGAAAGCTCGACATCACTAATCATTAGAGAAACACAAATCAAAACCAAGATGAGATACCATCTCACAGCAGTTAGAATGGTTATTATTAAAAAATCAAGAAACAACAGATGCTGGTGAGGCTGTGGAGAAAGAGGAATGCTTTTACACAATTGGTGGGAATGTAAACTAGTTCAACCATTGTACAAGATGGTGTGGTGATTCCTCAAAGATCTAAAACCAGAAATATCATTTGACCCAACAATCACATTACTGGGTATATACCCAAAGAAATATAAATCATTATATTACAAAAATACATGCACACGTATGTTCATTACAGTAGTATTCACAATAGCAAAGACATAGAATCAACTGAAATGCCCATCAATGATAAACTGGATAAAGAAAATGTGGTACATATACATCGTGGAATACTATGCAGCCGTAAAAAGAACAAGATCATGTCCTTTGCAGGGACATGGATGGAACTGGAAGCCATGATACTCAGAAAACTAACACAGGAACAGAAAACCAAACCTGCATGTTCTCACTTATGAGTGGGAACTGACAAGTGAGAACACATGGACACAGGGAGGGGAACAACACACACTGGGACCTGTTAGGAGGGTCAGGAGAGGGAGAGCATCAGGATAAAGAGCCAATGCGTGCAGGGCTTCATACTTAGGTGATGGGTTAATAGGTGCAGCAAACCACTGTAGCACTCATTTACTTATGTAGTGAACCTGCATATCCTGCGCATGTATCCAGGAACTTAAAATTAAAATAAAATAAATTTTTTAGAAAAGAAAGAAAGGAAAATATTTACCAGCATATATATCTGACATGGGGTTAATATCCAGGATATATCAAGTACTCCTCAAATCAACAACAAAAACCAAATAATTCAATTAACAATGGGCAAAGGCCTTGAATAGACATTTCTCCAAAGATGATATACAAATGGCCAACGAATGTATGCAAACATGCTCAGCATCACTAATCATCAGGGAAATTCAAGTCAAAACTACAATGTGATATCACTTCACATCCATTAGGATGGCCACTATTTAAAAATGGAAAATAAGTGTTGAGAAAAATGTGGAAGAATTGGAATCCTTTTGCACTGCTGGTGGGAATGTAAAATGATACAGTCACTATGGAAAATAGCGCAGAAGTTCTTCAAAACATTAAAGATAGAATTACCATATGGTCCAGCAATTCCACTGCCGGATTTATATCTGAAAGAATTGAAAACAGAATATCAAAGAGGTATTTGCACAGCCATGATCATTGCAGCATTATTCACAATAGCCAAGAAGTGGAAGCAATGTAAGTGTCCACTGCTTGATAAATGGATAAAGACAATGTGGTACATACATACAATAAAATATTATTCAGCCTTGAAGAAGAAAATTTTGTCATATGGTACAACTTCCAAATTCATCCAAGTTGTACCATATGAAGTATTGTGCTAAGGATCTGTTATTGAGGACATTATGCTAAGTGAAATAAGCCAACCACAGACAGGAAAATACTGCATTAATCCACCTATATGAGGTGTCCAAAGTAGTCAAACTCATAGAAGAAGAAAGTATAGTACTGATCGTTAGGGGCTACAGAGAGAGGTACATAGGAGTTGTTGTTCCATGGGTACAGAGTTTCAGTTTTGCAAGATGCAAACTTTATAGAGATCTGTTGTACAACAATGTTCATATAGTTAAAACTATTGTACTGTGTACTTAAAAATTGTTTAGATGGAGGTTTTCTGTTATATGTTTTTACCACAATAATTTAAAAAGTATGGAGATAATAGTATTTGACACTACATTACTTGATTGCATAGAATTAAATAAGTTATTGTGTACAGAGTACTTATTATGGTACCTGACATTCCGTAAGTGATGTTATCATCCTTGTGTTTATTATCACATTAAATGTATCTATTTGGCTTTAACTAGCTGAAACCCATGACCCAAGGACTAAGAACAGAAGTTAAGTGTTAAAAGAGAGGAAATCAATCCCTGACATCTGAGAGCTGGTTGGGCATTCACAGCTAGACGTTCGTGTTCTCTAATTAAGCATAAACAATTACACAGAGCATCAACATCAGATAAGGCCATTCTGTGGCTTTGATGGATCAAGACTACTTGTAAACAAGTCTGAGCACAGGCATAAGCAAGAAGATTGTCCAAATCACAAAACTGACCAAAAAAATCCCACTACCCTGGCTAATATGAGTAACTGCTACTTTTTTAACGAGTTATAGACTTATTTTGTTTTTCCCATCTTCCAGATAAAAATTAAGACATTCAAATCATAGAATTACCCCCACTCCTCACAGCATCCAGTCTGTAACAGAGTCCCATTTCATTGAACCTTCCCCTAAAACACTTAATGCAATCCGAGATCCTATGATAATCCTATAGGTGATTTCTGTCCTCCTCTTCTTGTAGCACCATACAATTCCTCCCCATGATGTGTGGTCACCCTCATTGCAACAAGTCAATAATTCTGATTTGTTGAACTACACTGTGGTCCTGATGGTCTCTGGCTGGAGGAAAATTAACAGTGCTGACCCTGCCAAGTGTAGCCTGGTATCTACTGATAACAGTGCAGTAGTACAGATGCCCTCCTATAATGACAATGTATTTCAATGAAGCCTACCTCCTCCTCAAAGTCATCATGGATTTACTCAGTTCGAAACAGTCTCTCCCTTTCCTTCCCTCCCATAACATTTGCAATGTACCCCATTACCACCCTAGTCTCTCTCTGGAGCACAGCCTGGGAAACAGCAAAGACTAATGGGTGAAGGCACCAGCTTCAGAGTCACAGCCCTCTAGGTTGGAATCCCAGAACTTCCCCCTTACAACTGTGTAGCCTTAGGCAAGGCACTACATCTGTAAAACCTATATTACTTCTGTTGTCAAATGAAGAAAATGGTATTTTCTTTTCTTAACCTAACTCATTTGTGTTATGAGGATTAACAGGATAATGTACAGAAAGCATTTAGTCTAGTGTCTGGGACACAGGAAATATTAAATGTGATGTACTTCTATTATTATATTTATTATACAAAATTCTTTATCCCTGAAGAAATTTAGACCTTATGAAAAAAAAAGTATTAAGGGGACTGAGATTATGAATCATGATCAGGGCCTCTCCAGGTTGATCTAAGGCTGTGGAGACTTCCATCTCTGGGTCTCTTCTCCGTTGAACAATCTGTATTTGCCCTACACTCTACAGTGGTAGAGGGGTTACCCATGCTTCTTCCTTAGTATACTGTCCTAATATCTGGACTACTGCACTATATCAGTAGATACCTGACTACACTTGGCAGGGTCAGCCACCACTGTCTTTGTTGGCCTTGGCTCTGCATGGGGAAAACAGCAAGACCAAGTGTATTGATCTTGGCCTTGTTTAACCTTTCCTTAACTTTTCTTTTCTCCTCCTCAGGTTTCACTGCAAGACTCTTTACTCCGTCTTTGTCTTTTCATTTACTTCCCTTTTTATTTCTCTACCTCTTATTCCCTCTTTTTTTCCCTTCAAATTATTGCCAGTAGGAATGACTCCTAATTCCTGTATACTGAGACTAAAACTAACACTGATACTAAAAAGGCCAAAAGTGAATTTGCGTTGCCTAGATTGTTATAAGAAGTATTATAGTTGGGAGAGATAGTTGTGCCATATACAAGGCTGCATGAACTCACTACTCAAAAGCGGTTCAAGCAAAATGCCACAGGAGCTTGGGGAAGGAGAATGGAGTGTGGGGATACATGGAGGCTACATAGAGAATGCAGTCAATGGACAATGTGATGGATGAACAGAGGAGGTCAGAGACAGGGAGTAAAGAGATGCTTCGAAAGGTTCTTCAAATACTCAAGTAGAAAAGTACTGACAATCCGATTGAAAGAAGTGAGTGTACGTGGGAATGGAAAAGAGGGAGGGGTAAGAGAGACTTGGGTCCACAGACCACACAAGACAGAAAGTGGCATGCTGCAGGGGACAGAGACTGTGAATGGGCTCTGTGATCCAATGCTAGGAGATCAATACCACTCATAAGCTGAGTGCCCTTGGGCATATCACTTCTTTTCTTGTGCCTCAGTTTTCTCACCTGTAAAAACGGGGATGATAAGTATCTGCTTCATGAGATTGTTGTCAAAATTAGATATGTTGAAATGTCATTGTGTTTTCTTATCTTTTGATGGGATAATTCTGCAAATACATTCTTGGTATTATTACCAAGAAAATGGAGTTAACAGGAGAACCTATGATTACAGCAGCTGGAGCCATTGGACTGCTTGAAACTATGTATTCAACCTTTTCAGGATTACTCTGGATCATTCTCATTCAATGGTGGGGAATTATTGTCCCTGATGTAGATCTTCCTGGAACATCTTCACCCCAAAGCAGTGGGGATGTTAAAGGGCTTGTTATGAAGCTCCCACATCTGGCCATAGCCAGAATGAGGCTCAATGGTTGGTTAAAAAGCACTTCCACCTGCTTGCAAAAATGCTGACCAAAAATAAATAAATAAATAAAATAAAATTTAAAAAAGCAGCAGCAGCACTTTCACCTTAACACACTACGTCTGTGAAAATGAAGGAAGAAAGATGGGGTTGTTTTTGCTAGTCATGTCTTGTGAAAGAGTTCCCTCACAAACTCACCTCCTCAAATTCTCTGACTCTGAAAGGGAAGCATTCACACATGCTATTTCTATAAAATTACCTTTATAGCCACTTAAACACATGCCTGCTTTATTTTGTGTTTCTTTTGCTACATGACTAATTGGGACTTGAGGGAAGCATTGAGCAGCACACCTGTTTTATCCGTTGTGACTATCTCTGCTCTCCAGAGAACATGTTCACACTGTGTAAAAAGGAGAAATATGAGCATTGTCATTACCAACTGCTTATTGTTTCCTTTCCCCAAATCAGGTTTAGTGCATCAACCTAGTAAACCATATGCTGAAAGTTATTGGAGATGGTTTTAAGAAGAGATAAGCCAAAAGGTTGTTTTGAATTGTTATGGCATGGAGGTGCCAGCCCCTTCAAAATATTGTGAAGTATATCATGCACACAAAATGCTATTACTACTGCTAATAAAAATTACCCACCAACAACCTTATGAAATATTACCAGTAATTTAGAACCCCCCTCTATGCCCTGTCCCTCCTTCCTTGCCCCAGTTGTAACTTTTCTTTGGAATTTGTATTGATCATCCCTTTGCTCTTTGTTTTTTCCATCTTCTAGATAAAAATTAAGATACCCAAATCATAGAATTACCCCTACTCCTCCCTTAGTTTTTGTGCTTATACAGCCATTCCTGAGCAGCTGTATTGTCTAGTTTTGCCTGGTTTGGGGCTTTGAATGAAATCCTAGTCAGGGAATTTTCTGTTCTTTGTTTCTTTTATTGACTTTGCCCTTTTTGAGAGTTTCCACGTTGATGCATCTATCTGTAGTTGGTTCATAACCTGTGTGAATGCCCCCTTCCCTGGAGTTCTGCCATACACAGAGTAGCCCAGGTTGTAATGTAATCATTGTATCAATAAACCACAATTCATTTACTTATCCTGCCAGTGATCAATAATCGGACTTATTTCCAGGTTTTGGTTATTTGGTGCAATGCTGCGATGAACATTCTTATATACTTCTCATGGTGTAAATATTTTTAGAGGAGGAGGAGGAGATCCAAGATGGCCATTTAGGAACAGCTCAGGATTGCAGCTCCCAGTGAAAGCGCAGAGGGTGAGTGGACGCCGCGTTTTTATTGCCCACAGACTAGGAAATTCCCGGGCAGAGGTGCTCCACGCTCGCCAGCGCGGCTGTTGTGGCCAGCGCTGCTTTGCCCCGCGCGGCTGCTTTGTCGGCGCCCCGGAGCCGCGGTTCTCCGTACAAAATACACCGGTCCGGGTGCCCTTTTGGCTGGCGATTGGAGCCACGGGAAGTCGCCCATATGCTGGTTCAAAAAGGGGACTGAGCAGAGAACCAGGACAGTAGATTCCAGGGCAAAAAAAAAAAAAAGAAAAAAAAGCGCCACAAACCTCAGTGCCGCTGTTTAAGCCAGCGCAGTGAGTGGCCGCAGGGGAAAACAAACAGACCCCGGCGCCTCTTCAACAGGCGACTGGAACACCAACTTAAAAAAGGCTCTGAGGCAGGGAGCCAGGCGATCAGGCTCGGCTGGCCCCACCCCCATAAAAGAACAGCAACCAGAAACTCTGGATTGAGAATTTCACAGCAAGCGCAGCTGAACCCGGGACAGTCCAGCTCTGTGGGGGAGGGGCGTCCGCCATTACCGAGGCAGCCCGCCGTTGCCAAGGCAAACCGCCATTGCTGAGGCAGCCCGCCGTTGCCAAGGCAACACGCCACAGCAGAGACTCCGCCCCAACAGAGGCGGGCCACCATCGCCAAAGCAGTTCTAACTACACCCATATAAACAGGACTGCAGGGAAGTTCACTCGGCAGCGGGGCGCAGCCCACAGCAGCTCAGCAAAGCTGCTATAGGCCGACAGTGACTAGGCTGCCTCCTTGCTGGGCTGGGCAGGTCTGAAGGAAAAAAAGAAAAAAAAAAAAAAAAAAGAAGGCAGCAGCATAACGGAAACTCATAAATAAAGCCCTAAATCCCTGGGACAGAGCACCTGGGAACAAAAAGCAGTTTATGAGTTCTGCTGCAGCAGACCTAAAAGTACCTGCCCAGCAGCTCTGAATGAACAACAACAGAGCTCACAGCTCACCATCTGAGCTCCTATAAAGAAAAGACCGTCTCCTCAAGCAGCTCCCTGACCCCTATATATCCAAAAAGACACCTCATAGAAGAGAGATCAGATTGACACTAGGCGGGTATCCTTCTGGGACAAAGATAGAAGAAGAAGAAAACTGGTAACAACCCTTGCTGTTCAACAGCTGCTGCAGGTGAACCCCAGGCAAGCAGGGCCTGGAGTGAACCTCAGCAGACCTACAGCAGAGGGGCCAGACTGTCAGAAGGAAAACCAAGAAGCAGAAATAACCTCATCATCAACAAACAGAACGTCAATCTGAAAGATTTGAGACCCAATCTGAAAGCCAGCAACTATAAAGTCGACAGGTGGATAAATCCTTAAGGATGGGAAGAAACCGGCGCAAAAAGGATGAAAACACCTGAAACCAGAACACCTCTCCTCCTAAAAGGGATCACAACTCCTCGCCAGCAAGGGAACAAGGTTGGATGGAGAATGAGTGTGATGAAATGACAGAATCAGAATTCAGAAGGTGGGTAGTAAGAAACTTCTGTGAACTTAAAGAACATGTTCTAACCAAATGCAAAGAAACTAAGAACCTTGAAAAAAGATTTGACGAAATGCTAACAAGAATGGACAAAATAGAAAGGAATATAAGTGAATTGATGGAGCTGAAAAATGCAACACGAGAACTTCGTGAAGCATGCACAAGTATCAACAGCCGACTTGACCAAGCAGAAGAAAGGATATCAGAGGTCGAAGATCAACTCAATGAAATAAAACGGGAAGGCAAGACTGGAGAAAAAAAGGTAAAAAGGAACGAACAAAGTCTCCAAGAAATGTGGGACTATGTGAAAAGACCTAATCTACGTTTGATAGGCGTACCCGAATGCGACGAAGAGAATGAATCCAAGCTGGAAAATACTCTGCAGGATATTATCCAGGAAAACTTCCCCAACCTAGCAAGGCAGGCAAACATTCAAGTCCAGGAAATACAGAGAACACCACAAAGATATTCGTCAAGAAGAGCAACCCCAAGGCACATAATCGTCAGATTCACCAGGGTCGAAATGAAGGAGAAAATACTAAGGGCAGCCAGAGAGAAAGGTCGGGTTACCCACAAAGGGAAGCCCATCAGACTCACAGCAGATCTCTCAGCAGAAACCCTACAAGCCAGAAGAGAATGGGGGCCAATATTCAACATCCTTAAAGAAAAGAACTTTCAACCCAGAATCTCCTATCCAGCCAAACTAAGCTTCATAAGTGAAGGAAAAATAAAATCCTTTGGGAACATGCAAGTACTCAGAGATTTCGTCACCACCAGGCCAGCTCTACAAGAGCTCCTGAAAGAGGGTCTACACATATAAAGGAACAACAAGTACCAGCTCAACTAAAGGGCAAAACAGCCAGCTAGCACCAAAATGGCAGTATCAAATTCACACATAACAATATTAACCCTAAATGTAAATGGACTAAATGCCCCAATCAAAAGACACAGACTGGCAAATTGGATAAAAAGACAAAACCCATCGGTGTGCTGTATCCAGGAAACCCATCTCACATGCAAGGATACACAAAGGCTCAAAATAAAGGGATGGAGGAAGATTTACCAAGCAAATGGAGAGCAAAAAAAAGCAGGAGTTGCAATTCTCATCTCTGATAAATTAGACTTTAAAGCAACAAAGATCATAAGAGACAAAGAGGGACATTACATAATGGTAAAAGGATCAATGCAACAAGAAGAGCTAACGATCCTAAATATATACGCACCCATTATAGGAGCACCCAGATACATAAGGCAAGTTCTTAATGACTTACAAAGGGACTTAGACTCCCACACAATAATAGTGGGAGACTTTAACACCCCATTGTCAACATTAGACAGATCAACCAGACAGAAAATTAACAAGGATATCCAGGACTTGAACTCAGACCTGGACCAAGCAAGCCTAATAGACATTTACAGAACTCTCCACCCCAAATCCACAGAATATACATTCTGCTCAGCACCACATCACACCTACTCTAAAATTGACCACATAATTGGGAGTAAATCACTCCTCAGCAAATGCAAAAGAACGGAAATCGTAACAAACAGTCTCTCAGACCACAGTGCAATCAAGTTAGAACTCAGAATTCAAAAACTAACTCAGAACCGCACAGCTTCATGGAAACTGAACAACTTGCTCTTGAATGTTGACTGGATAAACAATGAAATGAAGGCAGAAATAAAGATGTTCTTCGAAACCAACGAGAATGAAGACACAACATACCAAAATCTCTGGGACACATTTAAAGCAGTATCTAGAGGAAAATATATAGCAATAAGTGCCCACATGAGAAGCAAGGAGAGATCAAAAATTGACACCCTATCGTCAAAACTGAAAGAGCTAGAGGAGCAAGATCAAAAAAACTCAAAGTCTAGCAGAAGACAAGAAATAGCTAAGATCAGAGCAGAACTGAAGGAGATAGAGACACAAAAAACCCTTCAAAAAATCAATAAATCCAGGAGCTGGTTTTTTGAAAAGATCAACAAAATAGACAGACCACTAGCCAGATTAATAAAAAAGAAAAGAGAGAATAATCAAACAGATGCAATAAAAAATGATAAAGGGGATATCACCACAGATTCCACAGAAATTCAAACCATCATCAGAGATTATTACAAACAACTCTATGCACACAAACTAATAAACCTGGAAGAAATGGATAAATTCCTGGACACTTGCCTCCTGCCAAGCCTAAACCAGGAAGAAGCCGAAACCCTGAACAGACCCATAGCAAGGTCTGAAGTTGAGGCAGCAATTAAGAGCTTACCACCCAAAAAAAGCCCAGGTCCAGATGGGTTCACAGCTGAATTCTACCAGACATACAAAGAGGAGCTGGTACCATTTCTTCTGAAACTATTCCAAACAATACAAAAAGAGGGAATTCTTCCCAAATCATTTTATGAGACCAACATCATCCTTATTCCAAAACCCGGCAGAGACTCAACAAGAAAAGAAAACTTCAGGCCAATATCCATGATGAAGATAGATGCAAAAATCTTCAATAAAATACTGACAAGCCGATTGCAACAGCACATCAAAAAGCTTATCCACCATGACCAAGTAGGCTTCATCCCGGGGATGCAAGGCTGGTTCAACATACGCAAGTCTATAAATGTAATTCACCACATAAACAGAACCAAAGACAAAAACCACATGATTATCTCAATTGATGCAGAGAAGGCCTTTGACAAAATTCAACAGCCCTTTATGCTAAAAACACTCAGTAAGCTAGGTATCAATGGAACGTATCTCAAAATAATAAAAGCTATTTATGACAAACCAACAGCCAATATCATACTGAATGGGCAAAAACTGGAAGCATTCCCCTTGAAATGTGGCACCAGACAAGGATGCCCGCTCTCACCACTGCTATTCAATATAGTATTAGAAGTTCTAGCCAGAGCAATCAGGCAAGAAAAAGAAATAAAGGGCATTCAAATAGGAAAGGAGGAAGTCAAATTGTCTCTATTTGCAGACGACATGATTGTATATCTAGAAGACCCCATCGTCTCAGCCCCAAACCTCCTGAAACTGATAAGCAAGTTCAGCAAAGTCTCAGGATACAAAATCAATGTGCAAAAATCACATGCATTCCTATACACCAGTAACAGACTTAAAGAGAGCCAAATCAAGAACAAACTTCCATTCACAATTGCCACAAAGAGAATAAAATACCTAAGAATACAACTAACAAGGAATGTAAAGGACCTCTTCAAGGAGAACTACAAGCCACTGCTCAACGAAATAAGAGAGGACACAAACAGATGGAGAAACATCCCATGTTCATGGTTAGGAAGAATCAATATCGTGAAAATGACCATACTGCCCAAAGTAATTTACAGATTCAATGCTATCCCCATCAAGCTACCAATGACCTTCTTTGCAGAACTGGAAAAAACCACCTTAAACTTCATATGGAACCAAAAGAGAGCCCGCACAGCCAAGTCAATTCTAAGCAAAAAGAACAAAGCGGGGGGGCATCACACTACCAGACTTCAAACTATACTACAAGGCTACAGTAATCAAAACAGCATGGTACTGGTACCAAAACAGAGATATAGACCAATGAAACAGAACAGAGGTCTCGGAGGCAACACAACATATCTACAACCATCTGATCTTTGACAAACCAGACAAAAACAAGCAATGGGGAAAGGATTCCCTGTTCAATAAATGGTGTTGGGAAAGCTGGCTAGCCATGTGCAGAAAGCAGAAACTGGACCCCTTCCTGACACCTTACACTAAAATTAACTCCAGATGGATTAAAGACTTAAACATAAGACCTAACACCATAAAAACCCTAGAAGAATATCTAGGCAAAACCATTCAGGACGTAGGTGTAGGCAAGGACTTCATGACCAAAACGCCAAAAGCATTGACAACAAAAGCCAAAATAGACAAATGGGACCTAATCAAACTCCACAGCTTCTGCACAGCAAAAGAAACAATCATTAGAGTGAATCGGCAACCAACAGATTGGGAAAAAATTTTTGCAGTTTACCCATCTGACAAAGGGCTGATATCCGTAATTTACAAAGAACTAAAGCAGATTTACAAGAAAAAAACTAACAAGCCCATTCAAAAGTGGGCAAAGGATATGAACAGACACTTCTCAAAAGAAGACATACGTGAGGCCAACAAACATATGAAAAAACGCTCATCATCACTGGTCATCAGAGAAATGCAAATCAAAACTACACTGAGATACCATCTCACCCCAGTTAGAATGGCGATCATTAAAAAATCTGGAGACAACAGATGCTGGAGAGGATGTGGAGAAATAGGAACACTTTTGCACTGTTGGTGGGAGTGTAAATTAGTGCAACCATTGTGGAAGACAGTGTGGCGATTCCTCAAGGACCTAGAAATAGAAATTCCATTTGACCCAGCAATCCCATTACTGGGTATATATCCAAAGGGTTACAAATCTTTCTACTATAAGGACACGTGCCCACGAATGTTCATTGCAGCACTGTTTACAATAGCAAAGACCTGGAACCAACCCAAATGCCCATCGACGATAGACTGGATAGGGAAAATGTGGCACATATACACCATGGAATATTATGCAGCCATCAGAAACGATGAGTTTGGGTCCTTTGTAGGGACATGGATGAACCTGGAAACCATCATTCTCAGCAAACTGACAGAAGAGCAGAAGATCAAACACCGCATGTTCTCACTCATAGGCGGGTGTTGAACAATGAGAACACATGGACACAGGGAGGGGAGCACTACACACTGGGGTCAGTTGGGGGGAAATAGGGGAGGGAGGGTGGGGGGTGGGAAGCTGGGGAGAGATAGCAAGGGGAGAAATGCCAGATGTAGGTGATGGGGAGGAAGGCAGCAAATCACACTGCCACGTGTGTTCCTATGCAACAATTTTGCATGTTCTTCACATGTACCCCAAAATGTAAAATGCAATAAAATAAATAAATGGGAAAAAAAAAAAAAAGAAAAGGACTGAGTACAGTCCACCCTCTGTAAAAAAAAAAAAAAAAATATTTTTAGACCATACTTAAGAGTAAAATCGCTAGATTATAGAATATGCCAAGTTCGACTTTACCAGGTAATGGAAAGATATTTTCCAAAGTGCTTGAGTCCACTGTGTTTTAAGAAGCATCTGCCAGAATGGAATTCGATATTCAAGAGATTTACTGGGGAAGTGCTGTGAAGGATAATGGGAAGAGAGAGGCGTAGACAAAAAGTGCCTTCAGACCTCAATACAGGTCTGGCCCTGTGAAAAGAGAGGGGGATGAGCAGTTCATGTCTATGCTGCCACAGTAGCTACACCAATTCACACTCCCACCAGCTGCACCAAATTCCTGTTTCTCTGTATCCTTGCTGACGCTTAGTTTTGTCAGACCTCTTAATAGTTGCCAATGATTTGTGTGTAAAATGGTATGTCATTGTGGTTTCAATTTGCATTCCCCTGGTTACTAACAAGAATAGGCATCTATCTATAGTGTATGGGCCATTTGTATTTCATCTTCTGGGAAATGCCTATTCAGTATTGATGCTATATATATATATATATATATATATATATTTTTTTTTTTTTTTCTATTGGGCTATGTGTATTTTTCTTAATGGTTTATAAGAGTCATTTATTTATTTTGGATGCTAATTATTTGTAGCTGATACATGTTACAGAAATTTTTATCCAGCTTGTAGCTTATTTTGCTACTCCCTTCATTGTGTTTTTTGATCAACTAAAGTTCTTAATTTTGACGTATTTGAATTTATTAGTCATTTCCTGTATAATGTGTGCCTCTTGTAACTTGTTTTAAAATTTTCCCACTCTTAGGTTGTATTGTAAATATATTTGTAAATGTTTGAATACTTTTACAATTCACATTCAATCTTTACTCCACTTAGAATTGAATTTTTAATATGCTATGAAATAGGGATTCAATTTTATATTTTTCTTTATGTGAATGGCCAATCATCTCAGTACTACATTTTCGATGGTGTTTCTACCCATGGTCTGCCATGTTATTCTGTCATATAGCATTTCCATATTTCCATATATGTGTGGGTTGTTTTAGGAGCTTTGTAAGCTGTTGCACTAATCTGTTTATCCCAGGGACAATATTGCACTGTCTTATTTACTGTAGCTTAAAATTATGTCTTGATACTAAGCAGGCTAAGTGTCCCTCTGTTCTTTTTTTTTTCTTTTTTTTTTTAATCATACTTTAAGAACTGGGTTACATGTGCAGATCATGCAAGTTTTTTACATAGGTATATACATGCCATGGTGGTTTGCTGCATCTATCACCCCGTTATCTACATTAGGTATTTCTCTTAATGTTATCCCTCCCCTAACCCCCAACCTCCTGCTATCCCTCCCCTAGCCCCCTATCCCCCGACAGGCCCCAATGTGTGAGGTTCCCTTCCCTGTGTCCATGTGTTCTCAATGTTGAATACCCACTTATGAGTGAGAACAAGCAGTGTTTGGTTTTCTGTTCTTGTGTCAGTTCACTGAGAATGATGGTTTCCAGCTTTATCCAGGTCCCTCCAAAGGACATGAATGTTTTACACTCTTAAAAATCATTTTCAAAATCCCCAAATTTTTTGTTTATATTGTTTATAACTCTCAATATTTATCATATTCAAAATTAAAGCTGATTCAATTTTTACATATTCGTTTATTTCAGAACAACAATAAGAAAGTATTTGCTATAATTAAAACATGATTTTATGAAATATATTTTCTGAAACAAAACAATTTAGTCAAAGAGTTCTACTGTTTTATTATTTTTGAAATCTAATATTTCATAAAAGATAGTTGGATTCTCATATATGCTTTTATATTCAGTCTGTTGCATTATATTGTTTTGGTTAGAGGAAATCTGACCTCACACAGATATATAGTAGGAAAAGTGAGATTTCTTTGTCCCTTTTTGTATAATTGTGGATATTCTTCTATGATATTACATCAAGCCACCAAAAGTTAGCTTTCTAAAAGTTAAAATCTGAATTCTGAAATCATATCAATAAATCTTTTATACTCAGTTATATAAAAATCCATTGGTCTTGCTTATACTTTGAATGAATCATTTATTCAAGCATAAGTTTTTAATGTTATACATTAGGATTTTTTTGGTAAAGTACTGGTTCACTGAGTTATGCAGATCTTCCAAATGTTGACATAATTCAATATGAAACATCAGAAATTCAAATTCGTTAACGTCCCCCTCCCAAATCATAAAAATCCTTAAGTACTGGAAAGAAGCTGTCAAATTCTTGGTGGTAGATTCAAATTTTCCTAAATTCTAATGTTCACTTTAAAGATGGAATTTTAACATTGACAACAAATACTGTCAGTGTTTTTTTTCTTTTTCTTCCTTTCCTTTTTTTTTTTTTTTTTTTTTTTTTTGAGATGGAGTCTCACTCTGTCTCCCAGGCTGGAGTGCAGTGGCACGATCTTGGCTCACTGCAACCTCTGCCTCCTGGGTTCAAGCAATTTTCCTGTCTCGGCCTTCCAGGTAGCTGGGATTACAGGCCTGTGCCACCACATCTGGTTAATTTTTGTGTTTCTAGTAGAGACAAGGTTTCACCATGTTGGCCAGGCTGGTCTTGAACTCCTGACCTCACGTGATCTGCCCGCGTGGGCCTCCCAAAGTGTTGGGATTACAGGCATGAGCTACTGCATCCAGCCTGGCAGTTGTTTTTCTTGAAGTGGTAGCCTCATTTTGTTCATTTTCAAGTAATGTCTGCTAAAAACCCAAATCTGAATAACTATAGTTTGTCTCTGAGTTGTTCTTTAAAGTAAAAGTGTTATGTCATGAGAAAAGCAGATAATTCGGCTAGCAACTCCAAGCTGAAACAATCATTGGACTTTGGTACACGGCAGAAATGTCCTCATATGAACTTCCCATTTTGTCACATGGAATATTAGAAAGAATGTGCTAAAGGGTGAAGATTTAGTATAATTAATAGTTTTTAATGATTAATCAAGGACATTCTTATGTGAAATTGTCCCTTTTTTACTACAAGCATGTGACAGTGAATAAAACAATGGCTACTAACATTTTTTTTGTTGTTGTTTGTAGGTATTGATTTTTGTTGGTAGGTATTGTTACACCAGGTAATGTAAATCCTAACCTTCATAATTTAGATTTCTGAAAAACTTTATACTTGGCCTCATTTGTTTAGCTTTCTATAGAGACACCTTAATTGAGTTGTGCTTTCTTGTTATGCCCTCGGCCACAAAGAACATGACAAAGTATTTTCTAAATGAATGGATGCATAAATTAACTGCTGCTTTTACTAGAAAACTATCACGTAAGATATTGTCCATTATGTTTTTCACAATCCCTGGTATAAAAACCACACCACCAAGAGAAAGTTTAATTTCTTTGAAGAATTGTTAGACTTTTTTGTCAGAAAATACTTCTATAGACCTTTTTCTCTAGTTTTTTGGAAACTCTGAGGGAAGTGTAATGCTCACTCAATCACTGTAACTATCAGCCCTTAATGTCAGTTTATTTTCCTTTTGCATTTGCATATAATTGATCTTCTAGTTTTATCCTACTGATTTCAATGTGTATCTGTATGACGAAAATAACAGCAAACATTTATTGAGTGCTTACTACTTTCCAGATAATGATCTATGAGCTTTGATTAATTTATGTCGTCGTACGCTGCTGCAAACCTTTTTGAAAAAGTGTAGAGATATAAATCAATAAAGGTGGGCATACATGTCAGCGTGAATTGATCATTATTTGAGAATAAGATTTTACGGTGATAATAAGATTACATTCAACATGGGGCCACCCTTACATTAATGTGTCAGTTGATTCCTTTTATTTAAAGAAGAGTTAGAGAACTTCACTTTCCAACAATATTATGTTTTAGATATCCTGAACAATATGTTTGACGAATATAACTAAAATACTACATAGCACATATATATCCCTAACTAAATGACTTTTATTTGCTCCTGAAAACCCTGCTGCTGAGTGAAAAGCTGTTGAATGCAAAAAAATTCTATTAATTTTAATGGGAAAAATTACTATGCATTCATCTTAATCCAAGATACATAAGCAAGTATCACCTATACTGAACAATAAAATTGAATAATCAAACAATGAAAACAAGTATATGTATGTAATAAACAACAACATGAAAATAAATATAGTCTGAACATAAGATTTAAAGTAATCAGGGTGCATTATACTTTACTTTTCTGTAGACATCTTAATCTTGATCTATTTTTCTTTGTTGAGATGGTGGGGCTTAATGATTATCTTGTACTGATACTGCATCTAAAAATATAGCACAGAAAATCAACTTTAGAGGAAAATAAAGGCAAAACACTTGACCATGTTGAAATATGTGAAATAGCTCATGTGCACAATAGAATGAAGCTACCTCTTCATTTCTCTTACTTGTATGCCAAGGAAAATGTTTGGGTTCATTTAGGCTTAACACACAATTCAACTTTGTTCCACATTATTTTTTTTCTAAAAACTGTTGTGCTGATTAAGTTCAGGAGGATGTTTTTGTCTGAAATTTTATTTTTGAAATATCACTTTTTATAACATTTATTTACCATGATTTTAGTGAAGAAATACAATGGCAAAAAAACATGTTAGTAGCCATTGTTTTATTCACTGTCACATGCTTATAGTAAAAAAAGCCAATTTCATATAAGAATGTCCTTGATGATTCATTAAAAATTATTAATTATACTAAATCTTGACTCATGAGCACATCTTTTTAATATTCCATGTGACAAAATAGGAAGTTCATATAAAAGCACTTCTTCCATGAACCAAAGTCCAATGATTATCTCAGCTTGGAGTTGCTAGCTGAATTATCTGCTTTTCTCATGGAGTAACACTTTTACTTTAAAGAACAAGTCAGAGACAAACTATAGTGTCTATAAATAGCATGTTCAATATTCAAAATTCTTTAATTTTTACACCTCTTTGCTAGAGTTTTGCTAGATTTATGGCATCCACTTCAAAATTTTGTTTCTCTGTTTAACATATCTGGTAACCTGGTTAGTCAATTAAGGTAATATTAATATAACTTAGCAAATAGACAAGTTGATGATACTATTACAGTTGACTACAGTGACCAATATCTTCACCCAGATAAAAGTTTGTCTTGCAGACAGGATTTCTCTCAAAATGTAGTTCTTCATCAATTTAAATAATGCTTTTTATTTAACAGACACTAAATATTTACCATGTACTTGACACTACACTAAGTGCTTTACAAAGGTTAATTCATTTAGTCTTTTTCCTATGTGATAAGTACTATAATTTCTCCCCCTTCTTGTTTCACAGATAAGGAAAGTAAGGTACAGATACCTTTAAAGAATACTAAGGTAATGCAGCCAGTAAGCAGCAGAGTCAAGGGTTGAACTCAGGCAATGTGACTTCATGATTCATACTTTACTACAATGATATGTTCTTGGAAAGGTACTTCTTTGGACAGGTACCTCTTGGACAGGTACATCATTGAGATCCTGGAGTTCCACAACTTATGTGAAGCAACTTTGGAACTGGGTGACAGGCAGAGGTTGGAACAGTTTACAGACTCAGAAGAAGACAGGAAAATGTGGGAAAGTTTGAAACTTCCTAGAGACTTGTTGAATGGTTTTGACCAAAATGCAGATAATGATGTGAACAATGAAGTTCAGGCTGAGGTGGTCTCAGACGGAGATGAAGATCTTATTGGGAACTGGAGCAAAGGTGACTCTTGCTATGCCTTAGCAAAGAGAATGGTGGCATTTTGTCCCTGCTCTAGAGATCTGTGGAAATTTGAACTTGAGAGAGATGATTTAGGGAATCTGGCAGAAGAAATTTCTAAGCAGCAAAGCATTCAAGAGGTCACCTGATTGATTCTGAAAGTGTTCAGTTATGTATGTTCACAGAGAGATGGTTTGAAATTGGAACTTATGTTTAAAGGGGAAGCAAAGTGTAAAAGTTTGGAAAATTTGTAGCATAACCAAGTGGTAGAAAAGAAAACCCCATTTTCTGGGGGGGAATTCAAGCTGGCTGCAGAAATTTGCATAAGTAATGAGGAGCTGATTGTTAATAGACAAGACAATGGGGAAAATGTCTCCAGTGCATGTCAGAGGCCTTCACAGTAGCCCTTCCTCTTACAGGCCCAGAAGACTAGGAGGGATAAATGGTTTTGTGGGTCAGCCCCAGAGCCCCACTGCTCCATGCAAAAGCAGCCCAGGACTATTGCCCTGTGTCCCAAATATTCCAGCTCTAGCCATGGGTAAAAATGGCCAAGATACAGCTCCAGCCATTGCTTCAGAGTGCCCAAGCCCCAAGCCTTGGTAGCTTCCATGTGGTATTGGGTCTGTAAGTACACAGAAGTCAAAAATTGAGGTTTGGGAATCTCCACTTAGATTTCAGAGGACGTATGGAAATGTCTGGGTGTCCAGGCAGAAGTTCGCTTCAGAAGTGGAGTCTTCGTGAAGAAACTCTGCTAGAGCAGTGTGAAAGGGAAATGTGGGGTTGGAGTCCCACACGAGTCCCCACTGGGGCAATGCCTAATGGAGCTGTGAGAAGACCGCCACCATCCTCCAGACCAAATACTTAAGTATTTGTAGCATAGATCCACTGACAGCTTGTACCATGTGGCTGGAAAAGCCACAGGCAGTCAACACCAGCTAGTGAAGGAGCTGTCCAAGGTTGTGGGAGCCCACCCTCTGCATTAGCATGCCCTGAATGTGAGACATGGAGAATAAGGAGATAATTTCAGAGCTTTAAGATGTGATGACTGCCCCACTGGGTTTCAGATTTGCATGGAGCCCCTGACCCTTTTGTTTTGACCAATTTCTCCTATTTGGAATGGGATCGTTCACCCAATGTCTGTACCCCATTTTATCTTGGAAGTAATTAACTTGAGTTTGATTTTACAGGCCCATAAGCTGAAGGGTCTGGCCTTGTCTCAAGTGAAACTTGGGACTTGGACTTTTGAGTTAATGCTGGAATGAGTTACAACTTTGGGGGACTGTAGGGAAGGCATGATTGGTTTTAAAATGTGAGGAAATGAGATTTGGGAAGAGTCAAGGTTGGAATGATATGGTTTGGCTCTGTTTCCCCACCTAATTGTCAGTCATCTTGAATTTTAATCCTTAGGTGTAAAGAAAGGAACCTGATGGCAAGTGATTGGATATTGGACGATGGGGGTGGTTCCCCTCATGCTGTTCTCATGATAGTGAGGAAGTTCTCATGAGATCTGATGGCTGTATAAGCGTCTGGCATTTCCCCTGATGGCACTCTTCTCTCACCTGCTGCCATGTAAAACATGTCTGCCTCCCCTTCTGCCTTGATTGTAAGTTTCCTGAGACCTCGTACCCATGTTTCCCATTAATCCTGCAGAACTGTGAGTCAATTAAACCTCTTTCATTTCCAATTACCCAGCTTCAGATAATGATAATATGCTTTATAGCAGTGTGAGAATGGGCTAATACACTTGGCCTAGAAGAATTTCAAAGTGGGGGTCACTCCCTTCAGCCATAGAAAACACTCATTCACACTCCTCAGAAAGTCTGATTCTATATAAGTCTGCCAAGATAAGTTGGCTGCCAAATGTGCCCTGGAATAACTGACCAAGTTTGCCTGCTGAGTGTTGTCATTTATATTGTAGTGAGTGTTTACAAGGTCTACAAAGACAATTATAGTTTTGACCAGAGCCAATTACTTTGGAAGCTCCTGAAATTAAAAAAGGTAGTAAAATATAGCCCTGTATTTTATCTCTGAAAATTATTTTCTGTTATGTCAGGGGAACATTTATGCTGACACTGATTCTTTTAGTGATACAACACACACATTTTGCAGAGGAATTTATAATCAGGAGTCTATGATAATCTCATGTAGTTTGCTTTATTGATAGCTTATATCTGCATAATTGCGGGCAGTAAAAGATAATAAAGCCAACATTTTCATATATGCTATATATCCCATCCCTGCCCAATTTCACAAAATCATACAGCAATGATAATTTCTTTCTTACGTATATTCACCTTTTTCCTCTTTACACTGTATCTTCTCCAATAATGTTTAAACATGCTCAAATCATTCATCTCTTTTAAAGGTGCTCTTTGGTCTGTATATCTTCTTTCTATTCTTATCCTGACGTTACCATCTCATCTCATCTGCTACCACTCACTGAATTGGTATTTTTGTCTGTTTCTATGCTGCTATAAAGGGATACCAGAGGGTGGGTAATTTGTAAATAAAAGAGGTTTATTTGGCTCATGGTTCTGCTGGCTACACAAGAAATATGAACCTGTCATCTGCATCTGGTGAGGGCCTCAAGCTGCTTCTACTTATGGTGGAAAGTGAAGGGGAGCCAGTGTGTGCAAAGATCACATGGAGAGAGAGGAGTCAAGACAGAGGAGAGTAGGTGCTAGGCTCTTTTTAACAACCAGCTCCTGTGGAAACTCACAGAGCAAGAACTAGCTCACTACCATGAAGATGGCACCAAGTCATTTATGAGGAATCCACCCCCATGACCCAAATACCTTCCACTTTCAAATTTCAGCATGAGATTGGGAGGGGTCAAATATCCAAACACTATCAATTGGCTTTTGTTAATATTATTAATGATCTTGAATACTGAGGACAAAAAGTTGCCAAAGGAATCTGTGTGATCTCTCATGTGAAGCTGAAGTTGGGTGGTCTTTGTGGTCTCTAACTTCTCCTAAATTTGGGTTGTCCAAAACTAAATACATCTCAGTTCTAAGTTTTTCCTCCTCTTATGTTAACCATTTCAACAAATGTCATTTTTCTTTGTCCAGTTAACCATGTCAGGTAGTCACTTTATTGCAGCACTGTTTACAATAGCAAAGACCTGGAACCAACCCAAATGCCCATCGACGATAGATTGGATAGGGAAAATGTGGCACATATACACCATGGAATATTATGCAGCCATCAAAAACGATGAGTTTGGGTCCTTTGTAGGGACATGGATGAACCTGGAAACCATCATTCTCAGCAAACTGACAGAAGAGCAGAAGATCAAACACCGCATGTTCTCACTCATAGGCGGGTGTTGAGCAATGAGAACACATGGACACAGGGAGGGGAGCACTACACACTGGGGTCAGTTGGGGGGAAATAGGGGAGGGACGGTAGGGGGTGGGAAGCTGGGGAGAGATAGCAAGGGGAGAAATGCCAGATGTAGGTGATGGGGAGGAAGGCAGCAAATCACACTGCCACGTGTGTTCCTATGCAACAATTTTGCATGTTCTTCACATGTACCCCAAAACCTAAAATGCAATAAAATAAATAAATGGGAAAAAAATAAATAAAATAAAATAAAATGATGTTTTCAATTGTGAATATGTTGAATTTGAGCTATTCATTGTCAAGAGGAGATATTAGGCTAGATTTGTTCCAATATGTATTTATGATCATCAGCCTTAAGTGGATCATTAATATGGCTTGACCTTCCTTGTATGTTTCTCTGGTCGAGTTATTTCCTTCTTTCTATAACTTTTGTTAAAACTACATGTGTCTCTTAAAATGTCTCTAACCTCTACTACCTCCTTCATTCTCAGCAGATGTCTTTTCCATAGAAAAGACAGAAAAATTTTCCTCTATAGAAATATAGAACCCATTAAGTAGAAAATCCTGCCACATCTACACCCATCCTCTCCTCCATCCCTCCTATTATAACACAGAATTTGCTCTTCCTCCCATTTAAAGTCAGTTTTCCACCTGTATTCTAGATTCCATCCATATCTGGCTTCTCAACAACTAAGCAGCACTGATTGTCTCCTTTTTAAATATTAAATCACCCCTTCTCCATGATAATCTTCTTCCTTGCCTTAAAACATGCTCAACCTATCCCATTAAAATAAACTGTTGAAGACTTTTGCTTCTAAGTAAGATGAAATCACAGGGACTAGTTTTTCTCTTCCACATGAAATAACACAATGACAAACTCTATGAAATGACAATTCTCAAAGCATTAATGATTAGGAAATGAACTGTGATCCTAGAGGGACAGGAAACAAATATAGCCTACAATTGGTTCATTTTACTATTTATAGAAAGTCTCCAAGCTAGATATTAGGTAAGATGATTTTCCTAATTTGAGAAGAAGGAATTAGGAGTCCATGTAGGCTGTGTCAGCTGGAGATCACAGGGTAAAATACGAGAGAAGATTAGCTACATAGAGAAAGAACTTTGGAGATCTGTGCAGAGTCCCCCATGAGTATATAGCCAAGTACTATAAGTCCATACATATGAGGAAAGTACCCAAGGTCATGAAAAGGACCCCCTAAAAAGGAATAGAGGGAACTACCCATGGAGTTCATACAGTTCCTGGAATAGTGCTTGTTCCCAAGAGCCATAGTGGAAAATCTCATAGCTCATTGGACATTAGATTGAATGTATAGATGAGGTTTACCTCCGTCATAGGGAAAAATTAACCCTAAAATAATGCTCTGGTCCCCCTTAAGAAAGCTAGAAAGTAAGTCCTAAAAGGATAGCATTATTTCAAAATAATTTAGGTAAATTTACAAGCAAACCTTGAGACTATTTATAGGAACATAAAAATATATAACACACATCAATTTAAAAGATACAATGTCTACATAAAACAAAAATTATCAGTCATGAAGAGAAACAGGAAAAAAGGAGAATAAAATTTATCAATAAAAACAGATTCACAAATGACACAGATAATTGAATTAATAGGCAAAATATTAAATGGTTATTCTAGCTATATCCTATATGTTCAAGAAGCCAAGGGAAATATTAAAAATATTAAGTAAAGATTCAAAATATATAAAAAAAAACCTAACATCTAGAAATAAAATCATAATGTCTGACAATAACAATCCAATGGATGCTATTCTATTAACAGCAGATCAGACATTGCAGAATAAAACATTAGTAAAGTTATGGGTACATAGTAGGTGTATATATTTATTAGGGGTACATGAGATGTTTTTTAAAAAACTTTTAGGTTCAGAGGTACATGTTTAGATTTGTTATATAGGTAAACTCATGTTACAGAGCTTTGTTTTACAGATTATTTCATCACCCAGGTACTAAGCCTAGTACCCAAATAGTTACTTTTTTCTGATCGTATCCCTCCTCCCAACCTCCACACTCAGTTAGGTCCCAATATCTGCTACTCCCTTCTTTGTGTCCAGATGTTCTCACCATTAAGCTGCTCACTTATAAGTGAGTATATGTGGCATTTGGTTTTGTGTCCTGTGTTAGTTTGCCAAGGATAATAGCCTCCAACTCCTTCCATGTTTTTGAAAAGGATATGATCTCATTTTTTATGACTGCATAGTATTCCATGGTGTATATGTACCATATTTGTCTTTATCCAGTTTATCATTGATGGGCTTTTAGATTGATTCCATGTCTTTTCTATTGCGAATAGTGCTTCAATGAACATATGCATGCATGTGTCTTTATGATAGAACAATTTATATTTTTTTGGTATATACTAAATAATGTGATTGATGACTTGAATGGTAGTTCTGTTTTTAGCTCTTTGAGGAATCACCATTGCTTTTCACAATGGTTGAACTGATTTGCACACCCACCAGCAGTTCTGTGTTATCTTTTCTCTACAACCTCACCAGCATCTGTTATTTTTTGACTTTTTAGTAATGGCCATTTGGTGTGAGATGGTATCTTACTGTAGTTTTTATTTGCATTTCTCTAATAATCAGTGATACTGGGCTTTTTCATATGCTTATTAGCGGCATAGTATGTCTTCTTTTGAAAAGTGTTTGTTCATCATCAGCCTTAAATGGATCATTAGCATGGCTTGACCTTCCTAGTATGTCCTTTGCCCACTTTTTAATGGGGTTGTTAGATTTTTTTTCTTGTAAATTTGTTTAGGTTTCTTATAGATAATAGATATTAGACCTTTGTCAGATGCATAGTTTGTAAATAGTTTCTCCCAATCTATAGGTTGTCTGTTTGATCTGTTACTAGTATCTTTTGCAGAAACTCTAGAGTTTAATTAGATCCCAGTTGTCAATATTTGCTTTTGGCTGCAATTACTTTTGGTTCTTCATCATGAAATCTTTGCCCGTGCCTGTCCTCAATGCTATTGCCTAGATGTTCTTCTAGGGTTTTTATAGATTTTGAGTTTTAGGTCTTTAATTAATCTTGAGTTGATTTTTGTGTGTAGTTTAAAGAAGGGGTCCAGTTTCAATCTCCTGCACATAGTTAGTGAGGTATCCTAGCACAATTTATTAAAAAGGGTGTCCTTTCCCCATTGCTTCTTTTTGCCAGCATTGTTGAAGATCAGATAGATAGTTGTGGGTGTGCAGCCTTATTTCTAAGCTCTTTATATCGGCCTATGTGTCTCTTTTTGTACCAGTGCAATGGTGTTTTGATTACTGTAACCCTGGAGTATTGTTTGAAATCTGGTAATGTGATGCCTCTAGCTTGTTCTTTTGCTTAGGATTGCCTTGCTTATCCTGGCTCTTTCATTTCTATGAAAATTTTAAAATAGTTTTTCTAGTTTTGTGAAGAATGTTATTGGTAATTTGATAGGAATAACATTGAATTTGTAACTTGCTTTGGGCAATATGGTCATTTTAATGATGATTCTTTCATTCATGAACATGGAGCATTTTTTCATTTGTTTTTGTCATCTCTGATTCCTTCAAACTGTGTTTTGTAATTATCATTGTAGATATCTTTCATCTCCCTGGATAGCTGGATTCTTAGGTATTTTATTCTTTTTGTGATGATTGTGAATATGGTTTCATTGTTGATTTGGCTCTTGGCTTGGCTGTTGTTGGTGTATAGTAATGATACTGATTTTTGTGTGTTGATTTTGTGTCCTGAAACTTTGCTAAAGTTCTTTATCAGCTAACGGAGCTTTTGGACTCATACTATCGGGTTTTCTAGATATAGAATAATGTTGTCTGCAAACAGAAATAGTTTTACTTCCTCCTTTCATATTTGGATGCATTTTATTTCTTTCTCTTGCCCAATTCCTCTGGCCAGGACTTTCAATGCTATATTGAATAGGAGTGGTGAGGTGGTGAGAGAAGTCATCCTTTCCTGTGCCATTTTCAAGGGGAAGGCTTACAGTTTTTGCCAATTTAGTATTATGTTGGCTTTGAGTTTGTCATGAATGGCTCTTATTACTTTGAGGTGTGTTCTTTCCATACCTAGTTTATTGAGAGCTTTTAACATAAAGCAATATTGAATTTTATTGAAATCCTTTTTCCATCTATTGAGATAATCATGTAATTTTTGTCTTTAGTTCTGTTTATGTGATGAATTACATTTATTGATTAGCATATGTTGAACCTATCCTGCATCCCAGGGATAAAGCCTACTTGATCGTGGTGGATTAGCTTTCTGATGTTCTGCTGGATTCAGTTTGCTAGTATTTTGTTGACAATTTTTGCCTCTATGTTCATCGAGGATATTTCCTTGAAGTTTTATTTTCTGGTTGTGTTTTTGCCAGGTTTTGGTATCAGATGATGCTGACCTCATGAAATGAGTTGGGGATGAGTCCCTCCTTCTCAATTTTTTGGAATTGTTTAGTGAGAATAGTACCAGCTCTTCTTTATACATCTGATAAAATTTGGCTGGGAATCCAAATGGTCCTGTGCTTTTTTTGGTTGGTAGGCTACTTATTGCTGATTCAATTTTGGAGGTCATTATTGGTCTGTTAAGGAATTCAATTTCTTCTTGTTTCAGTTTTGGGAGGGTGTATTTGTCTAGGAATTTATCCATTTCTTCTATATTTTCTGGTTTATGTGCATAGACGTGTTCATAGTAGTCTCTGAGGGTTATCTGTATTTCTGTGGGTCAGTGGTAACAACCCCTTTGTTGTTTCTAAGTGTATTTATTTGGATTTTCTCTTTTTTCTTCTTTATTAATTTAGCCATGGTTTATGTATCTTATTAACTTTTTTTTAAAGACCCAGCTCCTGGATTGTTGATTTTTTGAATGTCTTTCCCGGTTTCATTCTCAGAGTTCAGCTCCGATTTTGATTATTTCTTGTCTTCTGCTGGCTTTAGGATGGGTTTGCTCTTGCTTTAACACTGCCTTAGGTATGTCCCAGAGATTCTGGTATGTTGTATTTTTGTTCTCATTAGTTTTAAAGAACATTTTCTTTCTGCCTTAATTTTGTTATTTACTCAGAAGTCATTCAGGAGAAAGTTGTTTAATTTTCATGTGATTTTATGGTTTTGAGTGACTTTTTCAGTCTTGATTTCTATTTTTATTACACTGTGGTCTGAGACAGTGCTTGATATTATTATTATTTTTAATTTATTTATTATACTTTAAGTTCTGGGGTACATGTGCAGATTGTGCAGGTTTGTTACATAGGTATACATGTGCCATGGTGGTGGTTTGCTGCACCCATTGCCCCGTCATCTACATTAGGTATTTCTCCTAATGCTATCCCTCCCCAGTCCCCTGACCCCCTGCTATCACTCCCCTAGTCCCCACCCCTCAGGCTCCAGTGTGTGATGTTCCCCTCCTTGTGTCCGTGCATTCTCATTATTGCATTTGCTGAGGATTACTTTATGTAACATTTTGTGGTTGAGTTTAGAATATGTGTCATGTGGCTATGAGAAGAATGCATATTCTGTTGTTTTGGGGTGGTGATTTCTACAGATATCTATTGAGTCCATTTGGTCTGGTGTTGAGTTCAGGTCCTGAATATCTTTGCTAATTTTCTGCCTTGATGGTCTAATATTGTCAGTGGGGTGAAGTCTCCCACTATTATTTTGTGGGAATCTAAATGTCTTCTCTAAGAACTTGCTTTGTGAATCTGGATTGGGTGCATATGTATTTGGGATAGTTGCTGAGTTGAACCCTTTACCACTATGTAATGCCCTTCTTTATCTTTTTTGATCCTTAATTTAAAGTCTGTTTTGCCTAAAATTAGGATTGCAACTCCATTGTTTCTGTTTTCTATTTGCTTGATAGATTTTCCTCCATCCCTTTATTTTGAGCATCATGTGAGTGTCACTGCATGTGAGATTGGTCTTTTGAAGACAGTATACCATTGGGTCTTGGTTTTTTATCCAGCTCTCCACTCTGTATTTTTTAATTGAGGCATTTAGTCTGTTTACATTTAAGGTTAGTATTGATATCTGTGGATTTGATCCTTTCATCAAATTATTGTTATTATGCAGACTTCTTTTTGTCATTGATTTAGAGTGTGACTATTCCATGTACATAAGTGTGTTTTTGTAGTGGCTGGTAATGATCTTTCCTTTCCATATTTAATGCTTCTTTCAAGAGCTCTTGTAAGGCAGATCTGGTGGTTATAAATTCCCTCAACATTTGCTTTCCTGAAAAGGATTTTATTTGATTAGGAAGCATAGTTTGGTTGGATATGAAATTCTTGATTAGAATTTCTTTTCTTTAACAATGTTGAATATTGGTCCCCAATCTCTTCTGGCTTGTAGAATTTCTGCTGAGAGGCCTATTGTTAACCTGATGGGCTTCCCTTGGTAGGTGACTTGTCCTTTGTCTCTAGCTGCCTTTAACATTTTTTCTTTCATTTCAACCTTGGAGAATCTGATGATTATGTGTCTTGGGGATGATCTTGTGAAGTATCTTGTGGAGGTTCTCTACATTTCCTGGGTTTGAAAGTTGGCCTCTCCAGCTACGTTGGGGCAGTTGTCATGGATGATATTCTGAAATATGTTTACCAAGTTGTTTCCTTTCTCCCCATGTTTCAGGGATACCAATGCATCATAGATCTCTTTACATAATCCAGTATTTCTTAGCGGTTTTGTTCCTTCATCTTCATTCTTTTTTCTGTATTATTGTCTGATTGTCTTATTTCAGAAAGCAAACCTTAAAACTCTGAGGTTCTTTCTTCAGCTTGGTCTATTATGCTGTTAATAATTGCTATTGCATCATGAAATTCTTGTAGTATGTTTTTCAGCTGTATCAGATCACTTACATTATTTTTCTATACAGGCTATTTTGTACGTCAGCTCTCATATCATTTTATTGTGATTCTTAGCTTCCTTGGATTGGGTTTCAACATTCTCCTGAATCTTGATGATCTTCGTTCCTATTCATAGACTGAATTCTATTTCTGTCATTTCAGCCATCTTAGCCTGGTTACAAATCCTTGCTGGAGAATTAATGCAGTTGTTGGAGGAAAGAAGACATTATGGCTTTTCCAGTTGTCAGAGTTCTTATGCTGGTTCATTCTCATCTTTATGGGCTGATGTTCTATCAATCATTGAGGTTGCTGTCCTTTGGAAGTTATTTATTTCCTTTGTCCTATTTGATGACCCTGAAGGTTTGATTGCGATATAAGGTGGGTTCAGTCAACTGGTTTTGTTTTTGGAAGATTTTAGGGGACCAAGTTTCAACACAGGAATCTTAGACTGCATGTCCTAACTCAGGGGAGTGATATTGACCCCAGCTTTGTTCTCTGGCTACTCATGGTTAGGCACCCTCTGTGCTGGAGGGCCCTGAGGTGCTCCAGGACCCACTGGTCACAACACTCAAATGGGTGATGCCAGAAAAAGCTCTTTTTAGGGCAGTGGCAGCAGGATCCATCCTCATTCATATGTGCCAGCAGCAGAAGTAGCAGTGACCGTGCAGCAGGGGGCATACTTGTTGGTTGGAGTGCTGGCCTCTGTATGGGTATTCACAGGGCTGCAAGACTTGGGATGGGGTGCCCCACTGGTGACTGTGCATGCATTCATGCCAGTGGCTGTATTAGCATGGGGCCAGTGTGCTGGTGGGCATAAAACTGTGTGTGTTTGCTCTGTGCATTCACATGGGTGGCAGTGACTGATCAGGGAGGTGGTGAGTCCACTGTTTCCCAAGCCTAGTTTCATGTCTATGGCCATATTGGTGTAGGGGTGGAGTGCTGGCAGGGGCAGGGCCGATGGGCACCAGTCTCACCAATACTCCAATGGCAATAGCAGTATGATGGAGGAGGGGCAGGGGTGCACGTCTATTGGCAGTAGTGGCACCCCAGGATGCACACACACATATGCACTCATGGAGAAGGAAAGGCAAAGTTCATCTGTGTGAACATGCATTGGTAAAGTGATGTTGAGGGTGGCTGAGGGCGAATGCATGCAGGCAAGTGACATGGGAGTGGCTGCAGTAGGGGGAGGGGATGGGCAGGCTGGTGCATGTACACAAGGGCCATTCTACGGAAGATCTCTGCTGGTCAGGCATAGTCCACCAGTTCAGGAGCTATGATGCAGGCCCTCAGGTGTATACCCCCTGAGTAACAGAGACTGCTGTGCAAGCAAGCATGGCCAGGCTGAGTCCCAGGAGAGGACAGCAGACTGACAGGTACTCAGGTTGGACTGGCCCTGTCTCCTGGACAGAACTACCCTGGAGTGGTCAGGTGTCATAGTTCCCCTACGGCTAAAGTCTTCTATAAGAACAAGTCGAGCCTAGGCAGATGGGTCTCCCTGGCTATGCTCCACTACAGATGCTCCCCCACTAAACCTTCTGGGCTCTGTGCCAGCTGGAGTTCCAACCCTAACCCTTCTCTAAGCAACTTTCCCTGCCAACTCAAGTGCCCATGGTGACCACAGGGTCTCCTTCTGCTGGGATTCCAGAGGGCTGTGGTGAGAATGGGTTGTTCTTTGCCTGTTTAACTTAACCATTCTCCAGGAGTCATTGAGGGCTAAAAGTGAGTCCCAGTGTGCTTTATCACCATCAGGGTTCCCAGCTGCCTCCCCATTCATTACAGCATCTGTGTTTTTCCTCCATTCACTCTCAATGCCTTCTCTCTGAAGACCTGCTAGTAATGTGCCCATCTTCCTGATGTCTCACTCTCTCAGTGGCAGAGTCTTCCTGGCTTTCTCCAGTAGACTATCTTGCCCCTCAATTGACATGAGATATTTTAATACAAAGCATAATAATCACATCATGGAGAATGGGGAAGCCATCCCTTCAAGTATTTATCCTTTGTGGTACAAACAATCCAATTGTATTCTTTTTTAAAAATGTACAATTTTGAAATGCACAAATAAGTTATTGTTGACTATAGTCACCCTGTTGTGCTATCAACTAGTAGGTCTTATTTATTGTTTCCTGTTTTCTGTACCCATTAATCATCCCTTGTCCTCCACCTCCTACTACTATCTGCCCACAAAAATTAAAAATCAAAAAAGATTAGTGTACTTGAAGACTAGCAATAGCAACTATCCAAAATAAAATTATAGACTAAAGATAAAGAAAAGTGAACAAAACATCAGTGAGCTGCGTGACAATTTTGAGCAGCCTAATATACATATATATATATATATATATATATATATATAATCTTCTCTTCAAAGAGAAATAGACAAATTCACAATTACAGATTTCAGCACCCCTCTATCAATAAATGACAGAGTAAGTAGACAGAAAAATCAATTAGATTATTGGAGATTTGAACAACAGTCTCAGCCAAGCTAATCTAATTAACATTTATAAAATATTCCACTCAACAATGGCAAAACACAAATTGTTTTTTAGTGTACACAAAACATTTAACAAAATAAAGCATATTCTAGAACATGAACTTATGTACTTTGACAACAATGGAATTAAATTAGAAATCAATGCTAGAAATATAACTGGAAAAATCGTGAACTATTTGCAAGTGAACAACACACTTCCAAATAACCAATGGGTTAAAAAAATTAACCAAAAGAGAAATTATAAGGTATCCAAAAATAAATAGAAATAAAAATGCAACATATTGAAATTTGTAGAATGCAGCTTATCTAGTCATTAGAGGGAAATTTATAAGAATAAGAAAGTTTATATTAGAAACATTGGGTGCACATGGACATAAAGTTGGCAACAATAGACACTGGGTACTAAAAGAGAGGGGTTAGCGCGAGGCAAGTAAGGGCTGTAAAACCACCTATTTGGTACTATGCTCACTACATGGGTTGTGGGATTATTCATACCCTAAACTTCAGCATCATACAATATACCTATGTAAGAAACCTGCACATGTACCCCCTGAATCTAAAATAAAAGTTTAAGTTATATTTTTTTAAATTTTAACATGTTTTAAATTTAGATGCAAGATATTCTAATTGGTGAATTTCATTGTAGTTTTTGCAGGATATCACATTTTAGATGATATTTTGTTTTATGCTCTGTGGGAGGTTGTAACTTGTGGCACAAAATGTAAATCTAGGATAAGAATAACAGCTTACACAAACAATGTAAACACTTATACCTTAGTAATAATAAAACACGCTGGAAAAGAACAAATAGCTGTATTTTTGTCTTCTTAAAACTGCTTATATTGGAAATGAGAAAAGGTTTCAAATAAATTACATTAGCACTAAATTTAAAAGTTAGATTAAGAAAAGCAAATAAAATGTAAATTAAGCAGGAAAAATAAAATAATACAGATTAGAGAAGAAATCAATGAAATAGAACGCAGCAGAATATTTTTTAAAATCAATGAAATGGATAGTTCTTTAAGAAGATCAGTAAAATTGATAAGCTTCTAACCAGGCCAGTAGGAAAACATAGAGATAACACAAATTACTAACATCAGGAGTGACAGAAGTGACATCTCTTCAGATATATTAGATGGTAAAAAAATATAAGGGACTATTACCAAGAATATTTTGTCAATAATATTACTAAGTTAGATATACGGGTACAATTCTGGGAAAGCCCCAAAGTATCAAATTTCACTGGAAAAGCTATAGATAATCTGAATTAGCTATATCTATTACAGAAATTGAATTTGTAGTTAAACACCTTCCTACAAAGACAACTCTGGAGTCATGTAAATTCACTGGTGAATCCTACTAAGCATTAGAAAAAGAAATAAAAGCAATCTATGACTTCCAGAAAACTGAAGCAGAGATACTTCCCAACTCATTCTATGAGGCCAATATTATCTTGATAACAAAATCCAACATATATTACAAAAAAATTTAAAAGAACATAAAACCACAGAATAGCGCTCTTGAGCATAGATGCAAAAAATTTGGCCAAAATTCACCAAATTCGATTGAACAATATATAAATAATAATATATCATGACAGAGTGAGGTTTAGTCCAGCAATGCAAGGTTAGCTTAACATTTGAAAATCAATGTAATTTACCATATTAACAGACTTTAAAAGAAAAAATATATAATCACCTCAATAGATGCATAGAAAACATTTGACAAAATCCAACATCCATTCCTGAGAAAAACTCAGTAAACTAAGAATAAAAGGGAACTTCTTTAGTCTCCTAAAGACCACTTGTTCAACATTGTAGTGAAGGTTTTCACCAGTGTAAATAAGGAAAGAGAAAGCAATAAAAAGCATTTAGATTTAAAATAAAAATTAAATTATTTTTATTTGTAGGTGACATGATCATCTAGGTAGAAAATCTGATTGAATCTGCAAGAAAACTATTTGAACTAATAAGTGAATTTAGCAGGTACAAGATCAATGTACAAAAATTAATTGTAGTTCCAAATAGTAGCAAAGAACATTCAGTAATTGAAATTTAAAAACAATACCACTTACAATAGCTTAAAAGTATATACATTTGATTAAACATGCAAAATAACTGTACACTGAAAACTATAAAATATTGCTAAGAAAATTGAGGCAAACATAACTAAATGGGGATCTGTAACATATTCATGGATTGCTAATGTGTCAATGCTCCCCAAATTAATGTACAGATTCAACATAGTTCCATTCAAAATTCCAGCAGTTCTTTTAAGAAATTGACAAACTGGTCTTATAATTAGTATGAAAATTCAAAGAACCTACAATAACTAGAACTTTGAAAAAGGAGAAAAATTCAAAGGATTTTCACCACCAGAATTCAAGACTGATTATAAAGCTACAAAAAGCAAAGTAGTGACATCAATATAGAAAAATAGATCAATGAACCAGAAGATGCGATCTATTTAATGTAGATGAAAGAACAAAGGCAATAAAGTGGAGAAAGAATAGCACATTGCAATAAATGATGCTGGAGCAGCTGGATATTTGTAAGGAAACACACACACACACACACAAACTTGATTCCACACTGTACTCCACTTAAGACAATTAATTCAAATTGAATCACAGACATAAATATAAATTCTAAAATTGTGAAACTTCTGAAAGTAAGCATAGGAGAAAATTCTGACCTTTAGTTAAGCAAAGACTTCTCTGCTACAACACCAAAATCATGGTTCATAGAAGAGAAAAAAAAATGATAAATTGAACTTTATTAGAATAACATTTCTGTTCTTTGAAAGACACTGTCAGAGAAAACATACAAGCTGTAGACTGGGGAAATGTATTTGCAAAGAATATAAATAATATAGCTGGTAAAGGATTTAATTCTCGAATATATAAACAACTTTCAAAACTCAATAATAAGAAAATAAACATTTGAATGAACAAATGAACAAAGGATTTAAATAAACTTTACACCTATGAAGATACATAGGTGGCAAATAAACACATGAGAAGATTCTCAACAGGAACACATATTAAATCCACAATGAGATACCACTACATACTTATTAGAATGACCACAATTACAAAGAGAGGGTCAAGGAGATGGTGAAATTTGTGTGTCATATGAGGTTGCAAGGTTGGATCAACATATGCAAATCAATAATTGTAATTCAATACATAAACAGAACTAAAATCATAAAACTATATGATAATTTCAATAGACGGAGAAAAGGCTTTTGATAAAATTCAACATCCCTTCATATTAAAAACCCTAAACAAACTAGGCATCAAAGGAATATGCTTCAAAATAACAAAAACCATCTATGACAAACCCACAGCCAATATCATACTTTGTAAGCAAAAGCTGGAAGCATTTTCCTAGGAAACCTGAACAAGACAAGGATGCCCACTCTCACCACTCCTAATCAACATTGTATTGGAAATCCTAGCCAGAAAAGTCAGGTGAGAGAAGGTAATTAAATGCATCCTAATGGAAAGAAAGGAAGACAAACTATCTCCTTGCAGACAATATGATTCTATGACTAGAACAGCCCATTATCTCTACTCAGGGGCTCCAAGATCTCATAAACAACTTCAGCAAAGTTTCAGGATACAAAATCCATGTGTAAAACTCAGTAGCATTTCTATACACCAATAACATTGAAGGTGAGAGCTAAATCAAGAATGCAGTCCCATTCACAATAGCCACAAAAAGAATAAAATACCCAGGAATGCAGTTAACCAGGGAGGTAAAAGATCTCTACACAGAGAATTACAAAACACTGTTCAAAGAAATCTGAGGTGACACAAACAAATAGAAAAACATTCTATGCTCATGGATAGGAAAAATTGATATTGCTAAAATGCCATACTGCCTATGGCAATTTACAGATTCAATGTTATGTCTATGAAACTATCAATGATGTTTTTCATAGGATTAGATAAAACCATTCTAGAATTCATTTGGAACCCAAAAGACCCCAAACAGAGAAAACGATTCTAAGCAAATGTAATAAAACTGAAGGCATCACACCACCCAATGTCAAACTATACTTACAAGGATACAGTAACCAAAAATCATAGTACTTGTACAAAAACAGACATGTAGATCAATGGAACAGAATAGAGATCTTAGATATAAAGCTGAACACCTACAACCATCTATCCTTTGACAAGGTCAACAATAACAAACTATGGGGAAAGGAATCCCTATTCACTAAATGGGACTGTGAAAACTTGCTAGGCATATGCAGAAATTTGAAACTGAAACCCTACCTATCACCATACACAAAATCAACTCAAGATGAATTAAAGACTTAAGTATAAATTTAAACCAAAAAACGCAGTAGATAACCTCGGAAATACCATTCTGGTCATCATCCCTGACCAGGATTTCATGACGAAGACTCCAAAAGTAATCAAAACAAAAACAAAAATTTACACGTGGGACCTAATTAAACTACAGAGCTTCTGCATAGAAAGAGAAACTATCAATAAATAAACAGACCACTTACAGAATGAGATAATATATTTGCAAAATTATGCATACAGCAAAGATCTAAGTTCCAAAATCTATAAGGAACTTAAACCAACAAAGAAAAAACAAACAACCCCATTAAAAAATGGGCAAATGGTATGAGCAGATATTTCTGAAAAGAAGACATATTCATTCATCAAGCATATAAAAAAATGCTCAATATCACTAACCATTAGGGAAATGGAAATCAAAACCACATTGAGATAAAATTTCACACCAGTCAGAATGGCCATTATTAAAAAGTCTAAAAACAACAGATGCTGGAAAGGTTGCAGAGAAAAGGGAATGCTTATATACTGTTGGTGGGAATGTAAATTAGTCCAGCCATGGTGGAAAGCACTTTGGAGATTCCCCAAAGAACTTAAAATAGGAATGCTATTCAACCCAGCAATCTCATTATTGGGTATATATGCAAAGGAATATATTGTTCTACCATGAAAACATTTGAATGCATATGTTTATTGCAGCACTGTTTACAATAGCAAAGACATAGAATCAACCTAGATGGTCCATCAATAGCAGACTGGATTTGAAAATTGTGGTACATATGCAACATGCAACAGAGAATACTACACATCCATAAAAAGGAATAAAATCATGTCCTTTGTAGTGACATGGATGGAGCTGGAGGCCATTATCCTCAGAGAATTAATATGGGAGCAGAAAACCAAATTCTGCATGTTCTCACCTGTAAGGGGGATCTAAAGATTGAACACACGTGGACAGAAAGAAGAGAACAATAGACAACAGGGCCTTTGTGAGGGTAGGGGCTAGAAGGAGGATAATATGATTTGGATATGTGTCCCCACCCAAATTTCATCTCAAATTGTGATCTCAAGTGTTGGAAGTGGGGCCTGGTGGGAGGTGATTTGATCATGGGGGTGTTTTCTAATGGTTTGGCACCATCCGCCTAGTGCTATCTAGTGATAGAGTTCTCATGAGATCTGGTTGTTTTAAAAGTGTGTAGTTATTGCCCTCTCACTCTCTCTCTCTCACCTGCTCTGCCATATGAAGATTGTGCCTGCTTCCCCTTCACCTTCCACCCTGATTGTAAGTTCCCTGAGGCCTCCCCAGCCATGTCTCCTGTACAGCCTGCAAAACTGTGAGCCAATTAAACCTCTTTTTGTCAAAAATTACCCAGTTTTAGATAGTTCTTTATAGCACTGTGGGAACAGATTAATACAGAGGGTGAGGATTGAAAAACTACTTATAGGGCATATGTATCCTTGAAACCTAAAATAAAGGTTGGAAATAAAAAAGTATCCTAACTTCCAATATGATAGTGTTAGGAGGGTAGGTCATGAGGGTGGAGCCCTCGTGAATGGTATTAGTGCGGTTATAAAAGAGACCTCAGAGAGTTTTCTTACCCTTTTTCTGCCATGTAAGAATGCAATGAGAATACGGCACTATGCAACCAGGAAGGGAGCCCTCACAAGAATCCAATCATGCTGGCACCCTGATCTTGGACTTCCAGCCTCCAGGACTGTGAGAAATAAATTTATGTTGTTTGTTAGCCACCCAATCTATGGTACTTTGTTTTAGCAGCCCAAAATTACTAATACATGAAGAAATGTTAAATTTTTGCCACATGATTTTCCTTGTCTATGGAGATGATTGTGTGATTTTGGTCCTTTGTTCCGATAAGTATATTATATTAATTGACGTTCATATGTTAAACCAACCTTGCATTTCTGGGATAAATCTCAATTCTTCATGCTTTATAATTCTTTTTATATGTCGCTGGGCTTGGTTTGTCAGTATTTTGTTTGGAATTTTTGCATCTATTTTCATAGAGACATAAAATATATTGGAACATGATACCTCTTTGCATCATATCTGTCTTAAGCTAGGGCCTAATCACCCTCAACAGTCCAACTTCAGAAAAGAATTGTCAACATTTACTGTCTGTATCTCCTCGCTTCTTATTGTCTTACCAACTCAGTCTTAACATGCAGCTTTGACACTTTACTGAAACTGTCCTTGAAAAGGCCATCTGCAGCCCCAAGATCATTAAATCCAAAACACACTTTTGAATCCTCATTTCATCTTGATTTCTCAACAGTGTTTGACACAGCTGATTACTTCCTTTTCTTGGAAGTCCTCTCTTCTTTTAATGTTCATTACACCACACTCTTGCTTTTTCTCCTATAATAGAGGTTGTATTATCTTAATTGCTTTGACAACTCATATATTTTGATTAAACCTCTAAATGGTATAGTTCCCCAGAGTTCAATCCTAGACGCTTTTCTCTTTTAAGAGGGCTCATACATGCCTGTCAACTAATGATTTTATGCTGATGACTCCCCAAATTTATTTATAGGCCGAATCTTCTCTATTGAATTGCACTTACTCAATGTTTCTATTTGATGCTTCACTGACTTAAGTCCCAAATCCAACATATTCAAAACCAAATTATTTTCCCCACTAAAACTGCTTTTCTTGTGTTGATTGTATGCTCTGTGAGAGCAGGGACCTTGCCTATCTTGTTCACTGCTGTCTCTATAGCACCTGGAAAAGCTTCCCAGTCACCAACAAGAGCAACAGCCCACTAAATATTTGTTAAATAAGTGAATAAATAAATAACTGTATTCTAAAAAGTCAAATGTTATTTTTGATCAAAAATGAATGAATATTTTCAAGGAACTATTTAATTTTTATTATTCTTTATAATACACTTAGTTTCTTTTGACAGCAACAGTGCTTTGTTATGGTCCATTTCTAGAATAGTGTCCAAATAGGAAAAGCTTGACTTTCTTTTTCTTCTTAATATCAAATCAATTTTTGCATGTTGATCTTTGACATTTCAAATATTGTTGTTAAAATTGAATAAACAAGCAAGAAAGTACACAGGCCTTAAGACTGTGGCTTGATGAATTTTCAGAAACTGAACATGTTCATGTAACTAGCACTGAGATCAATAAACACAACAGCATCTCAAATGCCCCTTCATGCCCTCTTCCAGTCCCTATGTCTACCCTCAGGGTAATCACTACCCTGAACATTATCAGAATAAGTAAATTTTGCCTGTTCTTTACTTTGTATCAGTGGAATCATCCATCATATATTCTCTTAAGTTTTACCTCTTTTACTAAACGTTTATATTTGTGAGATTCATCCAAGTTTTTGCATCAGGTTGTAACTTGTTCATTCTCATTGTTGGAATGTTCCGTAATTTATTTATTCAGTCTATTGTTGATGGACTTTTGCATAATTTGCAGTTTTGGGTAATGACAAACACTGCTGTTATGAACATTCTATTACTTGTCTAAAGAGAATGAAAAGTGATATTAAATTCCTCATTGTCAGACAGTAGTGTAATGCTTTGGTTACAAATTTGCCTCCGGAGTCAGAATGCTGAAGTTTAAAATCTGCTTTATTTGTGTGACACCAATACAAGAAAAATTATAAAATTTATTGACAGACTTTAAAGGTGACTAAAATAAATAGATATATTACATGTGAGTGTAATGGAAGATTGAATGTTTTATAAAAGTATCATTTCCCTAAAATTTTAATCATAACTTAAATGCACACTGATTAAAAAAAATATCTTCTCTACTACTTACTAGTTGTGTAATCTTGGATAGCTTACTTAATTTACCTTGGACTCAGTTTCTTAACCTGTCAAATACAGATTACAACAGTAATAGTAGTAGTAATAGAAATAATAGTAGTAGTGGTTGTAGTAGTGGTATTTGCCTTACATGGATTACTATTAAGATTAGGTGAGATAAAACTTGCAAAACAGAACAGTGCCTGAAACATAGAAACTCTCAAGTATGAGCTGTTATTATTGCAGTCAAAGTTAACAAGTACCAAAGTTACTACTACCAGGCTATACAGACAATTTATATTTATAAACCAGAATGTATTTGTTATTGAATATAATATTGAAAACATTGTGATAGTTTAAAAAACCCATATATTTTAAATTTTAATCAAATGTCCATCTTTTCCTGAAATGGTGGTGATGATGATTTTACCACTCACATAGATCAGTTCTGAGCATCCACTGTACCCAAGTACATTGATTTGATCCTTACAAATCATATAAATGTATTAAATTATCACATGCACCCAAAGCTATGCACATCTATTATGCATCAATAATTTTTTATGTAAAACAATAAAGGAGTGGTTATAGTAATTATCTCTCTATAGCTAATTATAATAAAAATTTCACGTTTCCAAACAAGATCATCAAAACAGATACTTGGGCTTTCTAACTTTTTCACTCTCCACCACATGCAAAAGACAAAATTTCAAAGCTAATTTTAGATGAGAAAGGAATTCGATCCCCTGTCTCTAAAGAAAAAAATGGGTGATTACCATTATTTTAATAAAAGTTTTACAATTTTTCTAGAGACTTACTAATGTTATGAAGTATTGTATTTCCTTCTTCAGAAATTTTTAGCCTGAATGCTGCATAAGAAAATATGAGGAAGTAGATTGAATTGAAATAGGTCTCTGCTTTCCATTTGTGGGTCTTTCGTGCTAGGACAGCACTTACTTGACCATTTGCAAATAAGCCATAGTGGTTGCTGGTGAGGAGCTGAGAACCTTATTTAACCTGTGAAGGTTTTAATTCTGGGACATGGTCACAAAGTCTTATCCCAAACTGAAAAAGTCTTATCCCGAACTGGCATATTGATTATTGGTAGTAGAAGAGGCATAGAGCAAGTAGGCCTTTAAATAGACTGTAATTTATGGCTGCTAAAATAACCCCCACCTTAAATCACTTGAATGTAATACCCAAGATACTTTCAAGGAACAGAAACACAGTTGAACTGCACAATGGCCTCATGTTTTATATAACAGCTGTCATAAGGTATAGACCTAGAATTCACTTATCTAACTTGTGTGGGCTTTTAGAGTTTTCCCTCACATTTAAAATCTTGGGTCCTGAGTAGAGAAAAATCACTTCTATCACAGACATTTTAATCAACTGTGAGCTACTGATTACACTTTACTCTGCCATCTTCAAAATATAAGAAGCATTCCACAACAGTTTCTGAGCTCATGATACCCCATACATCACAGTGTGTCTTTCTGTTAGAGAACTCAGGTTCAGTTGGGGAAATATGAAATCTGTCAAACAATAGTAGAGTGGAATGCAAAGGGCATTGTCTTCAGAACACACAGACCTGGGTTCAAGTTCCAGCTCCTCTCCTTATGGGGAACCTGGACAAGGTTTTTAAAATCTTCTGAGCCTCTGGTTCTTTATTTATAAGAGGGATAAAATAGTGCCCACTTTTTGTTGTGAGGATTAAAATAGATAAGTACATATAGTTATCAGGAGCAGGTATGTATTTGGTCCTTAGAAAACGTTAGCCATTATTGTTGTTGTTATGTTGTTATCATTATAGTTTGAGCATGAAGATGGTAAAGATTGCTTCCAACTGGAAGGAAGATCTGGAAAGACTTTTTGAAGAAATGGAAAATGGCTTTTGAAGATAGGTAGGATTAGAATATGAAATGACTAGGGAGAAGCAAGAGGAGTTGGCCTTCAAAACGGAGAACTATATGTTCATATAAGGCTAGAGAAAGTCATGAAAGGAGAGGCAGCAGATTTTACATTGATTATCCCAAAAATGGGGAAAAAGGAGATTATAAGCATTTTTAGTGTATCATCATTGGATGGTTTTGTCACAGGATCCTTAGGGTGTCACTCCACCAGCCAGATACTGTGGCTAGTGGCATCTCTGTTTGAGTTTTGCTCACGTCCACTGGGCTCATTCCACCCACTAGGCCTGGCAGGCTGTGCTCAGTTTGTGCTACTGGCTTGGATTCCATGCCTGCCAGGGGAGTCAGGCATGGAGCAAAAAGGGGTGTCTGAGTGAGCAAGCACAGGGCCTGGCCACTGCTCACAGCTAGGCACACAAGCCCAGCTCCATGTGAGGCTGCAGCTAGACCAGATGTACTGCAAGCTGCTTTCACTGCTGGCACCAGCATCTGGATAATAGAAAATGTGGTGGCACCTGAAAGCTCAGAGATGCCAGGAACCAGAGAACCCCAAAGAGGGTTTTACAGCATGTCACAACCCTGGCTCAGGGAGCCTTGAGGTCTGGGCATCCAGAAGGGCCACAGCTCTTCTCTCCTTCTTGTGGCCCTCAGTGTGGTGAGTGCAGGGCAGGGGAGTGTTTTGGAAGAGTGTGTTTTAGCCCATTTGTATTACAGCTCTATCAGTCCTACTGCCTCACTCCAGCTGGTGGCTGCTGGGCTTGCCTGGCTCTGCTGCTGTTTCCTGTTGTGCAGGTAGGCTGCCCAGCACTGGCAGAGGGAAGGAGGGCTATAGTGTTACAGCAGGTTTGGCTCAAGGAATCCCAAGGTTTGGTCCCCCAGAAGGGTTGCCACTCTTCACTCCCATAGTCCAGGAGCATGTCACCACCCAAAGCTCAGAAAGCCAATAAGGAATGTATTATAGCTCCTTTTGCTCCAGCGGTTCTGTAGATCCTGTGTTCTTGTCCCATGTGCAGGAAGAATTAGGTTTTGTGGACAACTGGAGGGTGAGCAAGGTGGAAAGGAGCTTTACTGAGCGACAGAACAGCTCTCAAGAGACCCGAAGTGGGTAGTTCCTTTCCACAGGCAGGTCATCCAGATGAGTATCTCTGTCTAGCTGGGTCTGGTGGTTTTTATGTGCTCAGAATGGAGGGAGTGCATGCTGATTGGTCCATGAGTGGCCATGGGTGGGCCCAAAAAAGCACCATCCAATTAACTGAAAAGCATCAATGAAGTTCTCACTACAGGTGGTGGACTCTACCTGAAACTGGCAGCCCAGCCTCTGGGCCCAAGGCTTCAGGCTGACCCTGGCTTGAAGGTAAGGTTTCACTGGGGACCAAATCCTTCCCCCAGGAACCTGTCTGTCTGCTGCCATCAACATTTTACCCATGGTGCCCAGGTTTTCCACACTGAGGAGTGCCCACATACCCATGCCAAGCCACCCTAAGCCCCCTCAGCATCCATCCTGTGCTTGTAAGTACCCAAAGTCCAGAGGGGGCCAAGGCAGCAGAAAGCTAGCATGTCAACGCCACCTCAAGCATGTGCACACCCATCTGGTTGATCACAACATTGCTCCACGCTGGAGCAGACACCAGGAGCAGAGAGAGGCCAGGGAGCAGAAGCAGGCACTTCCCAGGCTCCCAAGAGCGCTGAGTTGCCTGGATCTGGAGCTATGGCTGGGTGGCTACAGCTGAACCTGGGAGCATGGCTACTGCCATGCCAACTTGGTGAAACTTCCACTGGAATCACCTGTTTACAGCACCCACTGGCTCCAGAGTGCACAGCCCTGGCTGTGCCTCCCCTGCTGCCGCTTGTGTCTTCAAAGCAGCTGCTCTGGATAGGCTACTGCCACCATCAGCTTAACTTATTTTCACGAGCTTATATAATTTTCATAATAAAAGTTATTTTAAAATTTGTTTTAAAATCCCACTAGACAAGGGAAACAGAATAAGGGTGAGAAAACATAGGGACAAAAGGAAGCCTTGGCCAGAGGAGATAAGGTTATAAGGTAGAATAGAGCCAGCTTATGGAAAGTGAGAATTGAAGTTTGAACTGTTTTCTTTAAGTTGCTGGGATCTAAGTTTTTTTTTCTAATAGGGCAATGGCCTTCTTTTTCTAGATTGAAGACATTTTCATTTGGGGATTTTTAGTTGAACAGCATCCCAGGTGCTTTCTGGTGATTTTCCAGGTCTCTCTTGACTTTTCTTTTGGCTTTTGAATGACCTGTTTGCAAGTCTGTTACCACCACGAAACTGCAAGCTCTGTGAAGGCCTGGATTATGTCAACCTCATCCCTGCTGCCTCTCCAAATTCCCACCCCCACCCCAGGGCCTAACCCTAAGGGGGCTGTCAGTGGATGCTGGGACTGATGTTGCATGGAATGAATGGGACTGATTTGTGCTATGGCAGTTCATTTGGTGCCTCTGACGTAGGACACCTCCCTTCCCTAGGCCCATGAACTTAGGAAGAAGACAGAGTCTTCATAGTTATGAATTACTTCCTAACTAGTAAAACTGCAGGAAAGCCCACAAAATTGCCTATAAAGCAATAGCCTCATTAGTTGTAATCATAATAAAGAGCAATGATTCGGCAGACTAAAACCCACACCCACAGCCACACAGGCCCTCTAGCAGGATTCCTCCAGAGGCAGGCCTGGCTCTGGGACACACAGGGAAGATCCATATCGGTCTTAGCATATTATTTTGCTAGACCTCAGCTTTAACCAAGTTCACATGATCCCCCTGTTCTACTTTATACAAGAAAGTCAGGGGGGCACAGAAGATAGAGTAGGCAAGCCTTAATCTTCAAAATGTGCCTGTTTCAGAACTTCATGCCAGCCAGCCTAAGAAAATGCTTATCTCTTGCCATCTCAATTCTCAAAGTGTGCATGTAATTTCCTGTGGACAATACTCCTGCCAGAGTCTGTCCTGTTTCTGGTCAACATGTTTGGAAGCTCCATTAAGTCACTGACCTGAATCTGGATCTCTCCAAACACTCTCTGGGAGGAATTAAACACTGATGGTCTCTAAGCCATGGACTTTTTGTTCCACAGTATCAGTTGTGATATTTCACAGATTGTAGGGTCAAAAAAAATCTGTTTATCAGGTAATATGTAATGATCTGGCAGGCACTTACACTGCTAAGCATGAGAAAACTGTGTGTGATGATGTATTCAGAGGAGAAATCAATGCTCCAAAAAATGACTTCCATATTTCTGCAAACTAAGGATTTTCACACAGATTTCGTGTTTACAATTAATGATATATTGGTAATTATTGTTTTGAAGATATTGTAGGAGAACTACACCGTGAAACTTGCCCTTTGATAAGTTAGCAAGGATCAGAAAGCTGAGGTAGCAACATGGTGGTAGCATCCTCCCAAGTGCCTGGGTGATCCGGTAGCAGGAGATTTAGAGCTTTCCTGGGAGCAGATTGGGAGCCATGGCTTGAGTATCAGTAGTTTACACCTTTGCTGGAGGGATTAAAAAGAAGCAAATGGTAAGTTACTGTACTCCTATTACATGCCTGGTGAGAGGCTAGGCCTTTTACATGCATTAGTCAGTTTAGGCCTTAAAATGACACTGCAAGGTAGATATTATTTTCTGTGCTATTTAATTTACAGCTCTTTAAAGAATAAATGATAATCCATCACATCAACAGACTAAAAAAGAAATATCACATAATCATATGAACAGATACAGAAAAAGAATTTGACAAAATTTAACACCCATTTGTTATACAACCTATCAGCAAACTAGGAATACAACAGCTTTATTTATAATTGCCAAAACTTGAAAGGAACCAAGATGTTCTTAAGTCAGTTAATCGATAAACAAACTGATATATCAAGACAATGGAGTATTACTCAGCACTAAAAAGAAATAAGCTACTGCCAAGCCATGAAAAGACATGGAGGAAACCTAAATACATATTACTAAGTGAAAGAAATCAGTCTGAAAATTTTACTAACTATATGGTTCCAGCTATATAACATTTTTGAAAAGGTAAAACTATGAAAACACTTAAAAATCAGTGATTTTTAATGGAATGAATACGCAGAGCACAGAGGATTTTTAGGGCAATGAAACTACTCTGTATAATATTATAATTTGGTTGCATGTTATCATACATTTGTCGAAACTCAAAGAATGTACAACACCAAGTGTGAACCATCACATAAGCTATGGACTTTGGGTAAGAATGAATGAAGTATCAATGCAGGTTCATCAGTTGCAAAAAATGTACCATTATGGTGGAGGATATCAATAGTAGGGGTGATTGCGCATGTGTGAGGTAATGGGATGTACAGGAACTCTATACTTTGCATTATTTTCACGTGAGTCTAAAACTGCTCTAAAACTAAAGTCTATTTCAAAAAGATTATAATAAAATAATAAAATGAGAAAGCAGAGAAGGTAAGGAATTTGGGAAGCCTGCCCAAGATCACACAGTAAGTGTTGTTTAAAAATTAATCTACTGGTAAAGAGAATATAAGAGTCTTAATTTGAAGGTGCTTAGCCTGCTGGTCCATAATTTAGGAGGAGAGGTCTGTAAACTGTATGTGTAAAGAATGTCTCTTCTAGAGAGACTTTCCCCAGCTTTTATGGAACCTCCAACAAGATTAAGAACCACACTGGACACATGATATTGGAAATAGCTCCATGATGAAAGCAGATAGTCAACTTTGGAATTATGTACAATCTGTTTGAAAGTAATGGTCACAACATGTTCCAACATGCCTAGGTTAGGATTGGTTAGAAGTACCCCATTTCTATTTCTGACAGGGTCAGCACACCCCAAAAATTCTGAGGTGAATTATATTCTGTGAGTATATAAGAGACTCTTATTAACTCTTTGGAGATGATACCCTGAGAAGTCCAAGTTAAATTTGAAGTTTTTCTTTCAGAAGCTCTTAGATGATAAATTTGATTTCTTTTTCCCCATTTATTTATTTTATTGCAATTTAGGTTTGGGGGTACATGTGAAGAACATGCAAAATTGTTGCATAGGTACACAAGTGGCAGTGTGATTTGCTGCCTTCCTCCCCATCACCTACATCTGGCATTTCTCCCCCTGCTATCTCTCCCCAGCCTCCCACCCCCCACCGTCCCTCCCCTATTTCCCCCCAAATGACCCCAGTGTGTAGTGCTCCCCTCCCTGTGTCCATGTGTTCTCACTGTTCAACACCCACTTATGAGTGAGAACATGCGGTGTTTGATCTTCTGCTCTTCTGTCAGTTTGCTGAGAATGAGGGTTTCCAGGTTCATCCATGTCCCTACAAAGGACCCAAACTCATCGTTTTTGATGGCTGCAAAATATTCCATGGTGTATATGTGCCACATTTTCCCTATCCAGTCTATCGTCGATGGGCATTTGGGTTGGTTCCAGGTCTTTGCTATTGTAAACAGTGCTGCAATGAACATTCGTGGGCACGTGTCCTTATAGTAGAAAGATTTGTAACCCTTTGGATATATACCCAGTAATGGGATTGCTGGGTAAAATGGAATTTCTATTTCTAGGTCCTTGAGGAATCGCCACACTGTCTTCCACAATGGTTGAACTAATTTACACTCCCACCAACAGTGTAAAAGTGTTCCTGTTTCTCCACATCCTCTCCGGCATCTGTTGTCTCCAGATTTTTTAATGATCACCATTCTAACTGGCGTGAGACGGTATCTCAATGTAGTTTTGATTTGCATTTCTCTGATGATCAGTGATGATGAGCATTTTTTCAAATGTTTGTTGGCCTCACGTATGTCTTCTTTTGTAAAGTGTCTGTTCATATCCTTTGCCCACTTTTGAATGAGCTTGTTTGTTTTCTTCTTGTAAATCTGTTTTAGTTCTTTGTAAATTCTGCATATCAGCCCTTTGTCAGATGGGTAAACTGCAAAAATATTTTCCCATTCTGTTGGTTGCCGATTTGCTCTAATGACAGTTTCTTTTGCTGTGCAGAAGCTGTGGAGTTTGATTAGGTCCCATTTGTCTATTTTGGCTTTTGTTGTCAATGCTTTTGGTGTTTTGGTCATGAAGTCCTTGCTTACACCTATGTCCTGAATGGTTTTGCCTAGATTTTCTTTTAGGGTTTTTATGGTGTTAGGTCTTATGTTTAAGTCTTTAATCCATCTGGAGTTACTTTTAGTGTAAGATGTCAGGAAGGGGTCCAGTTTCTGCTTTCTGCACATGGCTAGCCAGCTTTCCCAACACCATTTATTGAACAGGGAATCCTTTCCCCATTGCTTGTTTTTGTCTGGTTTGTCAAAGATCAGATGGTTGTAGACATGTTGTGTTGCCTCTGAGACCTCTGTTCTGTTCCGTTGGTCTATATCTCTGTTTTGGTACCAGTACCATGCTGTTTTGGTTACTGTAGCCCTGTAGTATAGTTTGAAGTCCAGTAGTGTGATGCCTCCTGCTTTGTTCTTTTTGCTTAGAATTGACTTGGCTGTGCGGGCTCTCTTTTGGTTCCATATGAAGTCTAAGGTGGTTTTTTCCAGTTCTGCGAAGAAGGTCATTGGTAGCTTGATGGGGATAGCATTGAATCTGTAAATTACTTTGGGCAGTATGGCCATTTTCACGATATTGATTCTTCCTAACCATGAACATGGAATGTTTCTCCATCTGTTTGTGTCCTCTCTTATTTTGTTGAGCAGTGGCTTGTAGCTCTCCTTGAAGAGGTCCTTTACATTCCTTGTTAGTTGTATTCCTAGGTATTTTATTCTCTTTGTGGCAATTGTGAACGGAAGTTTGTTCTTGATTTGGCCCTCTTTAAGTCTGTTATTGGTGTATAGGAATGCATGTGATTTTTGCACATTGATTTTGTATCCTGAGACTTTGCTGAAGTTGCTTATCAGTTTCAGGAGATTTGGGGCTGAGACGATGGGGTCTTCTAGATATACAATCATGTCCTCTGCAAATAGAGATAATTTGACTTCCTCCTTTCCTATTTGAATGCCCTTTATTTCTTTTTCTTGCCTGATTGCTCTGGCTAGAACTTCTAATACTATATTGAATAGCAGTGGTGAGAGCGGGCATCCTTGTCTGGTGCCACATTTCAAGGGGAATGCTTCCAGTTTTTGCCCATTCAGTATGATATTGGCTGTTGGTTTGTCATAAATAGCTTTTATTATTTTGAGATACATTCCATCAATACCTAGCTTATTGAGGGTTTTTAGCATAAAGTGCTGTTGAATTTTGTCAAAGGCCTTCTCTGCATCAATTGACATAATCATGTGGTTTCTGTCTTTGGTTCTGTTTATGTGGTGAATTACGTTTATAGACTTGCGTATGTTGAACCAGCCTTGCATCCCCGGGATGAAACCTACTTGATCATGGTGGATAAGCTTTTTGATGTGCTGTTGCAATCGGCTTGTCGGTATTTTATTGAAGATTTTTGCATCTATGTTCATCATGGATATTGGCCTGAAGTTTTCTTTTCTTGTTGAGTCTTTGCCGGGTTTTGGAATCAGGATGATGTTGGTCTCATAAAATGATTTGGGAAGAATTCCCTCTTTTTGTATTGTTTGGAATAGTTTCAGAAGGAATGGTACCAGCTCCTATTTGAATGTCTGGTAGAATTCGGCTGTGAACCCATCTGGACCTGGGCTTTTTTTGGGTGGTAAGCTCTTAATTGCTGCCTCAACTTCAGACCTTGTTATGGATCTGTTCAGGGTTTTGGCTTCTTCCTGGTTTAGGCTTGGCAGGAGGCAAGTGTCCAGGAATTTATCCATTTCTTCTAGGTTTATTAGTTTGTGTGTATAGAGTTGTTTGTAATAATCTCTGATGATGGTTTGAATTTCTGTGGCATCTGTGGTGATATCCCCTTTATCGTTTTTTATTGCATCAATTTGGTTATTCTCTCTTTTCTTTTTTATTAATCTGGCTAGTGGTCTGTCTATTTTGTTGATCTTTTCAAAAAACCAGCTCCTGGATTTATTGATTTTTTGAAGGGTTTTTTGTGTCTCTATCTCCTTCAGTTCTGCTCTGATCTTAGCTATTTCTTGTCTTCTGCTAGACATTGAGGTTTTTTGATCTTGCTCCTCTAGCTCTTTCAGTTTTGACGATAGGGTGTCAATTTTTGATCTCTCCTTGCTTCTCATGTGGCACTTATTGCTATATATTTTCCTCTAGAGACTGCTTTAAATGTGTCCCAGAGATTCTGGTATGTTGTGTCTTCATTCTCGTTGGTTTCGAAGAACATTTTTATTTCTGTCTTCATTTCATTGTTTATCCAGTCAACATTCAAGAGCAAGTTGTTCAGTTTCCATGAAGCTGTGCGGTTCTGGGTTAGTTTTTCAATTCTGAGTTCTAACTTGATTGCACTGTGGTCTGAGAGACTGTTTGTTACGATTTCCTTTCTTTTGCATTTGCTGAGGAGTGATTTACTCCCAATTATGTGGTCAATTTTAGAGTAGGTGTGATGTGGTGCTGAGAAGAATGTATATTCTGTGGATTTGGGGTGGAGAGTTCTGTAAATGTCTATTAGGTTTGCTTGGTCCAGGTCTGATTTCAAGTACTGGATATCCTTGTTAATTTTCTGTCTGGTTGATCTGTCTAATATTGACAATGGGGTGTTAAAGTCTCCCACTATAATTGTGTGGGAGTCTAAGTCTCTTTGTAAGTCATTAAGAGCTTGCATTATGTATCTGGGTACTGCTGTATCGGGTGTGTATATATTTAGGATCGTTAGCTCTTCTTGTTGCATTGATCCTTTTACCATTATGTAATGTCCCTCTTTGTCTCTTATGATCTTTGTTGCTTTAAAGTCTAATTTATCGGAGAAGAGAATTGCATCTCCTGCTTTTTTTTGCTCTCCATTTGCTTGGTAGATCTTCCTCCATCCCTTTATTTTGAGCCTTTGTGTATCCTTGCATGTGACATGGGTTTCTTGGATACAGCACACCAATGGGTTTTGGCTTTTTATCCAATTTGCCAGTCTGTGTCTTTTGATTGGGTCATTTAGCCCATTTACATTTAGGGTTAATATTGTTATGTGTGAATTTGATACTGCCATTTTGGTGCTAGCTGGGTGTTTTGCCCTTCAGTTGAGCTGGTACTTGTTGTTCCTTTATATGTGTAGAGCCTCTTTCAGGAGCTCTTGTAGAGCTGGCCTGGTGGTGACGAAATCTCTGAGTACTTGCCTGTTCCCAAAGGATTTTATTTTTCCTTCACTTATGAAGCTTAGTTTGGCTGGATAGGAGATTCTGGGTTGAAAGTTCTTTTATTTAAGGGTGTTGAATATTGGCCCCCACTGTCTTCTGGCTTGTAGGTTTCTGCTGAGAGAACTGCTGTGAGTCTGATGGGCTTCCCTTTGTGGGTAACCCGACCTTTCTCTCTGGCTGCCCTTAGTATTTTCTCCTTCATTTCGACCCTGGTGAATCTGATGATTATGTGCCTTGGGGTTGCTCTTCTTGACGAATATCTTTGTGGTGTTCTCTGTATTTCCTGGACTTGAATGTTTGCCTGCCTTGCTAGGTTGGGGAAGTTTTCCTGGATAATATCCTGAAGAGTATTTTCCAGCTTGGATTCATTCTCTTCGTCGCATTCAGGTACACCTATCAAACGTAGTTTAGGTCTTTTCACATAGTCCCACATTTCTTGGAGATTTTGTTCATTCCTGTTTAAGCTTTTTTCTCCAGTCTTGCCTTCCCGTTTTATTTCATTGAGTTGATCTTCACCCTCTAATATCCTTTCTTCTCCGTGGTCAATTCAGCTGTTGAAACTTGTGCATGCTTTGCGAAGTTCTTGTGTTGCGTTTTTCAGCTCCATCAATTCACTTACATTCCTTTCTGTTTTGTCCATTCTTGTTAGCATTTCATCAAATCTTTTTTCAAGGTTTTTATTTCTTTGCATTTGGTTAGAACATGTTCTTTAAGTTCACAGAAGTTTCTTACTACCCACCTTCTGAAGTCTGATTCTGTCATTTCATCACACTCATTCTCCCTCCAACCTTGTTCCCTTGCTGGTGAGGAGTTGTGATCCCTTTTAGGAGGACAGGTGTTCTGGTTTCAGGTGTTTTCATCCTTTTTGCGCTGGTTTCTTCCCATCTTTAAGGATTTTCCACCTGTCGACTTTGTAGTGGGTGGCTTTCAGATTGGGTCTCAAATCTTTCAGATTGACGTTCTGTTTGTTGATGATGAGGTTATTTCTGTTTCTTGGTTTTCCTTCTGACAGTCTGGCCCCTCTGCTGTAGGTCTGCTGAGGTTCACTCCAGGCCCTGCTTGCCTGGGGTTCACCTGCAGCAGCTGCTGAACAGTAAGGGTTGTTACCAGTTTTCTTCTTCTGCTATCTTTGTCCCAGAAGGATACCCGCCTAGTGTCAATCTGATCTCTCCTTTATGAGGTTTCTTTTTGGATATATAGGGCTCAGGGAGCTGCTTGAGGAGATGGTCTCTTCTTTATAGGAGCTCAAATGGTGAGCTGTGAGCTCTGTTGTTCATTCAGAGCTGCTGGGCAGGTATGTTTAGGTCTGCTGCAGCAGAACTCATAAACTGCTTTTTGTTCCCAGGTGCTCTGTCCCAGGGATTTAGGGCTTTATTTGTGAGTTTCCGTTATGCTGCTGCCTTCTTTTTTTTTCCTTCAGACCTGCCCTGCCCAGCAAGGAGGCAGCCTAGTCACTGTCGGCCTGTAGAGGCTTTGCTGAGCTGCTGTGGGCTCCGCCCAGCTTCCCAGTGAACTTCCCTGCAGTCCTGTTTATATGGGTGTAGTTAGAACTGCTTTGGCGATGGTGGCCTGCCTCTGTTGAGGGGGAGTCTCTCTGCTGTGGCTGGTTGCCTTGGCAACGGCAGGCTGCCTCAGCAATGGCGGGTTGCCTTGGCAATTGTGGGCTGCCTCAGCAATGGCATGTTGCCTTGGCAACGGCGGGCTGCCTCAGCATTGGCTGACTACCTCCGTCCTGGCGGGCTGCCTCGGTAATGGCGGACACCCCTCCCCCACAGAGCTGGACCCTCCGGGGTTCAGCTGTGTTTGCTGTGAAAGTCTCAATCCAGAGTTTCTGGTTGCTGTTCTTTTGTGGGGTTGCGACCAGCCGAGCCTGATCGCCTGGCTCCCTGCCTCAGAGCCTTTTTTAAGTTTGTGTTCCAGTCGCCTGTTGAAGAGGCGCCGGGGTCTGTTTGTTTTCCCCTGCGGCCACTCACTGCGCTGGCTTAAACAGTGGCACTGAGGTTTGTGACGCTTTTTTTTTTTTTTTTTTTTTTGCCCTGAAATCTACTGTCCTGGTTCCCTGCTCAGTCCCCTTTTTAAACAGACGAATTGGCGACTTCCTGTGGCTCTAATAGCCAGCCAAAAGGGTACCCGGACCGGTGTATTTTGTATGGAGAACCGCTGCTCTGGGGTGCCGACAAAGCAGTCGTGCGGGGCAAAGCAGCGGCGCGCCGGCCGGCACAGCTGCGCTGGCCGAAACAGCCGCGCTGGTGACCCATGGAGCTCCTCCGCCTGGGAATTTCCTAGTCTGTGGGCAATAAAAATGCGGAGTCCACGCACCCTCTGCGCTTTCACTGGGAGCTGCAATCCTGAGCTGTTCCTAAACGGCCATCTTCAAATTTGATTTTTGAATTCTGTTCATTGAATGGTAAACTTATTGAAGAGCACTAGGATTTCAATTGTGTTATGTTTCTGTGACAGAAGAAGGAATACATACACATCTGAGAATAAACACTGTTACACCCTGTTAGAGAAGAAATGAACCCTAAAATTCCATCTCTCTCAGTGTATATCAGGGTAGGTAATGACAACACCAAGTCCCAATATCATGTGATACAATATCATGTGGCACAATATCATGTGTCCAATGTGATTCTGAGAGAGGAAGAGGGCTTGCCCATGGTCACTCAGTAAGTTAGGGATTAAGTAGGGAGCCTCCCAGGCCAGTACTTTTTAGAGGGATAACTCATCAAACTTTTCAACTTGTTATATTCACATGCTTACTGGGCAGCTCTACTTGTTTACCTCTCTCAGGCAGCTCAAACACCACATATTTAAAACCAAATTCATTATTTTTCCTCTGCTTTTCTCAAAACACACTCTTTTACCCACCATCTCCACTCTCTATTGTTCCCACAACTCCTCAAGCTAATGCCTGATTTCTCTGCCCTGCTTCTGTTCCAGTTATCTACTGTATAATAGATGTAGTAGATGATAAATTGTCCCCACAACCCCTCAAGCTAATGCTCGATTTCTCTGCCCTGCTTCTTTTCCAGTTATCTACTGTATAACAGATATCTCAAAAAACATTTATTTTGCTCATCAATTTGCAATTTGAGTAGGGCTTGACAAGGATGCCCATCTTTTCTGTACTCAACCTCAGCAAGTTGTATGAAAGGCTGGAGGGTGGAATCATCTGAAAGCTCACTTACTCATAGTGTGTGGAAGCTGGTACCATCATCGGTCAACTAGCAGACTAAACTGCCCAGGCTTTAGCTTTAAAGCCTACAAATAGCCTTTCTGTGTGGCTACTGGTCCTCCTCACATCATGGTGGCTAGGTTCCAAAGACAAGCATCTCAAGAGAGGGATGGCATGGGTAGGTGGAACTCAGGTTTCCTTTCATGCACTAGCCTCACATTGTTACTTCTACTGCATTGTTGAGGCAGTGACAAAAGCCTGCCTGGGTTCAAAGGGAGAGAAAAACACTCCATCTTTTAGTAGGGGAATAGCCATGTGCAAAAGCTTATAGATTAAAATTATTGCTAAGCCATCCTGAAATCTTTAATTACAGCACTGGTCTCTGGATGCTACTTTCTGTTTTAGGATTTGAAAGTAACTTATGTACTTTTTCAGGACTCCAAAAAAAGGTATATGGTGTTAATATTACAGAACATCTATGCTAAACAGTTTTCCTTTTCATTTTCTATTAGAATAGTAAGAAATGCGATCTTGGCTACTGTTTCTATATAAGCAGAACTGCATTCTCCAAGAACCTACATCTAAATCTATTGTGAATGCCCATGGATTTTATACTGCTATGGCATGTACTGTACAATCAAAAGTATGTTCACAAACATTTTGAGTACATTTATGACTTCCCACTTTAAAACATTCATTTGGAGAATTTACACATACACACACACACACACACACTTACACTATTCTGATTGGTTTGTTACAAAAGCATGCTACTTCAATACATCATATAAAATATTCTATAAGTTGTGTTCTTCCTAAACAAAGCATTAACTTACTGCAACATGAAAATGGAAATGAAAACTTTATAATTGAGATAGTTAATTAAAGAGTATAGTGGCTAATTAATAACTTGTTAGCAACATATTAATACCAAAAAGTCACTAGAATCTCATGTTATATAAAATAGAGTTTCACAAAGAGAGTGGTGATAAATTGGCTCTATTGTGTATAGTTCCAGCAATACATGGAACCAGAGCTAATAGATGCCACAGCCAATATAAAGGGACACCTCTGGTATGTATCTGCTGACTAACAACCATGCCTGAAATATTATAGAGCCATTAGCCCAGTGCATCATCAAAGAAATAAGGAAAAACCTGATCATGATAAGAGGAGAGCTCCCAGGATGGAGAGAGGTCTCAAAATGTGTCGTATGAGAAACAATTGAAGGGCATGGGGATGATGTGTTAGACTAAATTATTGCTCCCAATTTTTCCCTGCCTTGTAATATTTTTAATGCATCCACATCTGTGCCACAACCTTGTGGTAGGCAGAGTGTATTTTCCTGCCCCCTTGATTTTGGCCTTGCCAAATATAATATCAATAGATTTAATGCTAACAGACCTTGAAATGTGCTTGTGCAGTTATGTTACTCTACTGCATTCCTGCATTTCACTATGGGAATATGCTCATTTAGCCACTGCCCGAGGAAAATGACAGACCTGTAGAACAGACCTGGATCCAACCCACAACTTACAGCAAAGTCCGGTTGAGCCCACCTTTGTTCAGCTGATCTCTAGCCAATCCACAGATATGTGAATGCAAATGAAATATCTATTATTGTATTGTGCTGAATTTCGGGAGGGAAGTTTGTTAGGCAGCATTATTGTGGTAATATCTAACTAATGTAGACAATGATTGATCATTTGGTGTTACATAGTACCAGTACCATAGGATAATAACTAGCAGGTAGAATAAAATAGGTGGAAGGTTTACATGCCTATTTAAGGTCTCTTGTAGTCCTGATGTTCTCCGATTTGATGAAAGGATGCAAAAAGTTTTTGAAATAAGCAAATCCCTTTTGATCCATCAATTTTCACAATTCTAGTTCAGTCAGAAAATCACTCTGTTGAGATCAATGAATTAAAGCAAGTATCAATGTTACTCCAGTTCATTAAAATCTTTCATATTTCTTACAAATTTTAAATTAACTATGTGATGCTGCTGCTCTATATCAACTTTATTATCTCCATAAGTTTGGTGAAGGCTCCCAAAAACACTGGCCCAGTGGAGTTGTGATCCAGTGAAGATCAAGAGAATGAAGTCAAGGAAAATGATCTGCTCAGCTTTCCAGGCCACAGAGGAAAGCTATCCATAAGCCATGTTTTCCTTAGCTTTAACACATGAGCTCACTCCATGTTGGTCAGGCTGGTCTTGAACTTCCGACCTCAGGTAATCCGCCTGCCTCAGCCTCCCAAACTGCTTGGATTACAGCCACATCCATAAGCCATGTTTTCCTTAGCTTTAACACATTTCCTTTCACAGATTATATTCTACTCAAATTTTCCATCATACAAAGTCTGCAAGGGGTAAATGGTGGGTTGACAATCATTTTGATCTCTACTTTTTACAAGAACTTTGGTCTTAGAATATTACTGTATTAGTAATGTTGCCAGATATTTTAAAAATTCAAGGATCACTGGAATCTAGGTGGAATGTGTATCTAAATTATCTATCCAAAACTTTCTGAAGTTAGAGAAAAGCAACCACTGGGTAGCAAAGGTGACTTAGTAACCCACTACACCACTGACTGACACTAATTTTCAGAGGTATTAAAATCCCTGTTAATAAGATTATTTTGTTAAACAGTATTGATTTTCTGCCTTTCTTGCTCCCAAACTACTAATACACACCCCCCCCCCATAAAATAATGGGAACAACTATCCTGCCTTCATCTTTTGTGCTGGCTGCAATACCAGGCTGAAACTGATTGGTTGATTGGAGCAAATGAATATACAAACCACACCAGGGCCAATTTAAGTAAGGAAATAGTATTTATCAAAATGCAGGCTTCAGAACACTAACATAGATCTCTGATGGGATATCAAGTGATTCCAAAAGCATTCCATAGTTTCATTGAAAAAAGCAATGAAATTAAGTTATTCACATATGTTCCCTAGATTTGAAATGTAAGATTAATTATGACAGTTACAGAAATTTCTTAATGTTCTTAATAATCACTATAGTCTTAAAAATCGCACATCCACTATAAGGACTTAGTTGATTAGCTTCTCTTGCCTAATATCAATTATAACATAGTTCTTCATTTTCATATTATGTCATTTGTATGTTATTGCTTAGGGGGATTGTATAGTATATTTCATTGTTCCTTTTGGTTATTGTGTTTGATTTTAACCTAAATTCAAAAATAGATTAATGACTTAAAATTATTTAATGATGTATAAAAAACGTATTAAAATGGTAACTAAAACATTGTAACTCAGAACAAAGTGGGAAATTTAAATGGTGAGCAGGACTCAAGTACAAATAGACCATGTATCTGTATGTTCTAGGAAAAGCGAATGTGTGATTGTGATGATTTTATATAAGCAGGCAAAATAGAAGGATGAAAGGAAGGCAGAAAAGAAGGAAGGAAGGGAGAAAGACAGAAAAAAGAAAGTGTGATTAGAAAACATGCTTATGACAGTTCAAAATATTAAAAATTGTTAAATCGTTGCATAAAGGCATCACAGCTTTCACGTCTTTCTCTTTTTTTTCTTTTTTGAGACAGAGTTTCACTCTTGTTGCCCAGACTGGAATGCAATGGCATGATCTTAGCTCACCACAACCTTCATCTCCCAGGTTCAAGCAATTCTTCTGCCTCAGCCTCCTGAGTAGCTGGGATTACAGGCATGTGCCACCACGTCTGGCTAATTTGTATTTTTAGTAGAGGTGGGGTCATATTGGTCAGGCTGGTCTTGAACTTCTGATCTCAGGTAATCCACCCTCCTTGGCCTCCCAAAGTGCTTGAATTACAGGCATGAGCCACCATGCCCAGCCTCATGTCCTTTTCTAACAAAACACATGACATTAAATATTTTCTATGCAAGTGCACAATAAAATTTTCCAGTAATAAATTAATTAAACACAAAGAAGACGTTCAAACTACAAGAGCATTATTCAAGGATTTGCTGCTCGTAGAAATATCAAGAAGTGACAGAGGTTACTAGAGGTCACCCATGTCTGCTCCACTTTTTTTGCAGAAAGAAAAACTCTGACATTTCAGTTTGGCATATGGACACTCAGAACAAATATGTAATTGATCAGCTTCTTGGTCACTATGTGTGGCAATGTGACTGAATTCTAGCCAATGAATATGAAGGTAAATTTATTTTGTTAAATAATATTGATTTTCTGCCTTTCTTGGTCCCAAATTCCTAATACATGCCCCACCGTAAAATAACAAGAACAACCACTCTCCTGCCTTAATCTTTTTTGCTGGCTACAATAACAGGCTGTGATGCCTTTATGCAACCATTCAACATGAGACTTGAGTGTGTCCTTAAAGGAAAGAGACATTGTGCCTTCTCCCCTCTTTCTTCCATCTGCTGCCTGTATTGTAGAATTGTGGATGTGGCAGTGAGCTATCTTGAACCACACAGGTGAGGACAGCACTTAAAAGAAGGCAAAACAATAAGCCAGAAGGACCATAGATCTCTGGATTACTTCCTGGAGCAGAGCCTCCATGCCATTCCTGAATCTTCTAACTCCAGACTGTTATAAAAGATAGAAGCCTTTGCTAATTTTGGTCTCTTTCATGCAGCCAAACACATACACAGATATGAAGTCACGTGATTGCCAAGAAGTTTGTGATAACATTGCAAATTTAATGATAAATATACTGCTCAGAGATAAAGAAGAAAAAAGTGTTAAATGACACTGTTGGATGTTACAAAACATCAGTAAGAAACGAAAGAGCAATTACTATCATGTGTGCATGAAAGCATACATTTCACAAAACAAAACCACGCATGTATAGAGTATAAATCAGCTCTTGGCATATGTATGGGACATATATGATTGTTGAATTCAATTACTTTCATTATTATTATATTTATCACTGACAACTGAGAGTACAGAAGGGGAGGGGACTTTTTAAATTTACTTAATAATTATTTTGTGAGTATTGTTTAAACTGGGGAAAACAGCACATCCGGATTAGTACTGATGGAGAATCTGCAATTTGCACATCAAGGAAGGGTGTTGCCAAAAAAAAAAAAATCCACCCCACCATTAGAGGTTATGCCTGAATGTCCAAGCATACATAGATTTGTTTATAGAAAATAACTAGTGGTAAACAACTGGTCTCCTGATCTTGACTCAGTTTTGAAAGGAATAATGACAATCACTAACATGATCAAAATATGTGCTCTGATTACACTTCTTTTCAGGCTGCCATGAGAAGAATCAAGCAATGAATCTAGACTCTGCTTTTCTACAATGAGGTATGCTGACTATCAAGGGGAAAGATGCTGCATGTGATTTTGAAAATAAGGATAGGATTTCCTCACTGCATTGAAACAATGCCAGTAAAAACCATTCTGATTTTGAGGTACTTACTCAAATGGAAATTTCAGTGAAGAATCTGAATTGACCCCTTCAGGGTTAAGCTAGCATGATGTTTTCTGTGGAGGATTAGATACAGAAATGTATTAAAAACAAACTGGGTCGGTCAAGTGGCTTGATCTTCAAGAGTTGGACTCTTTCCCACCACTTGCTAATTATCTTCTCCTGTGGAAGAAGGCAACTGATGACATATTATTGCATGTAGTGGGATGCTACACATCTTAATTCAGGATACTATAACCAATGACCCTAGACTGAGTAGTTTAAACAACAAACATCTATTTATCATAGTTTTGGAGGCTGAAAGTCTAAGACCAGTGTGACGTTATGCCCTGGTTCTGATAAGGCCACCCTTCTGGGTTGCAGACTATCGTCTTCTTGCTGTGTCTTCATATGGGAAAAAGAAGGTAAGTGAGGTCTCTAAAGTCTCTTTTAGAAGAACGCTAATCTGATTCATGAGGGTTCCAACCTCATGACCTAATCACCTTCCAAACGCCTCAATTGATGATAACATTACATTGGGAGGGTAGGATTTCAACATATAAATTTTGAGGGAACATAAGCATTCAGTCCATTGCAATACATTAAATAATAATATTTCACATCTTTTCTATCCCTACTATCTGTTTATTTACCACATTGCCCTTATACACTCAAACTAGACTTGGGTCTACACAGTTTCCAGGAAATAATGTGATAGCTGAATTGGAAACACAAAATAAGTTAACTCCAGGTAACACATCTATGTTCCACACAGGAGACTGAGTGAGTATATAAGTCAGGATCCTGGCAAGAAACAGATGAATTAACTGGTCATACTTAATGGATTGACTTTTTACAATTATATGGGAAGAGGGAAATGAAAAAAGGATGGTAAGAAATCCAGACGTTAGCAACAATAGTGAGTCATTACTACTCTTTGCCTTGAATGGGAAGGGGACAGACATGACCATAGTAATCCAAAAAGAGCTGCAGCTATGGTTGTAAGAGAGGGTTGTCTGATCAGAGCTGTGTCCTTTGGTAGAGATAAGAAGCTACTGTCAACATGTAGCCTGACAGGGAGAGAGCCCAGGGACTAAAGATCTTGATTTATCTGCCCTTCCATCATCAGTCTCCTGTCGGTGCCTCTCATTGGCTACACCCAAACAAGAATCCAGAGAACAAGGGCACTTGTTCATGAGATCCATACAGGTTGATCTGGGCCCACAGAGAAGAACGGAGAAGGATAGAGCAATTCTGGAGGAAGAAATGCAGAGTATTCATTACAGGGGAGAGAGAAGGTAAAAGAGATTAGGCTAATTGCATGTACCTATTTTAAGGACTTTCATGGAATTTCCGTTTAGTAATTCTACTTACATCTCATTTGCAAGCACTGATTTAGCTACATGATCACATATATCTACAGGCAGGATTGGAAATTTTGTTCTTTTCTTTTCTTTTTTTTCTCCTTCTTTTCAGCTGGGCACATTTTCCCACCAAATTAAAATTAAGATTCTACTAAAAAGAAAAAACAGAAAACTGGATAATGGGTAGGCAGCTGGCAATCTTTGCCACAGCCTACTTGATCAGTAATTGATTGCCAATATTTTATTTAGGATGTTAAATCTATTTTCAGAGAAGAAATAAGCTATAGTTTTTCCTTTGGTGCTGAACTTATCTTTTGTAAATATAAACGTAGTGTAGCCTTGTATAACTTGAAAATAAGCTGTCAATGTTCTTAAATGCTGTTAAATAATTTATATCATGTGGAAGCTTTCTTGAGTGTCAAAATTATCGGAATAAGCTTGTAAATCCTCATGTAATTTACAAAATTTAATAGCTATATGTACTTATATTTCTTTTCTCATTTCTACTTGGTTTATATGTGTCTTCTTTATTCTTCTTCTCTTGAAGAAGAGTCCAGCAATACCTTTATTCCAAAGCCAGTGAAAGACACTACAAGAAAAGAAAGTTAGAAAGAAAGCTCAATATTCCTGAATAACATAGATGCAAAAGGCCTCAACAAAATACTAGCAAACTGGATCCCCCAGCATATATCAAGGATCAAACACCTTGATTACCTGGGATTTATCTCTGAGATGCAAGGGTGACTCAACATACACAAATAAATAAGTATGATATGCTACATTAACAAAATGAAGGATTAAAATCATATGATCATCTCAACAGATGCAGAAAAAAACATTTGACAACATTTACTATCATTCCATGATAAAATCTCCCAACAAATACACTATAGAAGGAATGTATCCGAACTTAATAAAGGCTATATATGACAAGTCCATAACTAAACTCATACTCAAAAGTTACAATCTGAAAGCTTTTTCCATAAGATTAGGAACACTACAAGTGTGTTCACCCACTCTTGTCACACTTCCGTTTAATATAGTTCTAGAAAGAAACCCACACATATACAGTCAAGAAATCTTTGACAAAGAATACACAATAGGAAATTGTATTGCGTATTCTTTGTAAATAGTATTTCAATAAAAATCTTCAGTAAATAGTATTGGGAAAATTGAATATCCAAATGCAAAATAATAAATTGGACCTTAATCTGATGCCATACACAGAAATCATCTTAAAAAAGATTAAAAACTTAAAGGTAAAACCTGAAAGTATAAAAGTTCTGGAAGAAAAAATAGGGAGCAAACTCCTTGACTCTCATCTTGGCAATCATTTTTTGGATATAACACCAAAGCACAGGCAACAAATGTAAGCAGACATAAGCAAATGAAACTATATCAATCTAAAAGGTTTGTGCTCAGCAAAGGAAAAAATCAAAAAAATGAAAAGACCATTTATAGAATGGGAGAAAATATTTGCAAACCATTTGTGTGGTAAGGATTCACCCTATAACTGAATAGCAAGAAAAGAAAACAAAACACACATGCACACAACTTTAAAATGGGCAAAGGAATTGAATAGACATTTTTTTCCAAATAAAATACACGAATGGCCAACAGGTATATGGAAAGGTGCTAAGCATTATTAATAGTCAGGGAAATGCAAATTAAAACCACAATGAGATATCAGCACATACACATTAGGATGGCTATAATAAAAAAGTCAGAAGGTAAGTTTTGGTAAGGATGTAGAGAAAAGGGAACCCTTGTACACTGTTTATGTGATTGTTCATTGGTACTGCCATTATAGAAAACAGTATGAAAGTTCCTCAAAAAATGAAGAGTAGAACTACCATACGATCCACCAATTCCACTCCTGGTTATATATCCGAAGGAAGTGAAATTAGTATGTCAAAGAGGCATCTGCACTCCCATGTTCATTGTAGCACTATTCACAATAGCCAAGATATGAAAACAACCTAAGCATTCACTGATAAACATATATCTCACATTTTTTGTATGTGTGTGTGTGTGTGTGTGCATGTATATATATATATATATATATATATATATATATAATGTATATGGAATATATATATATATATTCAATATTCTGTATTCTGTTCTGAATACAGAACAGAATTCTGTAAAACAGAATATATATTTTATATATATATATATAACAGAATATATAAATATATTCCATTTTGTGTGTATGTATACACACAATGGAATGATATTCAGCCATTAAAAAGAAGGAAATCCTGCCATTTGTGACAACTAGGATGAACCTGGAGGGTGTTGCGTTAAGTGAAATAAGCCAGACACAGAAAGACAAATATTTTATGATCTCAGTTTTAGGTAGACTATGAAAACCGTTGAACTCATAGCAACAAAAAACAAAATGGTGGTTGCCAAAAGCTAGGATGTGGTTGTTGGTCAAAGGGTACAAACTTAAGATGAGTAAGTTCTAGAAAGCTAATATATAGCATGGTGACTGTATCTACTTTTTAAAGAGTAGATTTTAAGTATTCTTACAATGTTTTCACTCTATCTTCTCTCTCTTTTGTTTTACTAGAACTCTTCTTGGAAGCAGTTCCCAAGTTAATTACCTTAACTGTTAACCCTGGAGCCCCTCCACCTAGTTGATTCTATTGATTGTGAGCTTAAAGAGATCTTCTATGTGTACATTGATCTCAGTTTCAGTCCAATCTGCTTTCTATCTTCCAGGGATTCCTTAATATTTCTAGTCTCTGAGTGACAGTCTTTCTTATCAGCACTTCTTTACATTTATTATTTCCCTATAAAACATATTTTTCTGTATTTTCTAATAATATGACGAAGGGCGGGCTTAATCTGCTATGTTGAGGGGAACCTTCACACTTATTTTATTGTTACTGTGGAATATATCATTTATGTTGTGTCACAACCTTTGTGGAACTAGGCAGATTAAAAATATCAAACACAGAAACATAAATAAAAATCATAGAAGTTATCAAATCTGTTCCTTTTCACACAAATGTTTACTACAAATCCTGAAATTCTGAAAGCAGCTGGTCATGTGCTATTTTGCTGATGGTTTGATAACTTGTGTCTTAAGCCATAGGGGTTCCAGAGGAAGAAATATGGGAGTCTCCACATGGTGAGAAAAAGCCATTCCAGTATTCCTTGGGCCCACAAGTGTGAGCACAGAGTAGATAGTAAGCTCCACTCATTAATTGACCACAGCAACTTATATCATTGTTCTATTCTTTGCGTCTGAGCCATACTTATTGCTCAATATATAAATGAAATTAGAAGAACTTGTTGCCCAGAGAGAAGGTACCAATTATAAAGTTATGTCCTCACTCTTCTCTTTTCCTATTCTTACGTGGAGGCTGGGTTATATTTTGACCAGTGGTAACTTGTGAGTACAATCTCAAAGGCAGCCATGTGTGTCAAACCTTCCAGCAATGGTCTAGAATACTTTATCAGCAAAAACAAGAGCTAACATTCAGTTAGTGCTTACTCTGCATCATTCTAAGTGTTTAATATGTGTAATCTTTTATTTTTACAACACAACCCTCTGAAGTAGGCCTGTGGTGATTTCCAGTTTACAGATGTGGAAAGTGAAGCTCAGAAACATTAACACAACCATATTCACATTGGTTGTGGTAGTAGAGTCAGGATTTGAACCCAGGCAGTTGGATACACTGCCTCAATGTCTTGCCTTTTTTGGCGACCTGACTCTACCTTATCTTTTAAAAATGCCTGAATCCTTTGTCTGAAGCACTGCCGCTTGATTCCAGAGTCCTTTGGGACACAGTGGTATAAATGCTCATTCTGGTCTTTTACCAGCTATGGTAAAAGAAGGCATGATGCTAAGTCAGATCTATGCCAATTCAATGGTCCCTCCAACAAAATTGCCTTGCATTATATGTTATATGGATGGATCTGGTTGAAAATCCTCTTCATAAAAATCAGTACTAGATAGAAACAAATTTTAAAGTTGACATCATTAGTAAGGAAATAGTCATCTAACCAATGTTATACTGTCCTTTAGAAATGGTATGACTATATCTGTTCATTTGTGGACCATACATTTGTGCATAAGCTATTTCCTAACTCTGTCACACGCTTCATAAAATGAACAGTATCAATTCACAAATGATGTAACAGTTCCCTCTCCTCAGAGAGGCCTTCTCCTTCCTATCTGACAGACACAGTGCTTTAAACCTTTCAGTCAATCTCTTATGCACTCATTTTTGGCTGTGGCCATTTTTGTCTATGGTCATTTTTTTCCAGGTTGTATTCACAGATTTTGGCCATGTTTATAGTGGCAATGTATTATATTAACCTCTGTATTGATGCAGTGTTTAAAATAAAAACAGTCCATTTTTGGCTCAATTTTGCCATGTTTTGGACAAGTATACACAGATCTAGATTTTCTTTTGCTGCATGATGATTTTCCACTAATTCGTTTTTCCTTTGCCTTCTGTATGGTTCACTTCTGTCTGGACATTTTTAACTCTTGAGAATTGGAATAATATATGCTCTAAGGAGCAGTGAATCATTCCACAGATGAGTCAGGTTGTCTTATTCAAGGACAAAAATCCATTAAGAGTTAGCAGTGTATGTGGTGGGAGTGGTGGAGGAATACTGAATCTTGTAAATAAGGATACCATCTTGGTCAGTATTTAATAGAGAAATAACTAACTTTATACTTTAGTGATGTAGAAATGGCTGTTCCTGTGCACCTCTCATATTTATGGATTGGAAACTGGGGAGGGAAATGTGACTTGCCTGGAAAAGATTACACTAGATTTGTAAGCAAAGGGTTATGTTTGAGGGGGCTTTTTTTCTCATTTGAGACTTAAATAAACTAAAAGGCCTGCCCTTCACTTAGATGGATTGAGTCCAGGTTTTCTAAAAAAAAAGAAAGAAAAAGAAAGAAAGAAAGAAAAAGAAAGACAGAAAGAAAGAAAGAAAGAAAGAAAGAAAGAAAGAAAGAAAGAAAGA
>NW_022437033.1:7853941-7879466 GCF_009761245.1 Sapajus apella | reverse complement strand
AAAGAAAGAAAGAAAGAAAGAAAGAAAGAAAGAAAGAAAGAAAGAAATTGGAGACCCTCACCTAAAAAACCAAAGTTCTCTTACAGTGATCCCTGTGTAGGTGGGATCAGGTTTCTCTACTTAAAACAGGATTGAATTGGGAACCAGCCTGAACAGATCTCCTATCCTCATCTCAGCTTCTACTCCAATCTGGAATTGAACCTGGGGAATAATTTCAAAGTCTCAAATCCTAAGTGAAACCAAAGTTCAATAACCTTCCTCCCACCAAAAAAGTGGGATATTTCTAATACTCCTTAAAATTTGAGATAGCTAAAACTGGCTTGGATCTATATTTGCTAAATCTAAAAATATGGAGAATAACATCAGCTACAACTCAAAGGAAACTTTTCCATGTGGGCTCCTTGGGTGTTCGGCTTTCATCTATATTGAGCTGATTAAAAACAGTTGCTATTTTAAAACAAGTAGCAAATTTTATTCAGCAGGATACTGGAAGGGGAGACCTACTCTAAACAGAATCTATACATCTTTGTGTGTATGTGTGTGTGTCTGTGTGCGTGTGTGTGTGTTTTAAGGGGAATGCTATGTGCAGGAAGAGGAGAGCATGATTTATGTTAAATCTCTTGCAATCATGTTCAAGTTGACAACAAAATAACATCACTTAGCCTTTAATTTCAGCAGAAGCTAATTATACAGGATTGTCTAGGGCTACTCTGTCTTACCATTTTTACTCCGCAAACTTTGCATTTTAAAACCTTCCCAGCCAACACAAAGACTGTACCTATGCAGCCATCACTGCCATGACAAAAATCACTGCCATGACAAAAATCACTGCCATGAGAAATTTCCTGAGGGTCACCCTTTGCCTTCACAGTAGACATCATAGTTTGAAACAAGCCTTGGGATTTGGGTGCAATAAGTGAATTGCTAAGTGAGTTTTCCTGTTCAACCGAAGTGACTAAAATGTAGATGCAATAAATACATTTGTCTGTCAAGTGTGACTCTGGCCTCCAACACCCACTGCTCTTGGTGACATCAGGGTGGCTATGTGTTTTCTTGAGAACATAAATCAGTTGTTGTTTCTGATTTTTATTAATTTGCCTTCAAAAAGCTTTATTTTTTAAACAGAAGCTAGAAGTCAACAAGAGAAGTACAAAAGGCAGTGGAAATAGAAATGCATGTTTCTGCTGTACAGAACAAAGGATTCAGGTTGAAAATGAGCAAAAATTGAATCCTATTTGAAAGCTGAATTTGCAATACTAGGCAGCAGCTGTCTGCAAATGTCTATGGGGAATTTATTTTTTTTTTCAAGTTACAAATTAAAAGGGGTACTTTGAGTAAAGAAAGGTTTGAGGGAAAACAAACTCAAACTGCCATAAATCTGAGACAAAAATGTTCTGAGTGGTAATGAGAGACATTTGGAAGTAATAGCATTGTATGTCTCCTGAGTGATTGCTTGATTTTAAGGAAGCAATCTTTTTTTCTTTTTTTCTCAAAGAAAACCTTTTGAACTTTCAGAACTCCATTCATTTGTGTTGATTCAGTTTTTCAAGGCTAAAAAGGCCGTCTGGGTGAAATTGACACTTGTTTCTAAGCATACATTACATGTCATAACCAGGTTACTGTTTTCCTGATCCCTTTCCACTGTTCTTCCTTACTGATGAGTCATTACATTTTGAGTTGACACCTCGGGTCACCCGAGAAGGTCTCCATACATCATCAGGGCTGGAATCTGTCACTTTTGACTGGCCCTTGTTTTGAAGCTTGCGATCTGGTGTTAGGGTAGTCAGCACCCTTTGACCTTTCTGATGTAACTCCTCACATAGACTGCTTGTTTAGCTTTTAGAGCCTTTAGGTTGATTAGACAGAGTGATTAAATCTCCTGGATATGTTCACTTACATTTAATGTTCTTGGACATTAATTTTAATGCTCAATAAATGACTTAATTTGATAAGGTGTTAAGTGACCTAAATGGATAGAAAACAGCTCAGGGACCTCAACCAGGCTTTCCTTCCAACTTGGGTGGGAAGGACAAGTCATCAGTACATTCTCCGTTTCTTCTTATTATCAAGAGACTCCTGACTGCTTGGTTTATGAGGAGGTTGTGAATGAACAGTGGCACAATGGGAAAGGGCCAACTGATTGCCAAATGTGCAAGCATCATTCACTCCTCAGAAGTTATTGAGAGGAAGAGTTCATTTTGGAAAATAAATCCAGTTTAACTACTAAAATACAATAGCAATTCCCCCAAAGGAAAGCAATTCCATACATGGTGATTGCTTTTCATAACGAACCCCAAAGAAAGCAATAGACCATTTTTAATCTCCCAAAATTGCATGGTTTCTGTGACTTACCTTTCAGAATCAAGCATTTCACATTCAGCTCATGATTCTGAGCCAATTGTACCTGAAAATCACATCTCAAGATGAAAATGGCAATTGACTCTCAATAATTGGCATTAGGGAGAAATGATTTCTAATCTGTGGTAACTCTGCTGCTTGTAGTCCTCATTAGAGTTCCATCAATACATACTAAAATGCATGTTCAAATAAGGATCATCAGGAAAACATTTTAATTACTATGTAATGACAGTGGAATCATTGTCACATACAGTCAAGTAATGTGTGATCTAACCAAGACATCTTTACTAATTTGAGAAATTTTACGAAAGGGTTCCCATTTAATTATGGTGGGTTTGCTGTCTTCTGATAAGTAAAATTGTTTTCAGGAAAAGTTAATAGAGAAATACTGTTTTCCAAATTATGATCTGTTTGATTTTATCTAAGTACATTTTAAGGTTCTTAAATTCTATGTTAAACAAAATGACATTTAAGGAATAGATTATGAATCTTTTGGGCACTCACTTGGGGCAGGTACGATAGATACTAACATGGAGAATGCACGGGATTATGAAGACTAGGCAGGTAGCAGACAGGCTCACAAGTAATAATATTGTAAGAAACAAAGGATAATTGTAATCAGGGAAGTGCATACAAAGAGTTATGGGAGCATAGAGAAGGAGGCAACTTATTTTATTCTGGAGATGACATTAGAGTTGAATGTGAACCTGAGTAAGATGGCAGTAGGCCAAAAGGGTAGGGGAGGGAGTTGTAGGAGTGACCAGTTTGAACAAAAGTGTTGTATTAAGGCATTCTTGCATTACTATAAATAAACACCTGAGACAGAGTAATTTATAAAGAAAAGAGATTCTATTGGCTCATGGTTCTGCAGGTATCTTCTCAGCTTCTAGGGAGGCCTCAGGAAGCTTAAAATCATGGCAGAAGGCAAAGGGGGAACAGGTGTCTCACATGGCGAAAGCAGGAGCAAGACAAAAAGGTGGTGCCACATGATTTTAAATGAGCAGATTTTGTGTAAACTCAAATTGAAAGCTTGCTTATCACCAAGGGGATAGTCCAAGCCATTCATGAGGGATCTGCCCCCAATGTTCCAAACACTTCCTACAAGGCCTCACCCCCAACACCAGAGATTACATTTCAACAAGACCAACCCTCAAATGTGAAGACATGAAAGGTGATTGTATATGTAACAAAAACAGGAGTAGTCTAGTGTGACCCAAACTCCAAAGGGATACTGTGATGTCACACTTAAAAAGCAGATTGGGGGCTAATTGTAGGACAACTTTAAATACTTGGCTATAGTGGGAGTTGAATGTTACTCTTCAATTCCCCAAGATTTATAGTCAGATACTGAAACCTAAAGTTGAGGAATGTGATGGGCCTAGAAGATCTGAGTATCAACTGGGGAATCTGAAAGGAAAGGCAAAAGTAAACGTGCCAAGAGACAAGGCAGCCTGGACAAAATAACTTGGTTTGTTATTATTTAATGCAAGGAGATATTTTACTAAAACAAATTTCTACTTTAGGTTGAATGTAAGAAAGATTATCATTATTATTGCTTTTTTATCACTCTATAGGAAAAATGTAGATAAAAAGAGCTGGCAATTGATTTTTTCATAATGTATGGTCAGCACAAATATTTATTCATCAATCTAGGGGATTACTGCTTACCCTATGTGCCAGAAACTGAGCTGAAAGCTGAAAATATAGGGAAGAATAAGGAAATTGCCCTTAGCACTCAGGGAGATCACAGACAAAGAAATGAACAATACATTTCCATGCAGAGGAGTCTGTGCTGAGCTCCAGGTTCTTATAAGAGTAGCAACAAGGAGAGAGATCAAGTCTGCTTGGGTGCATCCAGGAAAGCTTCCCAAGGTGGGAGAATCATGAGCTGAATCTAGACTCTTCAAAGAGCAGTGGTTTTCCCAGGATACCAGAGCTTCTAAAGAGAAGCCTTTGAGCAATCATGGCTGAAAAGCCCAAGCCGAGTGTTCATCCCTGCAGAGTAAGAACCCTAGCCAGTAGAGTTCTTACCTCATCAGTTATTTGATGAAGCAGTTCGAATCATGAAGCAGGCATCGGATGGGCCCAAAGATAAGAGGAAATTCCACGGGAGGATGATCAGGCATTGCAAAAAGGAAGCCCAAAAAGCAAGGACCGTAGCTTTACTTTCTCCTGAGGGCAAGAAACATCCTGCCAGATATTACCAACTGCTTTTTTTCCTTTGAGTGTTTGGAGCAAAAGATCATGGAAGCCATGATTATTGACATAATTTTAAAAAGTAGGTTTAACCAATCACCATCCACACCTGCTGCTAATTGTTCTTTAGAAGAACAGGTGATCTATTTCTCAACTCATTAGAATACACACAACTAAAAAAAGATGACTGCAACAAGATCATAGAAACTCACAAAAAATGGTTTGAGGAAATTCTGAACACAATGCCCTCTTCTTTCTCAGATTACCATCACAGCCCTCACACTCTCCATGTTCTATTCCCCAACCCTGCTCCTGCAGCTCTTCCTTTGGAGAACTGCTGCTGGGCTTTATTCAGCCTCTGCCTGCAGTTCAAACTAATTACAAGACGCAGGACTGAGACTGGGCCTGATTTCCCAGAGACATATCAGTTATTTGATGAAGCAGGTAGAATGAACTCTCGGGCATCCACAGCCTGGACCTCAGTGATGTTTGTAGGAACAGGCCTTGTATCTGTTAGTGAGAGAAGCCACAGGCTACATCTCTTGCAGCAGCTGCTATTGAGGTACATTAAAGTGTAGTAGATGGCACAGTGCACATGCCTTGAGTTTGGGTTTACACTGTGTCATCTAAACTCATGAATAATACTGATGGTAAAATAACAGCACCTATTAATTGAGCACCTATTAAGTTTATACAGATGCTCCTTGACTTACCGTGCAATTATGTCCTGATAAACTCATCATAAATTTCAAAATACCATAAGTGGAAAATGTACTTAATACACCTAACCTACTTAACATCGTATCTTAGCCCAACTTACCTTAAACATGCTCAGAACATTTGGATTAGCCCACAGTTGGACAAAATCATCTGGCAATACAGTACACTGTAGAATATGGATTGTTTACCTCCATGATGTTATGGCTAACTGGGAGCTACAGCTCGTTGCTGCTGCCCAGTATCATAAGAGAGTATCAGACCACATATCACTAGCATAGGAAAAGATCAAAATTCAAAGTATCATTTCTACTAAATGAATATCACTTTTGCACCATCGTTGTAAAGTTGAAAAATTTTAAGTTGAAACATCTTATATCAAGAACTGTTTGTACAGCTATGCATGATTTCATTTAATTATCACAACAGCCTTCCAAGGAAAGCATTATCTTTTTGATATTACAATTGGGAAAAATGAGAAACTCAAAGTGCAGTAACTTGTCTTCCATACTGGTTGCCTTCTAGAAGTTTGATCTCCTCTGGATCTGGCTTTCTGACAAAATTCATACCCCTTGGAGAAGAGACTAATGCTTGGAAGGGGTCATGAGGAAGACTTCTGGGATCCAGGTAATGTTCTATCTCTTGTCCTGGGTGGAGTTCTATGAGTGGATTCACTTTGAAAAATGATTTTTTAAAATATATTTCTTTATGTTTACTTAGTTTGCTTTTAGTTCCTACCATTTACCACTGATTTCTGTCTCTATTATTGATTCCCACTTTGAATCAATCACTCATTTTCCCAATGACTGTCAAAGAGGAAAAGCCTATGACAAATTGCCTGGAGGCTAGATGGAATGACTGGGACAGCATGCTACTGGGTAAAGTGGTCCACATGTGGATCAATCTGAAACCCTTGGCCCCTGAGCACTGTGCTCTAGCAAATTGAGTTAAATTAGTCCAGTCACCACAAAGTGGCCTTATCACAAATTAGTCTTTTGCACCAAATGGTGGTTACTTTTACCTCCAAATGATTGATTCCCAACCCTGGGTGACTCTGGGTAGAGCTACGAGCAGAGCAGGATCCGGGGCATACATGCCTTACCAGTTCCCTGAAGTTATTTTTGAAAAACAAAACAGGCTCTTCAGGATACTGCTGAGCACATCTCACTTAGAAAAGGCCAGAAACAATCTGCTGCATTGATTTATCCTAGCACAGGAGTCAGGTAAAAGTTGCTGGCAGGGGTAGGAGTATTTATCTCTGTGCTCCCTATTTTCCATAGTGTGTGGAAAACAGTGATAAATACTCCAGGGAGCACCCAGAACGCATAAGTAAAGGGGTGGTGGTGACCAATTCTCTGGCAAATACATTATCCTCTTAATTCTGGCTATGTAATGCTAAAGTTAATGGGAGGCCATTGCTTTGGACTAGTCTCCTACACTAGGCCCCAACAAACCAGACCAAACCAAAATGGAGTCACTTATGGTAAATGCCAAACAATCAAACTGAAACTTTATAAAAGCAGGTAGATCCCCAAATAGACCAGTTTTTTTTTTCTTTTCCTGAAAACAGGAGATTCACGACAACTGATCAGAAAGAGTGCAATCTCCTTGAATCAGTGTGATAAGGAAATCCCCTTTTCTTTAACCCTTACAAGAAGAGTGCCTGGTAATAACTTGCTGTTAAGCAATCTGCCTTTTTTATTGTTCTATTTGCTTTTTCCCACCTTACAGAAACCAATTGTTCTGTCAAGCCCAGAGACAGTCATTCTATTTTATAAAATGAGGTCATTACCAAATTCTCAGATTGCAAATAAAAACCAATTAGATCTTTAAACTAAATGTGTTGTAATTTTGTCTTTTGACAGTAAGCACAATTATGTCCGTGTCACAAATCAGGAAAGTGAAGACCAAATTAGGAAAGTGATCTGCCAAGAACATATAAGCCAAAGGTGGCAAAACACAGGTTCAAACTTATCCTTCCTACTGTCCTAAGCCATCCACACACCCAAATCATTAGAGGTGGAAGATAAATGGATGAATTGAATCAAATAACTAATTATCATCCTGATTAAAATCTGATTCCTCCATTTAAAAAAGTACTTTCAACCACATTTTTTCCTCATATTGACAAACAGGAGTTATAAACTTGGAAGTGGAGGAATAAACTTGGGCTCAACTCCTGAATCTGCCACAAACTCTAGGTCTTTGGATAGTTCATTTCATCGCTTTCAGCCTCAGTTTCTTCATCTATAAAATTAGGATAATAATGCCTACCTATGTGATAGAGTTGTTAAGAATATTATAAAGAGTCTTAGTTCGGACTGCCATAACAAAATAGTAGCGACTGGGCGGCTTGTAAGCAACAGAGATTTATTTCTCACAGTTCTGGAGGCTGGGAAGACCAAATCAAGGTGCTTGCAGAACTAGTATCTGATAAGAGCCCATTTCCTGGTTCATAGATAGCATCTTCTCTCTGTGTCCTCACAGAGAGACATAGAGGTAGAAGAAGTAGCCTAGGTCCCTTGGGCCTCTTTTATGAGGGCACTAATTCTATTTATGAGGGCTCCACCCTTATGACCTAATCACCTCCCAAAGGCACTGCTTCCTAATGACATCATTCTGAGGAGTAGGATTTTAACATACAAATTTTGGGTTGACACAAACATTCAGAACATTGACCTAAGATATATAATAATTTTGTAAAATAAAAACTGCTATTACATGTATCAGGAGGAGTTATTCAAATACAGGCTAGAGAGTGACAAAGCACAACAGAAGCAGAAAGCAAGTACTCTGAGTGAGGGTCAGAAGAGAAAAAAGTCACTTCTGGCTTTGGGAAACAGAAGACTTTATGGGGGAATTGACCTTGGAACTACATCTTGAAGGATGGAGATTTAGATATGTAGGCATGGGATGGGAACGAAGGGTAAAATATGGAAGGAGTGGCTTAAACAATAAGCCAAGGCTTGGAAAGTCTGTTAGGTGTATGCAGAACAAGTATTTTAGTTGTCTGGAGGAGAAGATTACATGAAGGGGAGGAGTAGCAAAATATTGGTGTGGAAATGTGTACGAATACAGCTTCTGGATTCTCATGGAACGTGTCCTTAAATGCCAGGACAAGGCAATAACACTTTCTTATGCAAGCAAATTGAAGTCTTTTAGGTTTTGTGATGGGAGTGGTGAGCAGGAAGGCATGTGATCAGAGCTGAGTTTCGGGATAGAAACTCTGCCTTGGTCCCTTGAGTGGAACAGCACAGGTATGCAGACCGTCAGAGATATTATTACAGTATCCCAACAAGAGGTGAAGAGGTGCTAAGCAAGGGCATCCCCAGAGAGGATGAAGGAGGTAGAAGATTCTGTAAGAGAGAGCAACAACGGGACACCATAGCATCTGATAAGATGCAGAGAAAGGGGCCAAATATGGTTCAAAGTCTGGAACCAGAGGAAATGGCAGGACGGTGATTGGGTGGAATGACTTGGCCTTTCGTACACAAGAGACTAGACCCACTGCTAGTGTCTGGCATGTGGAACCTCTCAAGTTTGGGCACCTGGGTAAATCTGCTTCCACTACTACACAGAGGCATGCAGGCAAAAGCCATTCAAGCTTGGTTTCAGTAAAACCACTGGTAAGAGATAGCTTTTCCATTTTGTTGTTACTAATAATGTAATCTCAACTACATCTCTATACAGACTTCCAATAATATATTTGCCACTTTACAAAGCCCAAGTTGTTTCAGCACCAGTAGTATTGTACGTAGCGTGCTCAACAACCTACTGCTCTCTGGGGTTTAGTATGCTATGAACAGATTTCTGCATCTTTAAATGAACATAAAGCATTTACTCAGACCTTTGGCCTCGTCTTGGTCCCATTGTTAATATGATAGACCCAGCCAAATGCTATCAGAGAAGAATGATTTATACATGAAAGCTATTGTCAGAAATGGTTGAGGGAAAACGTATGAAGGAGAGGGGCATTTCATTTGTCTTCATGTAACTCTTTAAAACCAGTGAGAGTAGCAAGATGACTGCATTCTTCAATAAACCTTTGATAAGGCATTAAGGAAGCTGACATGGTATCTCTTGATGGGCCATTACTACCTGCTTTGGATGCCAAGTACTTTCATCCACTCCAGAAGTATATTAATGAGGCAGGAAAGGCGTATCTGGGAAATAAAATCATCATCTAAGCATGGCTTTTCTTCTTTGTTAATCATCTCTCCTTTCTTTTTTCTCCTTTACATTTCAAAAGTTGGTCTGGGTAGAGTGAAGCCTGCTGGGGTTTTAAGAATAAGAAACACATGCTATTGGCTCCCACTGGGTTTCACTGATTTTTTTTTTCTAACACATGCAGGGTGTAGGCATTTTGATGTTTGCTCTTGGGCGGCTTTTCCCAGGTGCTTTCCTCCCTCCAATTTCCCCCTTTTTGCAGGGCTTCAAAGGGGTAAATGAGGAGTCAGTGGCCACATTTAGCAGTTGAAATAGAAACAATGGATTTTCAAAGGGGTGCCACAGAGGCTGAGGTTTGGAAGGTGGCTCAAGTGGCATTTCTGGGAGCAAAGGGAGTTCAACAGTGCGTGGCAACTTGCTTCGTTCAACAGAGCTTTGCTAGCATTCAGGAGACTTTCAACTCCAAGCCTCTGTATTTATTTTATTTTAAAGGGGTCAAGAAAAGAAATCAGGAGCATTCTTCAGATGCAAGTCACTAGGAGCCCTGCCTGTCTTCTGCACGGAAGCCTGTGTTAATCCGTAAAAAATTGATTTATGTCACTGCCAGTTATATGCTCATGTGGAGACGTGAGCAGCCCCATGGAGATGAAGGGCTGCTCTTCACGCCATCTTCATAGGAAGAACTTAGCAACGGAATTGCCCTGGTCTTCTTGCTTTCTTCTTCTGGGAAAGACAGGTTGCAGGTGTGTTAAAGAATAGTGTTTGCTTAATGATGCACTTAATGAAAGTATTTGATCAATGATAATTTGTGAGCTTCAAGTAAGGGAGGCTTGAAAAGCACAATCAGTTAGCTAGTATCTATTTTCTCAGGCAAAAAGAGGGAAAAATGATGCATCAGGTCTAGTAATCTGCAAGAATATGACGGAAAGATATGTATGGTTAAATGCTAGATAGACAAAATCTGCGGATGAGGCTGGGAGAGAGTGTGTACACCAAAGTGCTAATTGGCAAAGTGGAAATAAAAAACAGTGAGAAGGAGTGTTTAGGGAAAGAAACGGGTTAGTGAAATGAGAGATGAAATCAAGGGAGGAATGGGCAGCAAGGGCATGCTTGCTGAAATCAACAAGTTAGGAAACCAAAAGGCAAAAAGCACAATATGGAGATTTAAACCAAAACTAAATTGTCTACAATGGAAGACAGTGAAACAAGGTAGATGACTGTTAAATAATACACTTGGCTTGTAGCAGGCAGTAATTCAATCAGTAGCTCCATCAGAAGGGGGAGCTGCTGTGGCCAGGAGAGAGCACTGCAGCAAAAGCCTCCACCCCACAAGACAGACGGGGACCTGGAGGAAGGAGGAGGGAGTGACACCCAGCAGGCAACCCAACAGAAATTCTTAAGGGTGGCCAAAGTGTCTGTGATGCCTGCCCCCTCTGCCTGCAACTCCTGCAAGCTAAGCAGAGCATTTTATACTTCTTAAAATCTACTGACACTTTAGGTCAAAGGATAGTATGCTATTCTTCTCACCCCAAATTAACTATAAAAATTGCATTTATGTTGTCTGTGCTCACGAGTCTAGAGGCTTACCATAGTTTGCAATTGGCAGTTTTAATACAAAACTGATAGGGGTTTTTTTTGCGCTTTTTGAAATACACAATTATAATATTAAAAGCCAAATTCCACACACTCTGAGATCTGACACCCCTCCTTGGGGAATGTAGTCCTCACTCACCACTAAGAGTCACTGAGCTTTAAACAGATAGTAAAAGCCAATTAATATGAATCTTTAAAGGCAGATTCTTAGAGCCGTAAGTACCCTTAGTCTAATGTCTCTCTTTTAAGATGGAAAAATTGAGGCTCAGAGACAAAAAGGGAGTCATCCAATGTCATACTCGGAATGAAAGACTGAGTAAGGTTTGGTACCTAATGTCTCTTGAGTTCCAATTTAGTGTTGTTTCTGTCTCCTTTCATTAATTTCTAATTCAACTTGGGTTGAGCTGAAATACACCTGGGTTTGATCTAGAAATAAAAAAGGCAATAAGCAAAAGAATTTTATTATCCAGATTCTAAAGGAAGGTGTCTTATCTGTATACTTCAGAAATCTGGAAGTAATATAGGATCAAGGCCTAGCACCTAACACAGAAATTCACACAGCCTAAAAGTGCATAAGATATTTCCTGAGTAAGTAAATAAATGAGTAAATTTTTTAAAAACATGGAAAAGCTGCCTAGTTTAGCACATGGCCCATGGTGTCCTTTTTTTGGGTGAGCCTCAGTTTCCTAATCTGTTCAAGAAGGATAATGCTGCTCCCTGTCTTAAGCAGTTCTTGCAAGGATCAAATGTATATCAAAGTAATTTGTAAACAGGGAAATGCAAATATTATATACAAGAGCCCTGTGAGTTGGTTTGATAAGAAGCCCAGAGAACAGAGATAAAGTCCCCAAAGAAAAAATGGAATTATACAAATCCTTTCCCCACTGTGAATTCCCCTCAAGCAAAATTCTAGTGTACATAGCTTTATCTCTGTATACTTTACCAGAAACAAATCACTGTTTAAGTCCATGTGTGTCAAACCTGATAGAAGTAATTAGAGAAAGAGGGATTTGAGGGAGAAAATGGAAAAGAAGAGTGGAGTGGATGGTCAAGCAGGAGTGGAGACAAAGGAAACTGTAATATGACAAACTACAGCAAATATTTCTAAAATGCAATGGAAAATTTTAAAGACACAGATTCTAAAATCTCAGTGCCTCACATTTGGGTTACACCATGCATAGCATATTTACATGATACTTTTAAATACATTAATATCAGTTCTGTTTCAAATAAAAAGCAAAAAGGGGAAAAGAGCCTTTGAAATATTGGGCAAAATGTTCAAAAACCAGACAAGTCATATAGCCTGTAAATAAATTGGATTAAGGGCAAATAAGTTATTTTTCTTCCTTTAGCTCAGACATATTTATTTAACTACACACATACCTATATTAACACATTAGTGTGTGGCATGACATTTACAGTTGAAACATCCAATAATTATGGTTTGGTTCTCTACAGAACAGGTGATAATTTTGTACATACGAAACAAGGAACATTGGTTCAAAGAAAAAGGGTACAGGAGCTAAATGTTTTGAGGTAGGTGTTTGGGAGCTTAAGAGAGACTGGGAAGATGGGAGCTAACCACATGACTCTAATATAGGAAAGTTCTTGAACATAAAAGTGGGCATAGAAACATAAAATTGTTTTCTAGGTATCATGTATAACAAAGCAAAGCAAATGAAAATCTTCTCATCGACAATGCTAGGATGGTGAGATCCAGGGAACTTTCTATTCTGTAGAGGTTGGCAGGTGTAAATAAATTGGGTAATTTTCATGTCTCTTATTTATGATACATAAACTCTTATTAAGATATTTAGTGATTTGTCTAAACTATTTTTGTAAAAGTAGAGGAACTGGTAAGGGTTTTCAATTGCTAAATTGGTCCCACGAGAATATTTTTGAATAGATCTGTCAATCGCTGACTTCTACGCGCACACACACACACACACACACACACACACACACACCCCTGTGATGGTTGATTGTATGTGTTAACTTGGGTAGGCTAAGGGATGCCCAGATAGCTGGCAAACCATTATTTCTGGGTATGTCTGTGAGGGTGTTTCAGAAAGAGATTAGCATTTGAATTGGTAGACTGAATTGGTCTATAAATTGTTAAAGAAGATTCACCCTCACCAATGTGGGTGGGCATCATCCAATCCATTAGACAGAGGAAAATGTAGATGAAAGGAGAATTTCCTATATGCTTGAGTGGAAACATCTGTCTTCTCCTACCCTCAGACATCACAGCCAGTTCTTAGGCCTTTGGACTCAGACCAGGACTTACACCATTAGTCTTCCAGTTCTTAAGCCTTCAAGTTTGGACTGAAATTACACCATCAACTTTCCTTGGCCTCCAAATTTCAGACAGCAGATTATGGCACTTAGCCTCCATAATCATGCAAGCCAATTCCTTGTTTTATGCCCACACATGCATATATATATATATATATATATGTACATAACTGGTACACACACACACACACAGACAGACACACACACACACACACACACACACATATATATATATATATATATATATACACACACACACACACACAAACACATATGCATATACAATGGTGTGTGTACCAGTTAGGGTTCTCCAGGAAAACAGTATATATATATATATATATGTTATTGGTTCTCTTTTTCTGGAGAACCCCAACTGGCACACACAGCACAATAATTTTTTGATTGATGAAGCTAAGTCCATTTATCGCATACTGCAATAAGAGATATCAGTATTTGACTGTCTTAGTAATGTCTAGGAAGGGGTAGTCAATAGTAAGATATGCATAAGACTTTGGGAGTCTGATTTAGAGTAGATAATTTAATGCAGGAACATGATTAGGATTGGAACAGTTTGTGATATTTCAATCATTTATTGATGAACACAGTATGGTAAGAGTTTTGAAGCAAGCCTTGAAGAGTAACGATAACCAAAAAAAAAGTCCACTGAATGACTTGCCAATTTGAGAAAGGGCCCGTTGCCCTGATGAGGATTAGATGAGTGTTCTTTTGTTCAAATATTTGAATTTTTAGGAAGTTGCTGAAACAGCCAGAAATTAGATACAATTTCATCTTCCCAGATAAGAATTTCCTGAGATAGTAAGATCATGTTCTTGATGCAATTATGCTGTGTGGGCACCGTTTCAGTTCTCAGGTGACATAATTGAGGCTGAGAAAGTCCTGGCTTTAAGAAATGAGATGGAATAACCATACTCTACCTTGTCTTTCTTAGAGAATACAGTTATAAAATTTAGACAGATTACATGGAGCAGCTAAGTGAAGGCTTTGAAAAGTAAGTGGTAGCAGACAGATTGAAGAAGAAGATGGGAATCTGAAGTACCAACTAATTGTTGGTGAGTTTCCCATTTTTTCCTCCAGTATCTTCAGTTCTGAGTCCAAGGTAGGAATCTAGACAGAACTTGAGGAAAAACGTAGTTCTGGTTTAAGAAGCAGGAAAGTGGATAACTAATATTCAGTGTGAGTAGGATTCATTTTACTTTTTTTTTTATTTTCTTTTCCTTCTCAGCCCCCAGACGGTCCGACAGTGGTGGTGGTGATAATAACAGTAATGGCAGCAAAGTTTCAGGTGCCTAAAACTGTGAGAAAGTATAATTACCTGATGGGTTCTTCCTGTTCACTCTATGGACAAAACCAATTCACTGAGACTGGTTTTGCAGTGGAGAAAGAGCTTATTTATTTTTTAAATTTCAACTTTTATTTTAGATATGGGGGTGCAACATGTGCAGTGGTGGTACATGGGTATACTGCACCTAGGTAGTGAACATATTACCAACAGCCCATGTTCCACTCCCTTCCTCCCCCATCTATTAATCTGTAGTGTCTGTTGTTTCCATGTTTATGCCCATGGGTACTCAATGTTTAGCTCCCACTTATAAGTGAGACATGTTATATTGTTTTTTTTGTTCCTATGTTAATTTACTTAGGGTTATGGATTTAGCTCCATGTATGTTCCTGCAAAGGACATGATTTCATTCTTTTCTATGGCTGCACAGTATTCCATGGTGTATGTATTACACTTGCTGTATAGGATCCATCATTGATAGGCACCTTAGGTTAATTCCATGTCTTTCTTATCATGAATAACACAGCAATGAACATCCAAGTGTATATGTCTTTTTAGTATAATTATCTATTTTCCTTTGGGTATATACCCAGTAATAGGATTGTTGAATCGAATGGTAGCTCTGTTTTAAGTTCTTTGAAAAATTTCCAAATTGCTTTCCACAGTGACTGAACTAGTTTACATTCCCACCAACAGTATATAAATATTCCTTTTCTCCACAGCATTGCCAACATCTGTTTGTTTGTTGCTGTTGTTTTTTGACTTTTTAATAATAGCCATTCTGACTAGTGTGAGATGGTATCTCCTTGTGGTTTTGATTTGCATTTCTCTGATGATTAGTGATATTGAGCATTTTTTCATGTTTCTTGGCTGCTTGTATATCTTCTTTTGAGAAGTGTCTGTTTGTGTCCTTTTTCCATTTTTTTCATGGGGTTATTTGTTTTTTGCTTATTAAGTTCCTTGTAGATTCTGGATACTAAACCATTTTTGGATGCATAATTTGCAAATATTTTCTCCCATTCTGTAGATTGTTTACTCTGTTGATAGTTTCTTTTGCCATGCAGAAGTTCTTCGGTTTAATTAGGTACCACATGTCGATTTTTGTTTCTGTTGCTATTGCATTTGGGGACTTAGCCAAAGATTCTCTGCCAAGGTCAATGTTGAGAAGGTTTTTCTTCTAGGATTTTTATAGTTTGAGATCTTACATTTAAATCTTTAGTTCATGTTGAGTTAATTTTTGCATATGGTTAAAGGTAACAGTCCAGTTTCCTTCTTCTGCATATGGCTAACCAATTATTCCAGCACTATTTATTGAGTAGGGAGTCCTTTCCCCATTGCTTGCTTAGTCAGCCTTGTCAAAGATTATATGGTTATGGGTGTGTGTCTTTATTTCTGAGGTTTCTATGCTGTTCCATTTGTCTTTGTGTCTGTTTTTGACCAGTACCTTGCTGTTTTGGTCACTATAACCTTATAGTATAGTCTGAAATTGGGTAGCAATTGGGTTCTAGATCCTTGAGGAATGTCCATACTGCCTTCCACATGGTTGAACTAATTTACATTTCCACCAACAGGGTAAAAGCATTCCTACTTCTCTGAAGCCTCGCCAGCATCTATTATTTCCCAACTTTTTAATAATCACCATTCTGATGGCTGTGAGATGGTATCTCATTGTGGTTTTGTTGCATTTCTATGATCATCAGTGATGTTGAGCTTTTTTTCATGTTTGTTGGCCCCACATAAATGTTTTCTTTTGAGAAGTGTCTGTTCATATCCTCTGCCCACTTTTTGATGGGGTTGTTTTTTTTCTTGTAAATATGTTTAAGTTTCTTGTAAATTCTGGATATCAGACATTTGTCAGATGGGTATATTGCAAAAATTTTCTCTTATTCTGTAGGTTGCTTGTTCACTCTGATGATAGTTTCTTTTGCTGTGCAGAAGCACTTTAGTTTAATTAGATCCTATTTGTCAATTCTGGCTTTTGTTGCAATTGCTTTTGGTGATTTCATCATAAAATTTCTGCCCATCCCTATGCCTTGAATGGTATTGTCTGAAATTTTCTTTTTTTGTTGTGTCTCTGCCAGGTTTTGGTATCGGGATGATGCTGGCCTCATAAAATGAGTTAGGGAGGAAAGCTATTATTTTTAATAGTTTCAGAAGGAATGGTATCAGCTCCCGTTTGTATTTCTGGTAGAGTTCAGCTCTGAATCTGTCTGGTCCTGGGCCTTTTTGGTTGGTATGCTATTATTTATTGCCTCAATTTCAGAGCATGTTATTGGTCTATTCAAGAATTCAACTTCTTTCTGGTTTAGTCTTGGAGGGTGTATGTGTCCAGGAATTTATCCATTTCTTCTAGATATTTTAGCTTATTTGCATAGAGATGTTATAGTATTCTCTGATGGTAGTTTGTATTTCTGTGGGATCAGTGGTGATACCCCTTTTATCACTTTTTTTGTGTCTATTTGATTCTTATCTCTCTTCCTTAGTAGTCTAACTGGTGGTCTATGTATTTTGTTAACTTTTTCAAAAAAAAAAAAAAAAAACAGCTCCTGGATTTGTTGTTTTTTGTTTTTTTTTTCCAGAAGGTTTTTCGTGTCTCTATGTCCCTCAATACTTCTCTGATCTTAAGTATTTCATGTCTTCTTCTAGCCTTTGGATTAGTTTGCTCTTGCCTCTCTAGCTCTTTTAATTGTGATGTTAGGATATCAGTTTGAGATCTACCTAACTGTCTGATGTGCACATTTAGTGCTATAAATTTCCTTCTTAACACTGCTTTAGCTGCATCCCAGAAATTCTGGTACGTTGTCTCTTTGTTCTCATTGGCTTTAAAGAATGTCTTGATTTCTGTCTTAATTTTATTATTTACCCAGGAGTCATTCAGGAGCAGGTTATTCAATTTACATGAAATTGTGTGGTTTTGAGTGAGTTTCTTAATCCTGAGTTCTAATTTGATTGCACTGTGGTCTGAGAGTCTGTTTGTTATGATTTCCGTTCTTCTGCATTTGCAGAGATGTGTTTTGCTTTCAGTTATGTAGTCAATTTTAGAATAAGTGCCATGTGGCACTGAGAAGAATGTATATTCTGTTGATTTGGGGTAGAGAGTTCTGTAATCACCTGCTAGGTCCACTGGATCCAGGGCTGAGTTCAAGTCCTGAATATCCTTGTTAATTTTCTGTTTCCTTGAACTGTCTAATACTGACAGTGGGGTGTTAAAGTCTCCCACTATTATTGTGTGGGAGTCTAAGTCTCTTTGCAGTCATAGGGGTGTGGAAAATCATCTTCATGTAGTGAGTCCACCTGTGGTAGAAGCCATAGGACAAGTTGAGTTTTGTGTCTGGGTGGGGTAAGTCAGTTGACAGAATGCAAAAGTCTGAAAAAATCTGAAAAGACCAATCTGAGGTTCTGTAATAGTGATATTATATATGGAAACAATTGAGGAAGTCAAAAATCTTATAATGTCTGTCTGGCCATATTGACTCTTGAGCAGTAACAGATTTTAGAAAATATGCCTATATTTTTGCAGAATTTAGGCCCTTCCCATAAATCTAATCTTGTGGCCTTTCGTTAGTTTTATGAAGGTAGTTTCAGCCCCCAAACATAGAGGAAATTAGTTTTAGGAAGGGAATTATAATCCATAATTCCAAGTTAAACTATAAACTAAATTCCTTGCATAGTTAGCTTGGCCAATGCCCAGGAATGAGTGAAGACAGCCAGCCTGTGAGGCTAGAAGCAAGAAGAGACTAGCCATGTTGAATTTCTCTCACTGTCATAGACTTTCCAAAAGTGGTTTCAAAAGAAAATTTTAATTTTCTGATAAGAGGGGTTGAAATTATAGGAGTCCCACAAATTGAGAATAAAAAACGTGATGCAGGTAAAATTTGGAGAAAAATGGCTGAAAAATGCCCACATTTGCTAAAAGACATAAACCTATAGATCTAAGAAGCTTAGTGAAATCTAAAGAAGTTAAATCTAAAAAAAATCCAGGCCCAGACATATCACAATAAAACTGCTGAAAACTAAAGATAAAGAAAAAATTCTCAACAGTAGCCAGACAAATATAATACAATAGTTATAAGGAAACAATGACTTGCCTGTCTGTGGATTTCTTATCACAATGGAAGAGCTCTACCATGGCACTCCAGCCATCTTGCATATTTCCACACAGGTTCCACAGGCAAGGCTAAACCGTACTTTGACCTAATCCTGTGATATTTCTGAAACATGCTATGATAGGCAACATGTAAGAAGTGATCACAAGTTTCTCACTTTGCCTCCCTATTTTTTGAGAGGCTGCCATAAGCAAGGTCCTCATCCTACCTCCCTGGTTCTGGTAAAGTGTAGGATGCTATCCACCTTGCCTCCCCTCTTTGTGGGAGGCAAAAAAAGCTGCTTAACTAAAGTCTAGAGATGGCTGTTCTAAGACAGAGCAATTCTCTGCTTATATTGTTAATCATCTGGTCCATCCAGTTCAGTGTCATTCTGCAGGAATAGGGATGCACATAGTTGACACCATGCTGATCTTGCTTATGCTGTCGGCATGAGTAATCAACTGTCTAACTCCATTTGGACTTGCTGTCTCCTTACTAGCTGAATCTATGGAACTGTAACAAGCCAAACTAACAGTTGCTACAATGTTACTGCTCAGGGAATGCTTGACACTCATCGTAATCCATTTAGGCTAGAATAAAAGTACAAAACATTTTTTAAATTCCAAAAGAAAAGAGGTACCATTCCAGAATTCTAGATGGAAGTATAATTCAGGAAAAACAAAGATAAAATACAGATATTCTCAAATGAAGGAAAACTAAGAGAATGAATTGCTAGTATAACTGCTCTAAAGATTTGCTAAGAGTTCTTTGCTCTAAGAGGGATATGGTACCAGAAGGAAATACGAAATACCAGGAATGAAAGAAGAGCAACATAAATGATAATTAGACTATTTTCATCTTGATTCTTAAAATATAGTCAAGAGTTGAAATCAAGAGTTGCTGAGAACAGTGGCTCACAACCATAATCCAAGCACTTTGGGAGGCTGATTCCAGAGGATCACTTGAGTCCAAGAGTTCAAGGCAAGCCTGAGCAACATAGTGAGACTCTGTCTCTACAAAGATTAAAAGATTTTCCTTGGCATGGCGGTGTGTTCCTGCAGTCCCAGCTATTTGGAAGGTTGAAGTGGAAGGATCACTTGAGCTTAGGAGTTTGAGATGGCAGTCAGTTGTGATCATGCCACTGCACTCTAGCCTGGGCAGCAGAGTGAGACTATATCTAAAAAAAAAAAAAAATCAAAACTTATAACACTGATTGGGTTTTAATGTACAAAGGTATAATACAAAACTCAACTCAATATAATATAAAAGGGGGAGGGTGAAAGAACAAGTATGATGGTAAAAGGTCTAAATTCCTTTGAAGTGGCAATCTATTAGTTCTAAGTAGACTATAAAAAGTTAAACATGTATATTGTAATTACTAGAGTAACAAATTAAAAAAGAATCACAGATGTGTAATCAAAAGCACAATAGATAAATTGACTTGAATATCATATGTTCAAATAAACCTAAAGAAGACAGAAGAGTGAAAACAAATGTATGAAAAATAGAGAAAACCAAAAGAAAACAAATAAGAAATGATGAATTCAAATCCAAACCTATCAGCCATTACATTAAACACAAATGGTTTAAACATACACATTAAAAGACAGACACTGTCAGAATAAAACTGAAAAGCTATAGGACCTAACTATATACAAGAAACTCACATTATTCATAATAATATAGCTACACAAAATGTAATAAAAAGATACGCCATCAATCATTAACCAAAAGAAAGCTGGAGTGAATAAATAAATGTCACACAAATTAGAATTCAAACAGGGAAGATTATCAGAGGTAAAGAGGATAATTAATATGCTAAAAGTATGAATTCACCAAGAACAAATAAAAACTCTAAACTGTATGCACCAGCAAAGGAGATTTATAATATAAGAAGTTAAAAACTGACATAACTGAAAAGAAATATAGACAAATCTACAAGTATATTGGAGACTTCAACAGTCCTTTTTCAGTAATTGATAGAATTGGAAAAAAAAAACCATCAAGAATATAGATGAACTGAACAACACCATCAACCAAGAGGAACTCATTCTCATTTATAAAGTAATCCAGCCAAAAGTGCATTATTTTCAAGCGTACATGGAACATTCACCAACATAGAATAAATCCTGTGACATAAAACAAACCTCAACAGATTTAAAGTAATTGAAATATTACAGAGCATATTCTCTGACCACAATGCCATTATGCTACCAATCAGTGACAACAAAATGACGGAAAAAATCCAAGCACTTGGAAATTAAACTACACACTTTCATTCAATGAGTCAAATATGCAGTATCGAGGAAAATTAGAAAATAATTTAAATTGAATGTAAATAAAGCTAAAACTTACAAAATTTTAAAATGCCACTAAAGCAATAATTAGAGGAAAATTTACAGCATCAAATGCTCATATTAGAAAAGAAGAGAGTTTTCAAATCAATAATATAAAGCCTTCCCTTAATAAACCTAGAAAATTAGAGAAAAATTAACTTAAATCAAGCAGGAAAGAAATAATAAAGATAAGAGCAGAAATTAATGACATTGAATAAATAGAAAAAATCAATAAAACCAAAATATGAATCCAATTTTTAAACCTTAAGCAAGACTGTTGGGAAAAAAAATTATTGAAAAGGAAACATAGATAGGATTGTCTCTCTATGCAAATTACATGATTGTTTATAAAGAAGATTTCTAGAATTCTAACAAAATATCTCCAGGTATGTTCAGCAATGTTGTAAGACAAAACATCAATGCACAAAACTAATCTTATTTCTACATAGTAGTAATGAACGATTGCAAACTGAAATTTCTAAAAAATGTATGTTCTATTTATATTAAGTCCAAAAGAATTAAGTATTTAGGTATAAATGAAATAAAATATTTACATTTTACTATAAAAATCTGATGAAAATTTCAGAAAAAAAAACCCTAAAAAATAGAGAAGTATACTGTGCTTATGGATCAGAAGACTCGACATACTAAGGATGTCAATTTTCCCCAAATTGACTTACATATTTAATGCAATTCCAAATAACATTCCAGAAAGCCTTTAAAAAATATATTTCAACAAGCTGATTCAAAAATTTGTGAAGAAAGGCAAAGGATGTAGGATAGCCAAAAAAATTTTCAAAAAGAAGAATAAAACTAGAAGACTCAAACTACCCAATTTTATAACTTATTATAAAGACAAATTTATTAAGACAGCATGGCACTAGGAAAGTGATAGACACATAGATTAATAGAACAGAAGAGAATGAAGTAGTTCTGCATATGTATAGCCAATTGATTTTTTAAAATACCCTAATTAAGGTTTAATTTATCTACCATAGAATTCACCAATTTTAAATTTATAATATGATGATTTTTAAAAATAAATTTACCTAGTTGTACAGTTTTAGAACATTTCCATTACCTCAGTAAAATTCTTCATGCCAGTTCACAGTTAATAACCATTCCTACCTCCAGCCCTAGGCAATCACTAATCTACTTTATTTCTTTTTAGATTTGTCTTTTCTGGACATTTCATATAAGCAGAATCATACAATATATGATCTTTGAAGCTTGGCTTTTTATATGTTGTACTTAAAATAATATGTTCAACTAATATTATTGAACAGCCACTTTATTACAGGCGCTATATCGACTAGGCTCCTTGTGACCAAAAAGAGACGTGGATCTTATAGTCTAGTGAGGAAAACAGACTGTAACCATGTACTAATAAAAATAAGTGTAAAATATTTCATAGATTTCCTGATGCTCTGGGAATGTGACTAGGAATTGAGAAAAGCCTTCACTGAGGAAGTAACATTTGATTCATACTGAAGAATAGGAGAGGTAAAGGGTAAAGCATTCCAGCTAGATGGAACAGGATATGCCTACTAGCAAGAGGGAACATGTTTATTGTAAGTGACTGAGAAAATATTGTTTGGCTGGAGATCAGAGAGGAAAAAAGAATTGTGGAAGATAAGGCTGGAGAGAAGGGTAGAGGCCAGATCATGCTGTCTTATTAAGCTATGTTAACAATTTTGCTCTATTTTAAGACCAGTGGGAACCCATTGAAATGTCTTAAATTGGTTTGGTGGGGGAAAGTGGGTAGCTTAACAGGTTTGTTCAGAAAGACCTACTCTAACTGCAATGTGAAGAAGAAATTGAAAGGAAATCAATGTGGAGGCAGGGAGGTGAGTAAGGAGGCTGTTGTGGTAAGTGGGTCTCTCTGATGCCCCAGCTGGCATGCAGAATGGATCTCAACAGGGTGATCAGCTGTCAGGCATAACCCCTCAGGGTGAATTTCACAGTCACATAGTATGAGTTAAGGGATGGGCCTTATTGAGAAAAATAAAAATTTGCAGGTCCAGAACAGCCAGAAAAAACAACAACAACAAATAAATCACATACCCTCCATCCTCCTGTCATCCCAAGAAGAGGCAAACCAAGAGCCAGAGCACTACTGGTTCTAAGTAAGGAGAACATACCACATTGCTAGGTCCCCATTTTATAGGGTAAATGTGAAGAAGCAGTCATATCAATGGAGGAATATACAAGCTGCTAAGCAACAGGTAGTTTGGATTTGAGGTGGCAGTGATTTACAAGAATTGTCTGGGAATGCCAGTTGCCCATGGAATATTAGTCTTCATTGCTGCAGTGAAAAAGGCACCACTCCCATGGGAACTTGACTTTTGGTGCAGGCCCTTCCCCTAGAAGAACTCAGAACTCCAGCTCCTACGACTTCATTCTCCAGGCAATGCAAAATGAACAGCCAAAGTCATTATCTGATAGTCCTGCTCATTGTTCTATAGGGACTACTTTAGTAGTCTACACAAAAGGCAAGCTTTATCCATAAAGGACCAGATAGAAAATAGTTTCAACTTTGCAAACCATATGGTCTCTGTCACAACTACTTCACTTTACTCTTGCACATGAAAGCAGCCATAAACAATACATAAACAAGTGGATATGTCTGTTTTCCAATAAAACTGTATTTACAAAAATTAGTGGTGACTGAGATTTGGCCTGTGGGCCACAGTTTGTTGATCTCTGTTCCAGGTAAGAGATTGTACCTATTGATTTTTGGCAAAGATACAAAAGCAAGTCAATGGAGGAAGGATAGCTTTTTCAACAAATGATGGTTATTAATTGGACATCCATAGGTAAAACAGTAAACCTTGGCCTAAGCTTCATACTTTATACAGAAATTTGCTGAAAATGCATCATATATCTAAATGTAAAATGTAAAACAACAAAATTTTTTGAAAAAACAGAAAATTTTTGTAATCTGGACTTAGGCAAATAATTCTGAGACAGAATAGACACACACACACACACACACACACACACACACAATCTATAAAAGAAGAAAAAAAAGATAGATCATGCTCCATCAAAATTAAGCATTTTTCTTTGTCAAAGCCACTGTCAGGATAATTAAAAGGTAATTACTGACAGGAAGAAAATATTTGCAAACCACATAGCTGACAAAGATTTGTATGCAAATACATATGAAATTCTCGAAACTCAACACTAAGGAAACAATCCAATTGAAAAGAAGTGGGCAAAATGCTTCAACAAACACATCACCGATGAAAATATACAGATGAAGCAAATGAAGCACAGGAAAATAAGCACATGACAATGTTCAATACAATTGTACACAAGGGGAATTTAAATGAAAACTACAATTAAATGTCATTACAAACCTATTGGAATGGCTGAAATAAAAAATATTCACACTATGAAGTGCTGACAAGAATGCAAAACAACTGAAACTCTTACACATGGCTGATGGGAAAGCAAAATGGTACAGTTGCTCAAGAAAATAAAGTGTTAATTTCTTATAAAGTTAAATATATACTTACTATATGACTCAGTTAATCATTCTTTCCTAGAGAAATAAAAGCTTGTGTTCACACAAAAGCCTATGCATAATCACAGATCATAGCAGATATATTTATAATCACCAAAACCTGGAAACAAACCAAATGTTCTTTAATGGGTAAGTGATTGGTTAAAGAAATTGTGGTACATTTATAAAATGGAATACCACAGAACCATTAAAGGGGAGATCTTTTGCTAAGCACAACAACTTGAATGAATCTCAAAGGCATGATGAGTGAAAGAAGACAGTCTCAAAAGGTGACATACTGTATGGTCCCACTTATGTGACATTTTTGAAAAGACCAAATAATAGTGATAGAAAACCGACCAGTGGTTGCCAGGGAGAGGTGGGAGAGAGTGCCGTTATAAAGGGGTGAGAGAGTTGTCACTATAAAGAAATAGCAGGGGAAAGTTTTATGGGGTGATGGATTTACTCTGTATCTTTACTGTGTTGGTAGTTACACAAATTTACACATGTGTTAAAATGCATAGGACTATACACCCCCAAAAGTCAATTTTACTTTATGTTAACTTTAAAAATAAAATTAAAAACCCAGTTTGTGAATAACCAATGATAGCTAGAGTTCTCACAATTCAACCAATAAAACAATTTAATGTTTATATAACAATTATTACCAGAATAAATGATTATGTTGATTGCTTTATTTTATTAACAGGCAGTTTCCGAATTCATAATTTAAAAAACAACAACCAAGACTTCTGGGATATTTTTAATAAAGCCTGGTGGAGGGGAGATCCAAGATGGCCGTTTAGGAACAGCTCAGGATTGCAGCTCCCAGTGAAAGTGCAGAGGGTGAGTGGACGCCCCGTTTTTATTGCCCACAGACTAGGAAATTCCAGGGCGGAGGTGCTCCACAGGTGGCCAGCGCGGCTGTTTCAGCCAGCGCAGCTGTTTCGGCCAGCGCGGCAGTGCCGGC
>NW_022437033.1:7798653-7853841 GCF_009761245.1 Sapajus apella | reverse complement strand
CAGGGCAAAAAAAAAAAAAAAAAAAAACGCCACAAACCTCAGTGCCGCTGTTTAAGCCAGCGCAGTGAGTGGCCGCAGGGGAAAACAAACAGACCCCGGCGCCTCTTCAACAGGCGACTGGAACACCAACTTAAAAAAGGCTCTGAGGCAGGGAGCCAGGCGATCAGGCTCGGCTGGTCCCACCCCCCACAAAAGAACAGCAACCAGAAACTCTGGATTGAGAGTTTCACAGCAAGCGCAGCTGAACCCAGGACGGTCCAGCTCTGTGGGGGAGGGACGTCCGCCATTACCAGGGAGCCCGCCGTTGCCAAGGCAACCCGCCATTGCTGAGGCAGCCCGGCGTTGCCAAGGCAACCCGCCACTGCAGAGACTCCGCCCCAACAGAGGCGGGCCACCATCGCCAAAGCAGTTCTAACTACACCCATATAAACAGGACTGCAGGGAAGTTCACTCGGCAGCGGGGCGGAGCCCACAGCAGCTCAGCAAAGCTGCTATAGGCCGACAGTGACTAGGCTGCCTCCTTGCTGGGCTGGGCAGGTCTGAAGGAGAAAAAAAAAAAAAAAAGAAGGCGGCAGCATAACGGAAACTCATAAATAAAGCCCCAAATCCCTGGGACAGAGCACCTGGGAACAAAAAGCAGTTTATGAGTTCAGCTGCAGCAGGCCTAAAAGTACCTGCCCAGCAGCTCTGAATGAACAACAACAGAGCTCGCAACTCACCATTTGAGCTCCTATAAAGAAAAGACCGTCTCCTCAAGCAGCTCCCTGACCCCTATAAATCCAAAAAGACACCTCATAAAAGAGAGATCAGATTGACACTAGGCGGGTATCCATCTGGGACAAAGATAGCAGAAGAAGAAAACTGGTAACAACCCTTGCTGTTCACCAGCTGCTGCAGGTGAACCCCAGGCAAGCAGGGCCTGGAGTGAACCTCAGCAGACCTACAGCAGAGGGGCCAGACTGTCAGAAGGAAAACCAAGAAGCAGAAATAACCTCATCATCAACAAACAGAACGTCAATCTGAAAGATTTGAGACCCAATCTGAAAGCCAGCAACTACAAAGTCGACAGGTGGATAAATCCTTAAGGATGGGAAGAAACCGGTGCAAAAAGGATGAAAACACCCGAAACCAGAACACCTCTCCTTCTAAAAGGGATCACAACTCCTCACCAGCAAGGGAACAAGGTTGGATGGAGAACGAGTGTGATGAAATGACAGAATCAGAATTCAGAAGGTGGGTAGTAAGAAACTTCTGTGAACTTAAAGAACATGTTCTAACCAAATGCAAAGAAACTAAGAACCTTGAAAAAAGATTTGATGAAATGCTAAAAAGAATGGACAAAATAGAAAGGAATATAAGTGAATTGATGGAGCTGAAAAATGCAACACGAGAACTTCGTGAAGCATGCACAAGTATCAACAGCCGAATGGACCAAGCAGAAGAAAGGATATCAGAGGTCGAAGATCAACTCAATGAAATAAAACGGGAAGGCAAGACTGGAGAAAAAAGGGTAAAAAGGAATGAACAAAGTCTCCAAGAAATGTGGGACTATGTGAAAAGACCTAATCTACGTTTGATAGGCGTACCCGAATGCGACGAAGAGAATGAATCCAAGCTGGAAAATACTCTTCAGGATATTATCCAGGAAAACTTCCCCAACCTAGCAAGGCAGGCAAACATTCAAGTCCAGGAAATACAGAGAACACCACAAAGATATTCGTCAAGAAGAGCAACCCCAAGGCACATAATCGTCAGATTCACCAGGGTCGAAATGAAGGAGAAAATACTAAGGGCAGCCAGAGAGAAAGGTCGGGTTACCCATAAAGGGAAGCCCATCAGACTCACAGCAGATCTCTCAGCAGAAACCCTACAAGCCAGAAGAGAATGGGGGCCAATATTCAACATCCTTAAAGAAAAGAACTTTCAACCCAGAATCTCCTATCCAGCCAAACTAAGCTTCATAAGTGAAGGAAAAATAAAATCCTTTGGGAACATGCAAGTACTCAGAGATTTCATCACCACCAGGCCAGCTCTACAAGAGCTCCTGAAAGAGGGTCTACACATATAAAGGAACAACAAGTACCAGCTCAACTAAAGGGCAAAACAGCCAGCTAGCACCAAAATGGCAGTATCAAATTCACACATAACAATATTAACCCTAAATGTAAATGGACTAAATGCCCCAATCAAAAGACACAGACTGGCAAATTGGATAAAAAGCCAAAATCCATCAGTATGCTGTATCCAGGAAACCCATCTCACATGCAAGGATACACAAAGGCTCAAAATAAAGGGATGGAGGAAGATTTACCAAGCAAATGGTGAGCAAAAAAAAGCAGGAGTTGCAATTCTCATCTCTGATAAATTAGACTTTAAAGCAACAAAGATCATAAGAGACAAAGAGGGACATTACATAATGGTAAAAGGATCAATGCAACAAGAAGAGCTAACGATCCTAAATATATATGCACCCAATACAGGAGCACCCAGATACGTAAGGCAAGTTCTTAATGACTTACAAAGAGACTTAGACTCCCACACAATAATAGTGGGAGACTTTAACACCCCATTGTCAACATTAGACAGATCAACCAGACAGAAAATTAACAAGGATATCCAGGACTTGAACTCAGACCTGGACCAAGCAAACCTAATAGACATTTACAGAACTCTCCACCCCAAATCCACAGAATATACATTCTTCTCAGCACCACATCACACGTACTCTAAAATTGACCACATAATTGAAAATAAATCACTCCTCAGCAAATGCAAAAGAACGGAAATCGTAACAAACAGTCTCTCAGACCACAGTGCAATCAAGTTAGAACTCAGAATTCAAAAACTAACTCAGAACCGCACAGCTTCATGGAAACTGAACAACTTGCTCTTGAATGTTGACTGGATAAACAATGAAATGAAGGCAGAAATAAAGATGTTCTTCGAAACCAACGAGAATGAAGACACAACATACCAGAATCTCTGGGACACATTTAAAGCAGTCTCTAGAGGAAAATATATAGCAATAAGTGCCCACATGAGAAGCAAGGAGAGATCAAAAATTGACACCCTATCGTCAAAACTGAAAGAGCTAGAGGAGCAAGATCAAAAAAACTCAAAGTCTAGCAGAAGACAAGAAATAGCTAAGATCAGAGCAGAACTGAAGGAGATAGAGACACAAAAAACCCTTCAAAAAATCAATAAATCCAAGAGCTGGTTTTTTGAAAAGATCAACAAAATAGACAGACCACTAGCCAGATAAATAAAAAAGAAAAGAGAGAATAACCAAATAGATGCAATAAAAAACGATCAAGGGGATATCACCACAGATTCCACAGAAATTCAAACCATCATCAGAGATTATTACAAACAACTCTACACACACAAACTAATAAACCTGGAAGAAATGGATAAATTCCTGGACACTTGCCTCCTGCCAAGCCTAAACCAGGAAGAAGCCGAAACCCTGAACAGACCCATAACAAGGTCTGAAGTTGAGGCAGCAATTAAGAGCTTACCACCCAAAAAAAGCCCAGGTCCAGATGGGTTCACAGCTGAATTCTACCAGACATACAAAGAGGAGCTGGTACCATTTCTTCTGAAACTATTCCAAACAATACAAAAAGAGGGAATTCTTCCCAAATCATTTTATGAGACCAACATCATCCTGATTCCAAAACCCGGCAGAGACTCAACAAGAAAAGAAAACTACAGGCCAATATCTATGATGAACATAGATGCAAAAATCTTCAATAAAATACTAACAAGCCGATTGCAACAGCACATCAAAAAGCTTATCCACCATGATCAAGTAGGCTTCATCCCGGGGATGCAAGGCTGGTTCAACATACGCAAGTCTATAAACGTAATTCACCACATAAACAGAACCAAAGACAAAAACCACATGATTATCTCAATTGATGCAGAGAAGGCCTTTGACAAAATTCAACAGCCCTTTATGCTAAAAACACTCAATAAGCTAGGTATCGATGGAACGTATCTCAAAATAATAAAAGCTATTTATGACAAACCAACAGCCAATATCATACTGAATGGGCAAAAACTGGAAGCATTCCCCTTGAAATGTGGCACCAGACAAGGATGCCCGCTCTCACCACTGCTATTCAATATAGTATTAGAAGTTCTAGCCAGAGCAATCAGGCAAGAAAAAGAAATAAAGGGCATTCAAATAGGAAAGGAGGAAGTCAAATTGTCTCTATTTGCAGATGTCATGATTGTATATCTAGAAGACCGCATCTTCTCAGCCCCAAACCTCCTGAAACTGATAAGCAAGTTCAGCAAAGTCTCAGGATACAAAATCAATGTGCAAAAATCACATGCATTCCTATACACCAGTAACAGACTTAAAGAGAGCCAAATCAAGAACAAACTTCCATTCACAATTGCCACAAAGAGAATAAAATACCTAGGAATACAACTAAAAAGGAATGTAAAGGACCTCTTCAAGGAGAACTACAAGCCACTGCTCAACGAAATAAGAGAGGACACAAACAGATGGAGAAACATTCCATGTTCATGGTTAGGAAGAATCAACATCGTGAAAATGGCCATACTGCCCAAAGTAATTTACAGATTCAATGCTATCCCCATCAAGCTACCAATGACCTTCTTCGCAGAACTGGAAAAAACCACCTTAAACTTCATATGGAACCAAAAGAGAGCCCGCATAGCCAAGTCAATTCTAAGCAAAAAGAACAAAGCGGGGGGCATCACACTACCAGACTTCAAACTATACTACAAGGCTACAGTAATCAAAACAGCATGGTACTGGTACCAAAACAGAGATATAGACCAATGGAACAGAACAGAGGTCTTGGAGGCAACACAACCTTTCTACAACCATCTGATCTTTGACAAACCAGACAAAAACAAGCAATGGGGAAAGGATTCCCTGTTCAATAAATGGTGTTGGGAAAGCTGGCTAGCCATGTGCAGAAAGCAGAAACTGGACCCCTTCCTGACACCTTACACTAAAATTAACTCCAGATGGATTAAAGACTTAAACATAAGACCTAACACCATAAAAACCCTAGAAGAAAATCTAGGCAAAACCATTCAGGACGTAGGTGTAGGCAAGGACTTCATGACCAAAACGCCAAAAGCATTGACAACAAAAGCCAAAATAGACAAATGGGACCTAATCAAACTCCACAGCTTCTGCACAGCAAAAGAAACAATCATTAGAGTGAATCGGCAACCAACAGATTGGGAAAAAATTTTCGCAGTTTACCCATCTGACAAAGGGCTGATATCCAAAATTTACAAAGAACTAAAGCAGATTTACAAGAAAAAAACTAACAAGCCCATTCAAAAGTGGGCAAAGGATATGAACAGACACTTCTCAAAAGAAGACATACGTGAGGCCAACAAACACATGAAAAAATGCTCATCATCACTGGTCATCAGAGAAATGCAAATCAAAACTACACTGAGATACCATCTCACGCCGGTTAGAATGGTGATCATTAAAAAATCTGGAGACAACAGATGCTGGAGAGGATGTGGAGAAATAGGAACACTTTTGCACTGTTGGTGGGAGTGTAAATTAGTTCAACCATTGTGGAAGATAGTGTGGCGATTCCTCCAGGACCTAGAAATAGAAATTCCATTTGACCCAGCAATCCCATTACTGGGTATATATCCAAAGGATTACAAATCATTCTACTATAAGGACACGTGTACACGAATGTTCATTGCAGCACTGTTTACAATAGCAAAGACCTGGAACCAACCCAAATGCCCATCGACGATAGACTGGATAGGGAAAATGTGGCACATATACACCATGGAATATTATGCAGCCATCAAAAACGATGAGTTTGGGTCCTTTGTAGGGACATGGATGAACCTGGAAACCCTCATTCTCAGCAAACTGACAGAAGAGCAGAAGATCAAACACCGCATGTTCTCACTCATAGGCGGGTGTTGAACAATGAGAACACATGGACACAGGGAGGGGAGCAGTACACACTGGGGTCAGTTGGGGGGGAATTAGGGGGGGGACGGTGGGGGGTGGGAAGCTGGGGAGAGATAGCAGGGGGAGAAATGCCAGATGTAGGTGATGGGGAGGAAGGCAGCAAATCACACTGCCACGTGTATTCCTATGCAACAATTTTGCATGTTCTTCACATGTATCCCAAAACCTAAAATGCAATAAAATAAATGGGAAAAAATAAAAAAATAAAAAAATAAATAAAGCCTGGTAAGATTTTGCAAAAAAAAAAAAAGTAATTGAGTCTGACTTGCTCAGGGTTACGTGATCCAAAAAATGCCCTTTTAGAACTTGAATAGAGATTTGTTACTCTAGCTTTCACTGTCCTTTCCAGCATCTTTAAACAGGCATTTGTTGCTGCCTCCTGTGGCATCAGTGTCTGCCCAGTTGCTATGAGGGTCACACACCAGTTTCTAAGGCAGAAACTCAGCTGACTGGGGCATGGGGACCAAGCTTTCCTGCACAGGCAGCACCCTACCCCATCTTTCCCCCTGAGAAACTCAGTACCTTCCTCTTATTTACAGCCCTGATTCAATGCATCTCACTCAACCACACAGTAAACACAGTTTTATGATAGGGATTGCTTGCTGCTCAGAAAAGAAAAAAAGAATCACAGCTAATTTTAGAGCAAATTAATAATACCAACAGCAATAATTACTAATATGCATTGCTATTCTTTTAAGTCAAATTATATGTTCCTATAAACCAGACCAAAAATGTGACTTCTCTGCTAGTGAAAGTCTTAATTAAAATGATACATTTTAATATACTTTTGCTACATGATATAAATTATCTCTCCCTACCTCTATTTTTGTATTCTTCCCTTTAATAATCTTTACTGTGCAGTGTTAAAGAGTAAGAAAATTGGTGATTAATAGAGGAAAGAACAGGTGGCTACATTGCTTCTAAAAGATCAGTAGTGTCATAATTTCTTAATTATTATTATACTTGGTAAGGATTTTAAAATACATGATGATATATATCCTTCTACTTCTGGCATACTATAGCTAGTGGCATTACATTCCATTTTGAATAATAAGTAATGAGAAATGCGGTATCTCTATACATTTTAGTCCTCCTGTTTTAGTGTCTTAAGTAACCATTCTGTCACATTTGTTATGCAAATGCTGCAGCACTGCATGTAATTTCGGCAATATGGGAGACCGCTTCTCAGAATGCCTTGAAGTACTTTTGTGGAATTAATAATTTTTTTTCCTGAAAGCAGAATTTTCCATATGCCTTTCAAAGAAACAGATGAAAGCTGCATAATTGCCCTGTTTGCATCCAGGTGAATGAACCAATGAAACACTGAAAGTATCAGACAATGGAGGAAAAAAATTAGCTTGTCTTTCCTCTGGCACGTTGGTGTATGCGAAAGGGTGCTAAATGTACAATTAGATACAGAGTATCTGCCATCTCCTTAATAACCACCCACTTAGTTGGATAAGTGTCCTGCCTGTCCAGATAAGGCATGTGTTTGATTAAGGGAAATCATTCAGTGTAAATGCTCGTCTATGTAGCCAATCAAAGACAGAGTCAGCTTGTCTATTATGGATCTGTCAATCTTGTCTGTTTGCTTATTAAAGTTTCTTTAGCGAACCCAGTGGCCTCCCTTTGTTATGCTAAGCAGGCCCAAACTTTGCTAACATCTTGGAGTGAAGTCACCAGCCTTTGAATGACTCTGGGAGAGTCTACAGGCCTTCTCCAATTTAGCAAAGTGTTTTGTTCCAAAAGTTTGTTTGTTAAGTCAGTTGTTTGGAACTTGAGAAGCATTTTTCCCATGGAAACAATGTTACAAATGGTGAGAAGGTTCCCAGGCCAGTCCACAAAGGCCTATTTAACCAAGAATATGGCTGGACTATAGGGCCCATAGCGCTAGAAAACCAGCCACCATTAAGATTATTGTTTCTATGGGAAAATGCACTCCCGGGCCTAATTGTGGATGCCAGCAGCAATTCCACAGCCCTGTCTAGCCTCTGGCAGCTGTAACCTGGACTCCCTCAGTCTTCTCTTTCCTCCAGGCTTGTGAGGTGGAAAGGTGAAAAGTCCCAGGGGAATCAAAGAGAAAGAGCGTGGGAGGTCCAGGGGCTTCAGCAGGAGAGATCTAGAGGGAGAGGGTGGCCAAATTAGCAAATAGAAATATTGGATGCTTAAAACTGACATTCAGAAAAATGATGAATACTTTCAAATGTATATCACATCCAATATTTGGGACATGCCTTTTAAAAAGTGTTTATGCCCTCTAACTTTTTAAAGGACATGTCCCAAATATTGCATGAGATATATATTTAAAAGTATTCATCGTTTATCTGAATGTCAATTATTATTATTCAATTTCCATATTTTATCTGGTAACCCTAGTTAGGAATCATAGCCTTGGTGGATTGCCATGGTTGCAAGCACTCTGGAGCAAAAATGCAGGGGTTTAATAAGGGAGGATGGAATCTTCATAGTTCAGGGAAGTCTTCTTCAGGAAACCAGCAGAATGCTACTCTTCCATATAAAGAAATATTTCAGAAAACTGAAGTTTGTAGTTTATAGCCTTCAGCTCAATAACACTTTTGATGCGAGCTCTTTCAATTGGAAATCTTTCTAAGCCATTTTACTTGCTTCGTTTCCTTCTTAACAGTAAACATAAGTTCGTCTTGATGCTATAAGAGTAACATTTTGGCTACAGAAGACTGTAACTTCTGTCTTGTTAGCATTATTTTGTCTTCTTGCTGACTCATTCTAAACGGAGCCAGCTGCCATGTTGTAAACTGCCCTGTAGAGAAGCCCATATGACAAAGAACCAAGAGAGGCCCCAGCCAACATTCTGCAAGGTGTTGAACCCTGTCAACAACCTCTTGAACTTAGAAATGGATCTACCACAGTCAAGCTTTAAAATGACTGCAGCAGCAGGGACACCTTGATTGCAGCATTGTGAGAGACAGAGCCAGAAGATCCAGCTAAACTATACTCAGATTCCTGACCCACAGAAATTTTAAGGTGATGAAAGCATGCTGTTTGAAAGCAGTAACTTTTGGAATTATCTGTTACACAGCTATAGATATAATATACCTCCTTATGCCCGTATTCTACAATTAACCTTTTACTACACTTACTTTATCACCATTCTTGCTATATCTACCTATCTATTCAGTCTTCTATTTATCCACCAATCTATTTTATTTGTTGTTATTGGTGTCGTTTATGGCTACATATTGTTTTCTTCTATATTGATTGCTATGTTAGAGATGCCTGAGGATGTCAGAACACTGAACTTTAGATAATTAAATTAATAGAGTGTTTGATCCTTCCTAAATTATAGATCAAATATGAATAATTCTATAACCCAGGGACATTGTCTAATAATTTAACCTTGAAAGATGAGACTATTGCCTTCAAACTATCATTCCCACCCTGCATTGTAATATTCTTATAATGCATTTACTTATTTTTTTAATTCCACATTTAAGATGTTGTCACTTTTCAATGCTTCAGCCAAAATTTTCATTTCATCATCTTTTTTGGATTATTATTGCTATACAACAAACTATTCTGAATTTAGTGTCAAATCTAACAACCATTGATTTACTATGCTCAAGTATTCTTGAGTCAAAAATTTGGACAGCACACTGTGGGGATTGTTCCATGTGTTTTGGGGCCTCAGCTGGGAACACATATGACTGGAATAACTTGAATAGCTGAAGACTGGAATTACTTTGAAGGCTATTCCCTCATTTATCTGATGCCTAGGCTACGATGTCTTGAAGGCTGGACTCAGCTGAAACTGTTAACCAGAGTACCTATATGTAGCCTATTATATGGCTGAGGCCTCCTACAATATGACAGCTGTTTTCTGAAAGACAACATCCTGAGATAAAGCTTTCAAAGAGAGTACATGTTCCAAGAAAACTAGAAAGGATTGGCCAAGCCTTTCATAACCGGGTCTTGGAAGTCACACAGTGTCACTTCTGACATATTCTAATTATCAAAGAAGTCACAGCCCACTAAGATTCAAACGGAGGGGGCATGGACTCCATCACTCAATGAGAAGAGAGTCAAATAATTTGCAGTCATTTTTTACAACCACCAGACATTTTAATTTATCTTAATTTTTTCCTATGCCTACTAAAGAGGTAGACTATCTTGGAAGATGCTGCCAAAAGTGTTCACACTTTCAAACAACCACAGGATATAATAGTAAACTCAGTAAACAATGTAATTTCCAAAATACAGCTGTTATATGATACTTGAGAAAACTTGAGAGAAATAACTGATGACTCATTTGCAAATTTTAGAATAAAAAGTAGTTGACATTACAGAGCATGTTACTATCTCACTATTACAACTGCAAAGAAAGTCACAACTGAAATACAGAAAACTTCCCCCTCAAATCATATTTCTATGGGCCCTTAAAGTATATTTGTATGTAAGAATCTCGCCGTGCCCTTGTATTTCTCTTTTCATTCATAAATGTGGTCATTCAATGGCTTTACCTACCGTCCACTTACCCAAAAAGCCTTTTCAAAAACACTTGTTGAATGTATGATTGAATCAATAAGTGGATAGAAAAATGACTGATCCTTTGTATACCTGAAAAGATATTTAGTGAAATAAAATTATTGGATTTGGAGCCTGGAAATGGAGACTTTTCACCAAATGTAAAAAGCAAATTCTGAATTGTTCAGTCATCCATTCATCTATCCATTTATGTTCAACAAGTGTTTAGAATTTAGGACTGATAGGGCAGAAATTCAGAGAACAAGTAAAATATCTGATTTATATAATGAAAGTATATCATAAGTACCATGAAAGAAAAAGCAACGGTGTTCTAAGATACAATAATGTAGGAATAGACTTCAGAATAGATGGTCAAAGACAGCTTTTTAAGGAGGAGGCATTTAGGCTGATACCCAAAGGATCTGAAGGAAAGAAGGATTTGAGGAGTAGAATAAAGACAGTGTATGTGAAGTCCAAGAGATAGGAAAGAAATTTGGAGTGTAGCTGAATTATAATGGACAAAGTAGAGTGATACTAGGCAAAGCGTTGGCTCAGGTAAGAAGTTTGGAAGGCTATAAGTGAGGAGCGATCGGATCTGATTTATATTTTCAGTAAACACTCTATCTCCTATATGCATAGTGAAGTGTAAAAAAAGCAAAAAAAAAAAAAGCATTGCTTGCCTCTTGTCTCTTTTAATGAAGTCTTTGGATAAAAATAAGTTATTTAATATACTCCAACTTATTAATATTTTCCTTTATTGTTTATTGGTTTTAGTGTCCCATTTAAAATTTTGTCTCTATCTTCAGGTTATAAATATACTCTCATATTAATTTCTAAAAGGTTTAGTGTTTTGTCATTCATATTTAGCTCAACAAGATACAATTAATTGATTTTCATATATAGGAAGAGAAACAGGCCCAATTTCATCTTTTTTGCAGATATACATCCTATTGATTCAATGTAATTTATTGAAAAGGCTATTCTTTCTCCAGTGCTGTATAATGTCACCTTTACATAAAAATGAGTCCATATGTGTGTGGGTCTATTTATATGCTTTCTATTCTAATCACCTTGTCTGTTTATTTCTCTGTGTATTCATGCTATGCTGTCTCAATTACTGTAGTTTTAAAACAAGTGTTTATATCCAATACTTCAATGCATATTCTTGATCCTATGCCTTTCCATATAAATTGTGGAATCGACTTGTCAGTTTTACATACATACAGAAACACACACACACACACACACACACACACACACACACACAGACACACACACACACACACACCTGTTGAGTAGAATTGGCATTTAATCTATAGACTGAGTTTGGGAGAATTAATATATTACAATGTAGAGTCTTCTATTCCCTGAACATAGTACATCTCCTCATTTATTTCAATATTCTCCCTTCCTTTCTTCTTTCCTCCCCCTTCCTTCTTTCCTTCCTGCCTTCCTTTCTTTGTCTTCCAAATCTCCCCCACTTATTCCACTAGCCTCTGTGTTTCTTACAGTATTTTTTGTATTTTCCATATTTTGTCTATTTTTAGAAGGCTTATTTATCCTTAAAAAAATCTGCTTTTCTATGGTTTTCTATTTCCTGTATGTATTTTCAGACTTGCACTTTTAGGCATATAAAATACAGCTGTTTTATAGTCTTGTTCTATAATTCTAATATCTAATGTCTTTCAGGCCTGTTTCTACTGTTTGCTTTTACTATTTAATTAGTCTCATTATTCCTTATTCTTTAGATTTTTAAGTTGTGTTCTAACTCTTGTTCTTTAAAAATTATTTATAGAAATTGTTTAATGTCTATGGCAGTGAAGCTTTTCTCTAGAGTAGAATTGCATTTCCTTCCACCAGGCGCCAGGGTCACTAGCAGCCTGAAACCATTTTGATTTAAATTTGTGACTTTTGGTGTTTGGGATCATGCAGGCCTTGGCCATTTGGTCTTTGAATCTTTATGAATATTAGCTTGTGATTACTACTTCTGAAGGTCAACTGCCCCTCAGTACTAAGGTAATTTTCTTTACAGTAATCTGGGGGTAAAGTGGTAAGTTTACACATGGTTCACCTTTACACTGAGGAGGCAGCCCTTTGAAACCGAAGTTTAAAGTAAAAAGACTATTCTGTCTGATGTCTCTCACTTTGGGTAGGCCCTTTGTTTTGACCTTTGGCCTCCTCAGAAAACCCAAGTTAAAAATAGACAAGATTGGCACATGCCTTTAGCAAAAGTTTTCTCAGTTTACCTCTTTACAAACTTGTGTACTTCTTTTTTCCCCTCAGATTTTCACCTTGTGAAAATTCTTTACTCTGTTATCATATCTTCAAAAATGTTAAGAGCTAAAATATATCTGTTATCAATCTTTTGTTGTTTAGCGTGGGAAGGCTGTTTGAATAATCTAGTATGTCATAAAGGGAAATTGAAGTCTCTGCGCCATTCTTTATCCATTGAAATTTCCTTCATATTTTTAGTGTTGTACTTACTGAAAATGTATGTTCAGGTGTAAAAAGGTGTGTGTGTATTGGTACGCATGACAATGGCACTGTAAGGTCACTGTATTTTCTACACTCCAGTGTATCTGGAATATTCTCTGCCAATGTGCTACCTCTGCAGCTTTTGGTAAAGCCAAAGGCATTGGTGTCTCTGCTCTGTGTCATCCTGTAGTGTCTGGTTAGCAACTGCCTCACTCTTTTCCTAAGAGTGAAATTGACTACGTGAGTCCTATTTTGGTTGTTTGAAGGGGTCTTGAAATAGTTTTCTTACTCTCTCTGCATTAACATTCTTCATTTCAAAAATACATGAAAAAATACTCTTTTTGTTTACACTTTCACAGTTGAGAACTGTGAAAATGTGGAGCTAGCTCATCCAACTTGTATAACATTTCCCAGGTCACAGAGAATGACAAACCAAATTTAACTTTTTGAGAAAAATTGATAAATATGTATCTGTTTTAGTCATTTAGCTTCTATTAAACATTTCATAGAAATTAATATTTGATGGGTAAAACTTTTTTAGGTAGAATGTTCATATGTACTTATTTATAAATTGATAGATAATGTAGCACTACAATAAACCTGGCAGTGCAGATATTTTTCTTAAACAATATGATGTCTTGATATATATATATATATATCTATATCGTGGAGTGGTTAAATCCAGTTAACGCATTGCCTCACATAGTTATCATTTTGTGATGAGAATACTTAATATCCACTCTTTTACCATTTTTCAAGAATACAACTACTCAACTTCAAAATACTCTATAAAGACTACAGTAACATAAACAGCATGGTATTAGTACAATAACAGACACATATACACGGAACAAAATAGAAAACTCAGAAATAAAGACACACACCTACCAACATCAGATCTTCCACAAGGCCGACAAAACTAAGCAATGCAGAAAGAACACGCTATTGAAACAGTGGTGCTGGGATAACTGGCTAGCCATATACAGAAGAATGAAACTGGACCTTTACCTTTCATCATATGCAAAATTAACTCAAGTTGGATTAAAGATATAAAGGTAAGGCTTCAAACTATAAAATCACAGAAGACAATCTAGGAAACACTCTTCTCAACATCAGCCTTGGAAGGTAAGACCTTGAACTATAAAGGAACAGACACTTCTTAAAAGAAGACAAGAAAAAAAAAAACAACAGATGACAACCTAGGAAATATTCTTCTCAACATCAGCCTTGGCAAAGAATTTCTGGCTGAGTCTCAAAAGGCAATCACAACAGAAGCAAAAATTGACAAGTGGGACCTAATTAAACTAAGGAGCTTCTGCTGAGCAAAAGAAACTATCAATAGAGTTAACAGATGATCTACAGAATGGGAGGAAATGCAAACTATGCATCTGACAAAGGACTAGTATCCAGAATTTATAAGAAATTTTAAAAAATCAATGAGCAAAATCAGCCTCATGGAAACAAAATAGACAAAGAACAGGAACAGACACTTCTTAAAAGAAGACATGTAAGTGGCCAAAAACAAATGAAGAAAGTGCCCAATATCACTAATCATCAGAGAAATTCAAATCAAAACCACAGTGAGTTACCATCTCACTCCGGTCAGAATGGCTATTATGAAAAAGTAGGAAAAATAGATGCCGGTGTAGCTGTGGAGAAAAGGGGACACTTATACAATGTTGGTAGGAATGTAAATTAGCTCAGCCACTGTGGAAAGCGATTTGGAGATTTCTCAAAGAACTTAAAACAGAGCTATCATTTGACTCAACAATCCTATTACTGGGTATACACCCAAAGGAAAACAGATTATACCGAAAAAACACATGCATTTATGTGTTAATTGCTATGCTATTCATGATAGCAAAAACATGGAATCAACCTATTTGCCCATCAGTGGTGGATTGTATAAAGAAAATATGGTACATATACACAACGGAACACTACACAGCCATATAAAAGAATGAAATCACATCTTTTGCAGCAACATGGATGCAACTGGAGGACATAATCTTAAGCAAATTCATGCCCAAACAGAAAACCAAACACTGCATATTGTCACTTACAAATGGGGGCTAGACATTGAGCACCACGGACATAAGCATGGGAACAATAGATACTGCAGACTAGTAGAGTTGAGAGGGGGTTAAAGAAGAGGGTCATAAGTTGAAAAAGTTACCTACTGGGTAATATGCTCACTACCATGTAACAAACCTGTACATCTGTCCCCATATCTAAAATAAAAGTTAAAAAATTAAAGAATACATCATCTTTAAATATAGACACCATACTGAAGATAGATCTGCTGAATTTATTTCTCTTATCTAACTGTGATTTTGTATCCTTTGGCCAACCTGTCCCCATCTCTCCCAATCACCACAGCCTCTGGTAACCATCATTCTACTCTCTACTTCTATGAGATCAACTTCTTTAGATTCCACACATGTGTGAGATCATGCAATATGTGTCTTTCTGTGCCTGATTTTACTTAACATAATGTCCTCCAGGTTCATCCATATAATTGCAGATGACAGAATTTCCTTCTTATGGCCAAATATTATTTCATTGTGTATATATGCTACATTCTTTTTATCTATTAATCTGTTGATGGACACTCAGGTTGATTCCATATCTTAGCTATTGTGAATAATGCTGCAATGAACACAGGAGTACAGACATCTCTGATATACTGATTTCTTTTCCTTTGGATATATGCCCAGTAGTGGGATTACTGGATCATATGGTAGTTCCATTTTTATTTTTAGGAAACTCTGTAAAATTTTCCATAGTGATTGTATGAATTTACATTCCCACCAACAGTGTATAAAGATTGCCTTTACTCCACATCCTCGCCAGCATCCATTATTGCCTGACATTTTTATAAAAGCCATTGTAACAGGAGAGAGATAAAGAGATAATATTTCATTGTGATTTGTGATTTTGATTTGCATTTCTCTGATGATTAGTGATGTTGAGCATTTTTTCATATACCCTGCATTAGTCTGTTTAGTGTTACTCTAGCAGCACACCTGAGATTGGTTAGTTTATACAAAAAAAAAAAATGTTTCTATTTAGCTCATGGTTCTATCAACTGAGAAGTTCAAGAAGCTAGTTGCTAGCATCTGCTTAGCTTCTAGTTAGGGCCTTTTGTGCTGCGTCATAACATGCCAGAGAAAGTCAAAGAGGAAGTGGACACATGGAAAGAAGCAAAACCTGAGGGGCATCTTAGTTTTGAAACAACTCACTCTCAAGGAAATGAATCCATTGCCATAAGAGCTAATTCAGTCCCGTCAGAGTGAAAACTTAATCACTACTGTGAGAATGGCACTAAGCCATTCATGAGGGATCTGCCCCCATGATGCAAACACCTCCCACTAGGCTCCACCTCCCAACACCACCATACTGGGGATCAAATTTCAACACAAGTTTTGGTGGGGACAAACAAACCTTGCCCAAACCATAGCTCACTGAAGGATGAGGGTCATATGATATGGAACACAGACACATCTATTAAATGAAATAGAATGAGATGTTCAGGGACACCTTTTGGAGTCAGACAAAACTCAATTCAAATCCCACCTCCACCATTTACTATATCTATGTGTTCTTGGGTTAATCATTTAAACTAAGTCTTATCTGTAAAATATGAGAATCAGAATTTACTACATTGGATGTTTATGTGGATTAAATGAAATAATGTGTCACCTACACCTAGCATGATGAATGACACTGAACACATGATAAGTCATCAGGAAATTTTAGTCTTAATAATTATAACTGAGTGGAAAGATGTGTGTGTGTGTGCATGAAATGGGCATCTGTATACATATATAGGTGTATATACCTCTGTGTGTGTGTGTGTGTGTGTGTGTATATATATATATATGTGTATATATATATGTGTGTATATATGTGTGTATATATATATATATGCTATATACAGATATGATATGTACATATCAGATCTTCTGGAATCCTTTTAATAATGTGAATTTATGTTGGAGGAGGTATATTATAGATCCAGTTATCTGGGAATAAGTTGTCATCTGTAGCTTAGAGCGTGTAGTTAAACCCTTTCAATGTAAAAGCGAGACCAGTAGTCCCAGTGATTAAGAATATGGCCAAGAATCCAGCTATTGCTTCAAAACAATTCACCCAAAAGAATTTTAAAGTCAGTTCACATTTAGATATCTTGTTCATTTGTTGAGAGGTATGTGCGTAACTTGCTCCGCACAGTGCCAGAAATATAGCATGTACTCAATAAATTTATTTACTGAATATTTCATATAACAACTGGCTATTCAGTAGGTGGTAGCTGACACTCTCTATGAAGACTAAGGGTGCATTTGGCATTTTCACTTTTGGCCTATCTAGGATCCATATTCATTAGCCTATAATAACCGTAAGAGGTATACAAACCCGATATGATGCTCATATACATTAGAAAATGTTCCCAAAGTTGTATAACTAGTTTATTGGGAAGTGGGCATTAGGACTAAGCATTGTTTCTTTTCTACTACAAAAACTGAAATTTGTACCCAGTGAGCAATTTTTAATGTAAAGAGCACTTGGAGTTTCACCTTAGAAATTTACTGATTTAACTTCCTCAGATAATTTCTTGTAACTGGAGTAGCAAGACACCAGTAAAATAATTTAGATTGATTTTCAGCAGATAATCAAATAAAGGCAAACCAAGATGAGGCCATGAAAGATACTGGTGGCTAGAATAAAGAGAGTATTACAGTCTCCATCTGATGGGTTTGGTGACTCCAACTTTCCCACCCAAGAACAAGAAGGGAGCTTGCAAGCCTAGAGTTCTAGAACTCACCAGACACTATTCCCAGCCTAGCCTATGGCTGTCAAGAAAAAAAGCTAGGTAGTGACATCATTTCTGAAGTTTAGAAAAGAAACTTTGGGGGGCGGGGAATTTAGCCATTATTTTCTAGATATCTATTCCTCTCCAACTTTACTTTCCTCAACATAGAAGTTCCCATAAACCTATCTCCCCATAAAATCTCACATCACAGAAATCCTCATCCTTATGTGTATTTGCAAGAATTCTAGAGCAAAGAGACAGCACATGCAAAAGGGTTTAACTGAAAACAATTTAACGAAGGAACTATGTATAAAAGTATGGGGAGGGTTAAGGGAACTGACACTCTTCAGTGCCTGAGTAGTGAGGCATGCAGAGGCTAGCAACAATGAAAAGCTGCCACATCTCTAAGGCCTAAAGAGGCAAGAATAGGAACATCATTACTACAGCTCAGTGAGAATTAAAACCACAGAACAGGGACTACCCTATTGGGCCATGGATAAAGGAAAGCAGGCCCTGAAAAGCCAAGACACAGTGGGGACTAGGTGAGAAGAGAGTCAGTATTCAAATATCTTTCCTCTCACTCTCCTATCTCTCACTGTTGCTTGAATTGACCAAACTCAACCAGAAGCTAGGGAATCCAGGTGATGCAATCACATAGGGGTACAGAGAAGAACAGAGAGAGGTGGATGATGGATTTGGGTGTGGCAAAATTGGAAATAAGTCCTATAGGTCCACTTTGCCTTGCAGCAACTAGTCTCATCTTTTGCCTAGATGAAGAAACTCCTATCTTCAACACAGAGTCCCATTAGCCAGTGTATCACAAGTTCATATCTGTTTATTCATACTCCCACCTAGAACATACTCTGTGAAGTTAGAAATATTAAGGGGACCTGTACTCTTCTTGTAATGTAACAAGATGAAGGGAGGAAATAATTAACACAAAACACATGGCTACTACAGTTCCTTTTGTGTAGCTGATCATTAGGCCTCTCTTGATAAATCCTATCTGCCTTCCTTACGTACTCATTCCATCTTCTTTGTACTCTCTGATATCTTCAAGGTTTTTTACATGGCATGATGATCCAAAACTTCATTCCCACAGGCTCTAAGTCCTTATTGGTCCACTCTTACTGAAATGTGTCAGTCTTACATTAACCTTTGTTATTGACAATGTGAATGCTAGAAGGACCTCAGTGAATCACCTGGGTCCTTTTCAGTCCTCCTGGCTGCTAGTTTGTAGCAGTAACTAAATTTTATTTTTGCAATCAGGATCAATCACCCCACTCAACATGGTCACCTTCTTCTTTACCTCTTGGTTCAGCATATTGAGGAAACTGAAGTGACCAGAAGGCAGTGTCAACTTCTAATTCATCAGCTCCTGCTTAGAAACCTATGTGTGATATTTCAGGCCTTACCATAGGCAATTACAAGGACTTTACTTGGCAGATAAAAAATCTTCCCTGTTGACACTAGACTTAGTACACAGAAACAGAGTTGGAGTCAAGGCCTTAGATCCTTCTAGCCAGTCATGATCTTTACATATTTACTTTCCTAGCCTGGACAATCTCCTGGTTTCTTTATCTGAGGCCTTGGACAGAGGCCTTTCTCAGGCATCTCTGCTGAGACCTTCTTATGGGAGGAGGAGGGGAAAACCTTGAAGACATTTCACACTCTGACTCAGGACCTAGTACCTTTTTACTCTGAGCTCTCTTCTTTCCCCCATTCCCCATTCCAGGGCTCATAAAACTACTGGAGCCTTTTATTTAGGGCTCCTTCAATAGTGAGGTGACTTCTGCGTCTGCACTGATCCACTGGGCCCTCAACTTGTCTGCCATTCCATAGATGGGAACAAAACAAGGAGTTGGCACTCTGGTTTAGACTCTTGCTAATACCATCTTAGTAAGTGATTAGAGGCTTAACTCATTTGTAACTTGTTATTTTAATTGGCTACAATGACACCTGGCAGTTCAGCCAGCTCTCCCAGCTCAGCTAAGCTCCTGACAATGCGAACCATTACCACTATTCTCTGGTGGAAATATGCTTCCCTTGGGTGCTAGAACTTCCAAACCCATTAACCTGAAGGCTTGAGAGACAGGAAGCACACTTATGTAATGTTAATAGTGATTGAAGTCATTTTTATTCCTTCCCTTTGTTTCTCAGACCTGTGTCTTCTGGCTATGGAAAATCACCATATCTTGGCTACTGTTTTAAAACATATACTGCTTCCTATAGATCAGCACCTCAATTTTGCAATGTTATCTCCTTGCTGACATTATCACTGAGTCTCCAGCAGGCTATCCCATTTTCTATTAGGCCTCTGAGTGAGGGGACATAAGTTAACACTAGTAAATTCCATGGGCAAAATCGAATGATTCCGCTTTTGCTGCAAAATTAATTCTTTGGTCAAAGGAGGCAATGTTGTGGGGAATAACAAGGTAAAGTATAAAATATTCTCTAAATCCATAAATGGTGAGGGTAGAAGAAGTGCTGTGGATTTGAAAAACAAATCAGTACTCAGAAAAATATTTGTTGCCACAAAGACAAATTTCTGCTTCCTTCATGACGGTACAGAACAAACCCAACACTAGGTGATTAGCTCAGCATTCCAAGGGAGAGGTACCATGTTGGAGCTCAGAGTTGGCTCCTTCAGTTGACAGGCTTGTCACCCTGTAGTGAAAATATCCAAGTCAAGCCCAGTGAGCAGAAGGCCGTGTATGGAGCCCATGCATAGTCTTCAACCCTGCCACTTTGTACACAGGCATATTGAGCAAATATTGATGCCGTTGGGGAAAGTCTCATCTTGTCTACCAGGTTATCAATGGCATCCTCTGGAGTGGCAAGTCTCTTTGGCAAGAACACATATAAGACACATATGTATATAATTTCAATAGGTTTTTGGGAAACAAGTGATGTTTGGTTAGATGTGTAAGTTCTTTAGTGCTGATTTGTGAAATTTTGGAGCATCCATACCTGAGCAGTGTACACTGTACCCAAAGTAGTCTTTGCTCCCTCATCCCTTTCCCACCCTTCCCCCAGAGTGCCCAAAGTGTATTGTATAATTCTTATGCCTTTGTGTACTTATAGCTTAGCTCCCACTTATAAGTGAGAATATACATGTTTAGTTTTCCATTCCTGAGTTACTTCACTTAGAATAATGGTCTCAAATTTCATCCAGGTTGCTGCAAATACCATAATTTCATTTCTTTTTTTGGCTGTGTAGTATTCTATGGTATGTATATACCAACATTTCTTTATCCATTTGTTGATTGATGGGCATTTGGGCTGTTTCCATATTTTTGCAATTGTGAATTGTGCTGCTATAAACATCCATATGCATGCATCTTTTTCGTATAATGACTTATTTTTCTCTGGGTAGATACCCAAGAGTGGGTTTGCTGGATCAAATGGTGGATCTACTTTTAGTTCTTTAAGGAACCTCCACACTGTTTTCCATATTGATTGTAGTAGTTTACATTCCCACCAGCAGTGTAGAAGTGTTCCCTTTTCACCACATCCCCACCAACATCTGCAATTTTTTTATTATGGCCATTCTTGTAGGAATAAGGTGGCATCATATTGTGGCTTTGATTTGCATTTTCCCAAACAAATCAGAGATTTTGATGTTGAGCATTTTTTCATATGTTTGTTGGCCATTTGTATATCTTCTTTTGAGAAGTATCTATTCATTTCCTCAGTCCAATTTTGATAGGATTTTTTTTTCTTGCTGATTTGTTTGAGTTCCTTGTAGATTCTGGATATTAGTCCTTTGTCAGATGGATAGTTTGCAAAGATTTTCTCCTACTCTGTGGGTTGTCTATTAACTCTGCTGATTATTATTATTATTTTGCTGTGCAAAGGCTTTTGAGTTTAATTAACTCCCATCTATGTATCTTTGTTTCTGTTGCATTTGCTTTTGGGTTCTTGGTCATGAAGTCCTTGCCTAAGCCAATGTCTAGAAGAGCCTTTTCCAATGTTATCTTTTAGAATCTTTATGATTTCAGGTCTTAGATGTAAGTCTTTGATCCATCTTGAGTTGATTTTTGTATAAGGTGAGAGATGAAGATCCAGTTTTATTCTTCTCCATGTGGCTTGCCAGTTATCCCAGCATCATTTGTTGAATAGGGTGTCCTTTCCCCACATTATGTTTTTGTTTGCTTTGTCAAAGATCAGTTGGCTGTAAGTATTTGGATTCATTTCAGAGTTCTCTATTCTAATCCATTGGTCTGTGTTCCTATTTTTATGCCACTGCCTATTTCTATGCTGTTTTGGTGACTATGGCCTTGTAGTATGGTTTGAAGTCAGGTAATATGATGCCTCCAGTTTTGTTCTTTTTACTGAGTCTTGCTTTGGCTACCTAGGCATTTTGCTTATGAATTTCAGGATTCATATAAAATAGTTTTGTTTTGTTTTCTTTTCTTTATAAACCCTTATCTCGAGGGCTGACTTTCAATAGATCACAGACAGGGAGCTGCTCTGCTGCATTTGAAACCCCGACCCAGAAGCAGGGTGTCTTCAAATGGTTTAGCGCCAGGTTCCCCACAAACGTGAACGTGCGTTGTGTGACGGGCAAGGGGGCGGCCACCTTTCCAGCCACACCCTGTTTCCCAGGACAAGGGGCGCTCCGCACCGGACCCCGGTCCCAGTGCGTGGCAGGACATGCCCCATGAGGTGCGGAGCAGTCCACCAATAGTTTTCTTTTTATATGTAGTTTTCTTTTTTTTTTTTTTTTTTGTTACGTCCTTTCCTGGTTGTGGTATTAGGGTGATCCAGGTTTCATAAAATAATTTAGGGAGGATTCCTTCTTTCTCTACCTTTTGGAAGAGTGTCAAGAGGATTGGTAACAATTCTTCTTTGAATGTCTGATAGAATTCAGGTATGAATCCATCTGGTCATGAACTTTTTTTGTTGGCAAGTTTTTAATTTCCATTTTAATCATGCTGCTTGTTATTTGTTGAGAGTTTCTATGTCTTTCTGTTTTAATCCAGGAGAGTTGTGTATTTCCAGGAATTTATCCATCTCCTCCAGGTTTTCTAGTTTGTGTGTATAAAGCTGTTCATAGTACCCTTGAATTATTATTTCTGTGGTACAGTTGTAATATCTCCCATTTTTTTCTAATTGAGTTTATTTGGATTTTCTCTGCTCTTTTATTGGTTAATAGTTTATTGCTCTATCAATTTTGTTTATTTGAAGAACTAAATTTTTGTTTCATTTATCTTTTGTATTTTTTGTTTCAGTTTCATTCAATTCTGCTCTGATCTGTGGTCTGACAGAATATTTGATATAATTTCTTTTTTCTTAAATTTATTGAGACTTGTGGCCTATCATATGGTCTTTCTTGGAGAACATTCTATGTGCTGATGAAAAGAATGTATATTCTGCAGTTGTTGGGTAGAATGATCTGTATATATCTGTTAAGTCCATTTGTTCTAGGGTATAGTTTAAGTCAATTCTTTCTTTGTTGACTTTCTGTCTTGATGACCTGTCTAGTGCTGTTAGTGAAGTATTAAAATTCCCCACTATTATTGCATTGCTGTTTATCTCACTTCTTAGGTCTAGTAGTAATTGTTTTATAAATTTGGGAGCTCCAGTGTTGGGTGCATATGTATTTAGGATTGTGATATTTTCCTGTTGGACTAATCCTTTTATCATTGTATGATGTCCCTTTTTGTCTCTTTAACTGCTGATACTTTAAAGTCTGTTTTGTCCAATATAAGCATAGCTACTCCTGTGGTGTCTATTTGCATGGAATATCTTTTTCCACCACTTTACTTTAATTTTATGTGACTGCTTATGTATTAGGTGAGTCTCTTGAAGACAACAGACTCTTGATTGGTGAATTCTTATCCATTCTGCCATTCTGTATCTTTTAAGTGGAGCATTTACATCATTTGCATTCAGCATTAGCATTGAGATATGAGGCACTACTCTATTTATTACATTAATTGTTGCATGAATACTTTCTTTTTTAAATTGTGTTTTTGTTTTATACATCCTGTGAGATTTATACTCTAAGAAGGTTCTATATTGGTGAATTTCAAGGTTTTGTTTCAAGATTTAGTGCTCCTTTTGACAGTTCTTATAGTTCTGACTTGGTAGTGGTAAATTCTCCTAGCATTTGTTTGTCTGGAAAAGGTTGTATTTTTCTTTCATTTATGAAACTTAGTTGTGCTGGATACAAAATTCTTGGTGGGTGATTGTTTTGTTTAAGGAAGCTAAAGCTAGGACCCCAATCCCTTCTAGCTTGTGTGGCTTCTGCTGAGAAATCTGCTGCTAATCTGGTAGGTTTTCCTTTATAGCATACCTGATGCTTTTGCATCACAGCTCTTAAGATTATTTCGTTCGTCTTGACTTTAGATAACCTGGGTACTCTTTGAGCTTCTTGTACTTGGATATCCAGATCTCTAGCAAGGCCAGGGAAGTTTTCCTAAATTATTCCCTAAAATATATTTACCAACCTTTTAGATTTCTCTTTTTCCTTGGGAATACCAATTATTCTTAGGTTTGGTCATTTAACATAATCCCAAACTTCTTGGAGGCTTTGTTCACTTGTTTTTATTTTTATTTTTTTGTCATTGTCAGATTGGGTTAATTTGAAAGCTTTGTCTTTGAGCTCTGAAGTTCTTTCTCCTGCTTGTTCAGTTCTATTGTTGGCACTTTTTACTGTGTATTACATTTATCTAAGTGTGCCTTTTATTTCCAGAAGTTGTAATTTTTTTAAATTTATGCTATTTCTCTAGAGATATCCTGTAACATTTTTAAAGTTTCTTTAAGTTGGTATTCACCTTTCTCCAGTGTCTTTGTGAGTAGCTTAATAGTCGACCTTCTGAATTCTTTTTCTGGCAATTCAGTGATTCCTTCTTGGTTTGCATCTATTGTTGGTAAGCTAGTGCGATCTTTGGGGAGTGTGAAATAACCTTGTTTTGTCATATTACCAGAATTTTTTTTTTCTGGTTTCTTCTCATTTGGGTTGACTATGTTAGAGGAAAGATCTGGGGTTCAAGTGCTGCTGTTCAGATTCTTTTGTCCCAGCATTGCTCACTTGATGTAGTGTTCTCCCCCATCCCCTAGGGATGGGGCTTCCAGAGAGCCAGACTGCAGTGATTGTTATTTCTCTTCTGGCTCTAGCCACCCAGCGGAGCTACTGGGCCCCAGGCTGGTAATGAGGAGTGTCTGCAAAGACTCCTATGATGTGATCCATCTTCAGGTCTCTTAGCTGTGGATATCAGCACCTGCTCCAGTGGAGGTGGCAGGGGAGTGAAGTGGACTCTGTGTGGGACCTTGGTTGTAGTTTTGTTTAGTGTGCCAGTTTTCTCAAATGCTAGTTTTACTGGCAGTAAACTTGTCATGTGGACAGGCTCAGAACCTCTGGTTAGCGAGGATGTTAACAGGCAGTGAGGTTAGCTGTTGTTTTCTCCTTTCTTGGGGCTGTTGTTGTTTTATGAGTGGCTGTAATGGTTAGTGTTGGTTAGCCTCCAGCCAGGAGGTGGAGCTTTCAGGAGAGCATCAGCTATGATAGTATAGGGAAGATACAAGCTTGCCCTAGGGTCTCTTGAATAAATACTGCACCTCTCAGGCAGTGGGTGGGGTCATAGAGCTCCCAAGAGATTATATCTTGTCTTCAGCTCCCAGGGTTGGTAAAAAAAGACCATCAGGTGTGGAAAGGGTTAGACCTGTCTGAGCTCAGAGCCTCCTTGAGCAGAGCTTGCTGTGGGTGCTGTGGGGGATGGGGTGGTTTTCTCAGGCCAATAAAGTTATATTCCCAGGGGGATTATAGCTGCCTCTGCTGCCTCATACAGGCCACAACAGAAGTGAGGGAAAACTAACAGTGACAGGCCTCACCCAGCTCCCATACAGCCAGAAAGGCCAGTCTCACTCTTGTGTTGCTACCCCAATAGCGCTGAGTTTATATGCAGGTAGCTGGTGAACGGGGCTAGGAATTTGCCCCAGGCTATAAGCTTCCCCACAGGATCTTCAGGCTTTACCTCCTCCCGCTCCATGACATGGCTTCTGTGCTCATATCTGCATTTCCCATTTGCTCTGCACCCACAAATTCTGCCCTGGAAAATTCACACCCAGTTAAAATTATTATAATGTTCAGCTGGAAGTTTCCTTCTCCATGTAGTCTTTCCCTAGTTCCACTGACGGCCTCCCAAAAAATCCCTGTGACAAAAAGTCAGAAATGGGTTTCATTGGCTTCTTTGGGGTCTGGGAGTGCCTACGGGGATCTTCCTGCTGCTGCTTCTTTTATATTTTGCTCAGCTCTCTAAATTGTTTCAGCTCTAGGGAAGGTTAAATTCTCCCGTGATCTAGATTTTCAGGCTCCCTAGAGAGGATGTGTGTTCAAAGGTGGGCTTTCCCTGTCTCACACTTTAGGCACTCAGTTTTTTGGCTATCTATTGGACTTTGCTTAAGACACATTTATTTTGTCACCCTGTGCCCATTCTGAGATGTCCTTTTACATACCTCTCCACACCTTGTCATAAAAATGCCAATATTGTTCTCTCCAATTGCCTAACCAGCCACCCATCCATTAGCCATAATCCAGGAACCTGGGTCTGAAGTTCATAGAGATCAATTTTCTGGAGTGGAGTCTAGATAGAGATGTGGCTAATGAACAATAACCAGCACACAGGCTGTTTCAGATTTCCTGCTCTTCAAGGGACTTGAATACCTTCCTCCATTCCTGAGGCCTAATTTTAAGTCATAAACTCTGACTTTGTTCTGCTTACTTGCTGGCAGAAGTCTGTGGAGAAAGCTATCAGTCTCTCATTAAGCCTAACTGGTACTCCCTTTTCTCCATCACACATCTGTCATTTCCTCAACCAAATCAACGCTGAGGAGCCCCTAGAAACAAGCAAGAGACATAACTCAGACCTCTAAAATAGTGTAATTTTTCTTTCATCATTCATATGTTCATTTATTTTAAAAAGCATTTATTAAGGAACTATATTGTCATTTTCGAGCCCCAGCTGAGGTCCAAAGGGAGTGGGTGGATGGGAGACAGGGAGCTGGAAGAACACTCAAGAGATGGCAGATAGATGGGACATGGCTTTATTCAGCAGCTCTTTCACAGTGTCAGTGCTGCATTTATACACCTCACAGACAATACTGGCTTAGAGCCAGGTGATGAGCCTTCCCATGTTACGGCTACATAGCTGTGGTTAGCTATATAATGCATGGAATTGTGCACCTGTACCCCAATCCCGCTGAGTCATGCAGGATGTTTACCTCAGCTTATGTCTGCCTGGCTGCAGTGCAGCCATGTTCTTTACACTCCATTCCCTAGGGAGATGGAGTCCTGTTAGTGGAGACCTGTGCACATAAGGCAGCACCCTGAACCCATAGGCCACAGCAACAATACAGGGGGCAACAACCTCTCACTAATATTCCTGCCATTACTACCCATGATTATTAGGGCCCAATGTAGGTTAGAGCCCAGAGACACCTACCACCTCTGTAGGGGGTCATCAATAATGCGCTCAATCCCTTAATCTCCTGTGACACCCCTTGTGGGATATATGTACAACATTGTGACCCTATAAGGGCACAGGTGCCACCTTGGGCAGCTTTTACTATGTCTAAGGTTGTCCAGCTTTGCAACATCACCTTCCTGGTTTGATCAACCTCATCAATTAACCGGAGGGCAACTCAGGTGTAATTCAGGGCCTGAATTGTGTGTTCTGCAAGAGCTGTAACCTGCATTTCCACAGTGATGAAACTTGATCCAGGGTTAGTTATTGCTAAGGGGTAGAGCCACCAGGGGCACACCACACTTGCAGAAACCAGGAATGTAGCACTTCCCAGTTGTGCAGGTGCCTAGGCAATATGGGAAGTAGAGTGGCAGGCACATAAGGGCATTCCCAAGTACAGCATCCAGTCCAGTTGGCTGGCAGATATGGACATCCAGTGTCTCCTCAGACCCATATACTCCCAGGGAGCACGAAGTCCATCAGGGCTTGGCCTCAGTAAGACTGCTTGTTGTTCCACCACAGCCTTGGTGTAGTGACATGTGTCATGTTTTTATAGGCCACAGTGGGCAACCATCCCACAGTTACTTTACCCCAGCGTTGATCTATATATCACGGAACCTGCAATGGAGGCACCACATGTTCTCCCATTAGCAAGCCTCATTTGTCATGAATGTTATGGGTCAGCCAGGGGGCAGGCATGCCATGGGTTTTGTAATGCCCCTTATCCAAAGTTTGCCATGTTGCATCCCAGCCATTGTCCATGGGACCCCAAGTCTCTAGCCACATCCAGTTTTTCACAGAAGCTGCATGTACCTGCCAGGGCAAGCCATCTGCAGCTGCTGCTGGAATGAGAGTGCAGATCCAACAGTTGGAGACATTGGTCACCTTGGCATAGGTGTGGGCCCAGTCCACAATGCTGTTGGAGCATGCCAACCTATGGCCTAAAGGACAAAGTAGGCACAGGTACTAACAGGGGTAAGTCACATCCCTCAGGCAAGATACAGGCCAACTTTTTATCTCTGGATAAGAATGTAGCTACCAAGGGCTTCTGCCCTGGGCCATGGTACCACACCTTCTCAGCTCCTCATGGTTCTTTTAGGTTCCCCTATCACTTTGGATGGCCAAGGGATGGTTGTATAAGGCACATAAGTGTTGCAGGGCTTGAATGGTGTGTTGCTGGTTGGCCACCCTGCAAGAGTAGGTGAACAACATGCTGGTGGCAGTGTCTATAGCAGTCAGTGCATGTGTGTAGCCCTGCAATTTTGGCAGTGGCCCTATGTAATCTATTTGCCATCTAGTCAAGGGCATCCACCCTACTGTCACTTGTTTTACATTGGGCAGTTGTCCCTCTCTAGGGTATGCCTGAGGGTACACTGGGCACTTCTGGCAGGTCTTGCAAATGTCCTGCTAGGGCAAAGAAAGACTCCACCACCAGTTGACTTGTTGCATCAGCTAACCCCCAGCACGTCCTAGTTTCCTGTGCAGTCACAAGGCCATACCTCATGCTGACTCTAACCATTGGAATTTGGCCAAGGCATCTGCCTCATCATTACTGGGGGCTGCCAAAGGCATATATCCTGACATATGATAGACAGTTACGTCTTTCTGGTGACCTATTTCCCAAATGATTTGGCCCCAAATGGACTGGATGACCAAGCCAATTCTGTAACTTCCAGGTAGTCAACCATAAGTTAAGCATCAATAGACTGCCCAACTATTAGTGCAGATTACCATAGGTGTCTCCTCTTTGCTGATCACCATCCACACTGCTCTGAGTTCAACCCATTGGCTGGTTTGTCCACACCTGGTATCAAACCATATAGTGTTAGGACTATGCTGGACTTTAATAGTAGTCTAGGCAGCAGTAGTGCCCTGGCTGGACCCATCCATATACTATGCCCCATCAAAAATGGGGAAACGCTGTTCCTTTAACAGTGATAGCTCAGTGTATAGGAGTGCCTCAGGCACCATGGCCTTATTGTACATTAGGACTATATGCCCCAAGGCCTCTTGTAACTCTGCTGCTAAGGGACTTGTATTCAGTGTACTTTACTGTTCCAAGTAGGCACCCCATTTGGCTAAAGTAGGTGTTTGTGTCATCCCAGTGTGGGGGGTTGTTACTGAGAAGCATACCCACCCTACTACTGGGTAAGCCAGCTATATGACGACTGTGGCCCATCCTGTCATGCTCTCACAGGCCTGAAGGGCAGCATATGCAGCAGCTAATTCTCTATCAATGAATACCAGAGCTCTGCTTCCTTCCACAGTTGGGATCAAAAGCCTACCCTACTGGCATTCTAAAAAGCTTTGTGTGCTGCAATAAGCCCCAGCCAAAACCATCTGTAGTCACATGTATTTCAAGTACAAATGGGCACCCCTGATCAATCACTTGTAAGGCCTGTGCTTGCTGAATAGCCCGCTTGTCTGCCAGAAAGTCTGTGTCAGCCTCATCATCCCAATCCCAGGTAGGCCCCGCTTTTGTTAACCAGTATAATGGTTTTATCATTTGAGTCAAAAGGGGCATAAATGCTGGCCAATACTCCAAGAGGCCCCCAAAAGTTTGCAGCTGCCTCACCGTGGTGGGCTGGGGGTATGCCTGGATTTTATCAATGATGGTCTCTGGTATGGCCTTTGTCTTACCCGACCAAATAATTCCCAAGAATTTGGCAGACAATCCAGGCCCTTGGACCTTGGATTCATTGATGGCCCATCCACATGCTGCCAAATGTTGTCACAAGAGGGGTGCTACCTCTTCTAAATCTACAAGAGAATCAGAGGTTAACATATCATCAATATAATGGAACAAGTGGACCCCTTTTGGACATTTCCAGGTAGCTAAATCCATGGCAACAATACCATGACAAATGGTGGGGCTATGCACATAGCCCTGTGGCAGCATGGTGAAAGTCCACTGTTGTCCTTTCCATGTGAAGGCAAACTGTTCCTGGCTCTCTGGAGCAATGTCAATGGAAACTAATGCATTAGCCAAGTCTACAACATAGTTGTACTGTCCCAGTTCCATTGTCAAGTGGTCCATCAAATCCATGATGGAAGGTACAGCTGCATGCAGAGAGGGTGTTACCTTATTCAGTTTCCAATAATCCACTGTCATCTGCCAAGTCCCATCAGGCTTCCTGACTGGCCATACCAGGGAATTTTAGGGGCTATCGGTGTCACGCACTATTTGCACCTACTCTAACTTCTTTTTTTTTTTTTTTTTGAGATGGAGTTTCACTCTTTTTGCCCAGGCTGCAGTGCAATACCATGATCTCAGCTCATCACAACCTCCAACTCCCAGGTTCAAGTGATTCTTCTGCCTCAGCCTCCCAAGTAGCTGTGATTACAGGCACCCACCACCACACCCAGCTAATTTTTGTATTTTTAGTAGAGACGGGGTTTCGCTGTGTTGGCCAGGCTGGTCTCGAATTCCTGACCTCATGATCTGCCCCTCTCGGCCTCCTGAAGTGCTGGGATTACAGGTGTGAGCCACTGTGCCTGACCTTGTAACTTCTCAATAGTCTCAGTTATCTCCATATGCCCCCCTGGCAAATGGTATTGATGAGTGGAAGTAACCTGTCGGGGTTGTGGTACAACTTGAGGCCAGTTATATATAATATGTCCATGCAGTACTGGCTTTGCTACACAGACTTGGAGTGTGAATTCTCCAGCCATGGTGTGTGAGTTCAGACCATGCAAAATGTCCACCCCCAAAATATATTCAGGTATGGGAGAGACATACACAGTGTATAGGTGGGGAGCCAAGTGGCCAAAGCCAAGATGCAGAGAGACAGGTTTTACCTTCACTGACCAGCCCTCATAACTATTAATAAATGCAGGTCTGCCTGGAAACTTATCCAGGTTCCCATAAACAAGACTGCAATCTTCACCAGTATCTACTTGTGCTAGCACCCACTTTCCGTTAGTGGGGGACCAGTAGATTGCCAGCTCCACGTATGGCTTCTGGTCAGGCACCTTGGCCAGTTTCCTAATCAAACAAGAAAGTCTCCATGTCTTCACCCATCTGCAAATAGTCCTTGAGTTGAAGCGTCCTTGTTGGATTAGGTTGAGCAACATTGTTTTGCCCCTTCTTGGGCATTTTCTGGAATTATTGCTCTGGGGACAATTGTCTCCACAGAGCTGACAGCATTTCATTGGGTTGCCTGCCAGTTTTCTCTTGAGCAACCCCAGCTGAAGTTAAATCAATCCACATCTGCATGCAAGCCACCCACTGGGACCCTTTTTGATCTCGTGGGGCGGTTACCTGTGGAGCAGGCATCTTCCCTTTTTTATGGCAGGGACTCCCCAGTCCCGCCAATGGCCTTCTGCCTCCCTGAGAGTTGCCATAGCAGTAGTGACTTCATGTATGCGACGCCCCACATACAGAGTGAGGACAGTGACCAGAGAGCCAAAAGCACTCAGCGGCGCTGAGCCCAACACAAGATCCCTCATGTGGGAGGTAAAACATTCATCATCTGGACCTTGGGTACTCAGATCCACCATGGCCTGCCATATACCTATCTCCTGGAGTATCTGCACCAAATCTGTGTTTGATTGCTATTAACTCAGTTTCTGGTATTTCTCCAGCATCATTCCACAAAGTTTGCATGGCTGCCATCAGCCACTCAATCAGAGTGTGGTCACCTTGCCCCTGTGGTAACTGTTGGCTCACTACAACCACTGACAAAGGGAGAGGTGAGTTGTAATAGAAGCCAGCTTTTCCATCTCAGAGGCAGGGCAAGAAATGCTGTCAGCTCCTTCGTCCCAAAGGCAGAGTAACCAAGCAGGGAGGGGCTACCCTGGACACTGCTGACATTGCTTGCTTAACTCCCACAGCTCAGCAGGGGGATAGGCACTACAGGAAATCTCTTCCACCATGGTAGGGGGTATCTGACCCCACCCCTGAGGCCCCATCGGCTGCTCATGTTCTCCTTCTGATGGATCACGGGGTGAGCCTGCAGCAGGGGAGCGTCCTCCTCCTCAACATCAGATCGAACAGGAGTTTCTGGCCAGGAGGATGGGCTAAAGGTCCCACTGACAGCAGTTTCTAACTCCTGTTCCAGGACGTTTATCTGGGCCTCTAAGTGCCCTGTTTCCGCCTGGAGGTCCCTTATCACCAGGTTTTTCTCCAAGCTGTGTATTTGGGTCCCCAGGCATGTGGCTTGTGCTTGACGGTCCCTTCTGTGCAGCATCCCACAGGGACTGAACATACGCTTCCTGCAGTTGAGTCAGAAAGACTCATCTGACTCTGCCAGTAAAGGTACATTCCTTCTCGATGCTGTGTGCTTCCGGCTGCTTCAGTGCTTTCTCCACACTCATGCGAGACCCGTCCACTGCCTCCCATGTTTCCACTGGGGCCCATCCTAGCAGCACCGCTGCCACCGGGTGCCACAACCCACGCTGCGGCCACATAGCTGACCCAGGAGCATCATGGGCTTAAGACTTACTCACCTTATCCTTTTGACTATGTCAAATGTCAGGTTCGAGCCCCAGTTGAAGTCTGAGAGGAGAGGGTGCACTGGGGCCAGGGATCTGGAAGAACACTCAAGAGAAAGCAGGTAGAGGAGACAGTGCTCTATTCAGCAGCTCTTTCACAGTGCTGGTGCTTCATTTATACACCTCACAGACAATAGTGGCTCAGAGCCAGGTGATGAGCCTTCCCATGTTATGGCTACATAGCTGTGGTTATATAATGCAAAGAATTGTATGCCTGAACTCCAATCCCACTGAGTCATGCAGGATGTTTACCTCAGTCTATGCCTTCCTGTCTGCAGTGCAACCATGTTCCTTACATATATGTACAAAGGAAGGACTAAGGATACAGTATGCCATGGTAAATAAACAATGCTAGGTTCCTGCTCTTGTGGCATTCAAATTTAGAAGAAGAAACAGATAATAAACAACCAAAAAATGCATAGGAAAAGTTTATGTATTTTAAGTCTAGTGGCACAATTAAATGGTGATATAATAGAGAATTACTACAAGGGGGTGTGTGTGTGCGTGTGTGTGTGTATTTTGCAGGTTGGATTCTCCATGAAGCTGATTGTGAGACAGAGATTAGTATACAGGAAATTTACTAGAGAGCTACCTCAGGATCAACAACTGTGGAAGGGTAGAGAAGAAAAGCAAGAAAGATTGGCAGAGAGGAAAGTTAACCTGTAACACTGCTCAACAAAGGCCTGAGTCCAACAGGGCTGCCAAGCTGAGACAACCCTTCAGAGTTGTGCCACATTGTGGCAAAAAGATGAAGCATTTTTACATTCACATTTATCAGTTGTTGGGTGCAAATGATCTTAAGAAGGGTGATATGAGCTTGGGAGAGGTCCAGCTAAAGGCAATTTCCAAAGAGAACTGACAGCTGAAAACTATGAGCCCAGTAGCTCCTCTAGAAGCTAGGGAAATAAATCCTTCAGTCCTGAAGGCAGATTTGGGTGGTAAGTTTTTAACATCCACTACAGTCCATCTCTTCTACCACTTGGACCCTCTTCTTTATAGAAATTCTGGGAGCAGCAACTCCAGAACTCTGGTGAGTTTCTTTTCCTGGGGAAAAATTTGTAAGAGGATTTACAAGATAAATTATAACCCTTGTTGTTGCAACTAGTTTTGAGGCCACAACTGACACTCAATATCTCTCTCATCTAGTCTCCTTTCCAAATTCTTCTTTCCTCTGTTACTACTTTAACTGGTCTTGATGGCTTACGTGGTGGCATGACTGGGATCTTATCTCTGAAGTGCCTGAATCCCTCTTCACCTTTTCAGTCCATGTTTGCTAATCTCGTCTATTCACAATCAGGATTAGACAACTAATTGGGTCACCTATGTCCCACACATATTCTTTCCTAGTTCTGTTCTACAATAGCATCTCACCCACCTCCTGATAATGATCATCATCAATTACCCTGCCAGCATGGTGACTCCTCTTATTGGCTGCTGGTCCCACAGCAAAAGATTGTAGCTTAAAGCTCTATGGGTCTCTTGCTGTGCTCCTAGTAGAAGTGTTTTCCCTTTAGGAACTATGAGCTCTAAACCCATAGAGCTCATATTTGTGAAGACAGGAAACATTAATTCTCCAAAAGATCATTGAGTGAAAACAGTAAACACAAATCCCATAAGAGGGGCCATTCCTGCTTTTACCCTTTGAATCTAGATTCAATGTATTCTTTACCCATTGGGGACACAAAACCATATAAAGGTCTTGATTTATAGTGTACATTGTATCCTTGAAGGTAACTTCCTTTGAACTGTCCCATTGAACTGTGACCTCTGCTATACCTTCATCAGACTGTACTTTGTCAGGATGGCAGCTTCTAAGTAGTATAGGTGTGCTATAACCAGTGGATCCCATGGTCATGCATGCTTTTCAGCACCTCCTCCATCAGCTCGTCTTACAATGTATTGCTGCTGAGTATATCTAACCTTATGACTTGGTGGTACTAAAATCACCCAGCTCAATATATAGCAACTCTGGCTCCATGGTCACTTGATGACTCATGATCAGATGCTTCATCTCTCCCAGGGCCTGGTAGCATACCAGAAACTGTTTAATAAAAGTTATATAATTCTCCACCGTAGATGGCATGGCCTTGCTCCTCTTCAGCCCTAGAAATCTTTGTTGTGATTCTCCTATTTTGGATTGCCATTAACCCAAGTGACACAGGGGCTTCATTTGGCCTACTCCACTATTATACCTCTTATCTCTCAGGCCAAGGAACTAATTCAGGTCATGTGTCAACTACCAAGTATGTCAATTCCAATTATACATTTGTAGAGGAATCAGTGATTATCAGTTGGGCCTGAGGATTCTGCAGACACATTGTTGAGCCAGATCTGGGCCAGGACTACATTGGTTACTTCGTTTTCATGTGCCCCTCCTATAATGGAGGGTCAATGATGCTTCAAGTCCTTGGTTATCAGTATAAACCTGGATGTTGTGAAATGTTTGGGTAGTCTCCTTCACAACTATACAGTTACCAAAGTAAATGGCCATTTCTCCCTTTTGTGAACATGTAAAGGAACCATTACCATATATACTTGCCTGGTGTTATGGGATCCTTCCTTCCAGGGACCCAGCCTTTCCTTCATTCAGTGGATTCCAGATCTGAAAATTTGCTCAGGTTTAGAAGCTAAACAAGGAATTTTGACTTTTTGTCAGTGTGACTGCCCACAACCTCTTGCTCACCTGTCCTTGATTTCTTCTGATTGTATAGATTGAATGCTATGCTTGCTGGCTGCCCATCTAGCTTGACCCTAGGGATAATGTGTGTGTGTGTGTGTGTGTGTGTGTGTGCGTGTGTGTGTGTGTTGTTGTTGTTGTTGTTGTTGTTTTAACTATCTCCATAGCTCTCTGTGGGTCAGGTCCTCATGGCAACTCTGATTTTGCAGCTCATTACAGTAATTACACTCATTGCTTCTGATGGTAAAATATTATCATCTGGCCTCTATTGCTATTCTTATTGTGATCTGTGAACTCATCTCTATGATCTTCTTTACTACCATCTACCCTGTCCTACAGAGGAGATCCACCACTGACCTTAGTGATGCTGGTGTTCCTCTCGTCTATGTTTTCCCAATGACCTTGGGAAATGGTATATCCTCCATGCCCTGCTGTACAACATATTAATCCAGTAGGAATTCCAGACTTCCATGGGATAGCTATTGTAGCATGCTCGCTTCCAAGGGCCTTTCATTCCTTTTACTACTGCCTGTTTCAAAAAATTTGGCATTTCTACCTTAATTGGTACAGACTACTGTTTTTTCCATATTTCTAAGTGTCATTTTAGGCAGCATTTTCATATCATCTCCCAGAGTCCTTGCCAGAGTGTTAAATCTTGTGTCTACTGGTGCTCCCATATAAATATATTTTATGCAGTTTAATATTCTGACTTCCTTTTGATCCAGTACCCTCTGAATTCAATCCCATAAACATTCTCCTGGCTCGTACTGTCTCGTTCAGGTTGACTACGTCCAGCAGCTTCTTTGAGGTCATTTCTTTCCTCCCTTAGTAGGCCCATCATTTCTCCCAGCCAGGTTATATTGCGATATAACCTCCCTATTAGACTATCTGCCAGAAGAAGAGGCAGAGGCAGGCCATGAGATGCAAGTGTAATTTTCAAGGGAGAGGCCTCTGCATCATCATCAGGAAAGGAAACCACATTTCTAGGAAGGAGTGGGCTACTTCTGCATATGCAAAAAGTTTGAGGGAACTCCTGAGGATTCCACATTTGCTGGTACATCAACCCAGGTGTCCCCACACTATGATTTGGGGTGCCATTCTTTCCCAATCAGGACCCTGGCTTTGGTCTAACAGGCCTGGTTGGGAATTTTAAAATCTTTGGACTTTGTTACTTAGGTGATTCATTTTTAAGCCTGGGTCTTAGCTTTCTCTGCACTCTGGATGCAAGACATTAGAACCTCTTTACCTTCTACGTTAATCACTTGTAGCCTTTTGTTACCTTGCTCCAAAGCATTAATCATGCTTAACACAGGCCAACCAATTCTACCCTTGCTAGTGGATTTCTTTCCACAAGCATCACATCCCAGTTCCCACAGGTAAAAGTGTTAACAATTTAATTGTTGCCTTGTGCTAGAGCTATTTCTGTCCCACCTATATGCAGTGAAGGGGTTCACAGTGCCAAATGTCTGGCAGGTGTTCCAGCTCCAGAATGCCATGTTAGTGTTTGCTTTCTAAGATTACTCCTGGCAGCAACCTTTGCAGTTTTAGTTACCTTGGACTCTGAGATGTAAATTAGTGTACAGAAATATCCTTGGGAAATGCTCTTGGATCAATAGCTATGTAAGGGGAAGAACCAGGATTGGACAGGGGAGAATTTGGGCTGTGATATATTCTCAGCCAAGGCTTCTGTCACCTGTTGGGGAGTGCTGAGGCTAAGATGGCCCTCCAGAGTTGTCCCACATTACAGCAAGGTGTCTGTGCCCAAAAACTTTGCCGATGACAACTCATTGGATGTAGACTGCACCTAAAAAGGTGCACTTTTTCCAGCCAAAGTCAAGTGCTGACACCTTTCTCAACAGCTGAGATTCCCTGAAGGGGAATCTCAATCGCACATCACAGTATTTATTTAAAAGATGCCTGTGCACAAAATTATCTAGAAGAGTCAGGGAGGGAATCTTAGGAGAGGTGATATTTGGGCTGAGGTCTAAATAACATGAAGAGTTAAGGTTGGGAAGGGTGTTCCAATTTTGAGGTACTAGGGCTCTAAGGCAGGACAAGCTCAGCATATTTGAGGAGCAAAAAGAGGTCAGTTAAAGCATAGTAAGTGGGGGAGGAATGCACTCAGATAACCATGGGGAGATGGGCTTATAGGTCACATGAAAAAGGTGGACTTGAAGTACAACAGGTAACCACTGGAAGGTTTTAAGCAGTGGAGAATTGCATGATTAGACTTTTTTTTTTTTTTTAAGATAACTCTAGCAGCAGTGTTGAAAATAAGTCAGAGACTCCTAAATTTTGCTGCACAATGGAATCACATGGGAATTGTTACAAAATGCTGATGCCTTACCCACAGGCCTTCTGATTCAGTTAAGTGTGTGATATGGGAATGGGAAATTTTAACAGCTCCCCAGTGAGGCACAAGCAAGAACGTTTTTGGGGTGGGGACTAAAATCCTGGGATTTGATGTCAGCGAAGTTGTCTTAAAGGGCCCACGAGTCATAGTCTTGCTTGCCATGAACTTGTCACCCAGAGCCTATAATCCCTTCACCACCTCTATCTGTACATTAGGAGTGGGGTTCTGAACTCCAGCAGGAGAGATGCCCAGCCATGCCTTTCTCTGTCCTTGTCTTATTAGCTCAGTGGACACCAGCCCATAATGGCCATGATACCTTGATCTCAAAGAAGGGGGATTTGGGTAATAGAGGTAGCTCCTACACCTGTAGGAGCCCCTACCCTACCCCTGGAGCAGGAGGAAGGAGCTAAATAGAGCAAGCTGGAACCGTGACACTGATTAGCATGTAAAAATCTAACACATGCATGTAAAAATCTAACCGTAGCATCTGCACATTACATGGTGGCAATAAGTATTAGTTTGTCAGTTATAATTACTAAGCCATTTGTCCACCTATGTGGTTTCTCTAGCAGATTGACTGTACTACACTGTGTGATGATTAAGGCACACTCTAGCACTGGGTTTCTCAATCTCTTTTTTCATTATTGCCCATACAACACTCTCAAATCGAGGAACCTTTCAAACTTAAAAAAAAATCCAATTTGCCTTCCCCATGAGATGTTAATACCACAGATATATTGTATGTTTATTTCTGATGGTTAGTTTTATGTGTTAACATGGTTGGGCCATAAGGTTCCCAGATATTTTGGTCAAACATTATTTTGGGTGCTTCTGTGAGGTTGTTTTTGGATGGGTTTACCATTTAAAATCAGTGAGCTTTGAGTAAATCAGATTACCCTTTATGATGTGAATAGGCTTTATATAATCAGTTCAAAGGATGAATAAAACAAAAAGACCAGCCTCTCCCAAGCAAGAGAGAATTCTCCAGCAAACTGCCTTTAGACTTCATTTGAAATATCAGTGTTTTCTGGTCCTATAGAATACTGCTTTCAGACTTGAACATTGACTCTCCTGGATTTTCAGCCTGCCAGCCCACCCTGCTGATTTTGGACAGCCTCCATAATCATATGAGCCAATTCCTTATAATAACTATATATTCGTATAAATATATACATATATCCTACTAGTTCTGTTTCTCTGGAGAAACTTGACTAATATACTATTTAGGTATTGTATGTATATTTGGGCCTTCTATGTAAAAGTAAAATTTTTTCATCCTACCAAAAAAAAATTATTGCCCTTTTGATAGTGATATGGACTCTGTTGAAAATGAATGCTCTAGAGCCAGATGACATGGGTTTAAATACCAAACTCACCACCTACTAGCTGTGTGAACTTAGTTAAGCAGTACAACATCTGTGAGCCTCAGTTTCCTCAACCTTATCACAGGTTAAAAATGAAACTGACCTCATAGGATTTCCATGAAGATTGAACCAGTTAATATCTATAAAATAGTGACTAGCAACACATAGTAGGTACTGTGTAATTGTGATCTATTTAGCATCTTTACTTTGCAGGTAGGAAGTAATTTATAATTGCTCGGGTGCAAGAGACTCTGGAAGTAATTGAATTGTTTCAGATCCTGATTCCGCCACTACTAGCCTTTGGAATGCTTTGCCACTTGTGAACAGATATTATTCAAAAACATGAATTAACAATAAATAAATAAAAACTTTGCAGGTGATTCCAATGCACAGCAAAATTTGGGAACCAGTACAATAGACTGAAGGAGATCAAGAGCAGAACCTGGGAAATCAGTTAAGTAGACTATATTGAATCCAGGCAAGATATGGTGGTAACTTAGCCCATGATGGTTGTGATAGAGGTGGCTAGAAGTGGTCGTATCTTGGCTACCATTCTGACCTCTTCTCCTGCACTTTTTCTTACTCACAACCTCCATGCCGCTCTTCATGCTACTCCTGGACTCACCAAGCCCATTCATGTCTTGAAGCCTTTGCACTTGCTTTGCCATCTGACTCAGACACTTTCCCCAGATCCTTACAAGGCTTCCTCTCCTACCACATACTCCCCTCTGTTCAAAGCTACCTCCTCAGAGACAGTTTCCTTCACCTCTCTATTTTAAAAGAGCCCTTTTGCCCCCATATGTCAGTCATGGACCCCTTGTCCTGATTCAGTTTGCTTCATAGTGCTTAGCACCACCTGATATTGTATATTCATGTGTTTGTTATTTGTCCCTCTACTAGACTGTAAGATCCATGAGGGAAGGGTCTTTATCCAACTTGTTCATTCCTGTTTCCTCTATGCCAGGTTGGTGGATGTGTAACATTTTTCCAGGAAGCTCATAGCACATGTTGCCCTGATCCCTGATGTGGTAGGGATTTATTATCATTACTGCAGTATTCTTCATGCATAGACTCTAGTGCCATGTAATCCACAGGGATGAAATTACAAATGAGTGTTCCGCAATTGGGGTTAATTAATGTTCTCTATCCATCTCCTATCCTTCATCCTATAATTCAGAGCCACGCTCCTCCTCCCTTTGGCTTTGGGAGCTCCATGTTTATCTAAAGGATGTTGGTATAGATTAGAAACACTTAGGAGCCATATTCATAACTAAATGTTGACACCCAACCTGATTAAATTCTAAGCCACTGAGCATTTCTAGGCTAGAGTCTCTCCTAACCAGTTTTTACGTGCTGGGTTCTTTTCCGTAAAGGGCAGTAGCAGCCCCTAGCCACAATATGCTTTATGGGATCTCATTTTTATACCTTCCCCAACCCTTGCTTGAAAAGAGCAGGGTACATTTCACCTCTGGTGACTATCATGAAACCAAATATGATTTCTCATATTTAGAGGATTAGGCAGGTAACACAGCCATTTCTCAAACTGTGATATCATGAGTTAGAGACAAAATAGACATTTATTGAGCATATTTTCTGTGCCAGGGACTGTGCTAGATTATTTTACATGTATTACTCTTCTAATTTTCAAAACAAACTGGAAGTTAGATGTCAACTTTACAGATTAAAAATCATATTTAGGCTTTTGAAATAATTTGTTACAGGGTTTGCAGGTAAGAGGTAGTATTTCACCCCTGGCCTTGTATAATTAGGTTCTTAATAAATGTTTCTTGAATGCTTGATAGAGTAGAGCTGGGATGAGAAACTGGACCCAGCCAGTCCCTAATCTTAGACTCTGTCTATGTAAGGAAATGGCTGGAAAGCACCATAATCATAGGGTAACAGCATCATGGAGGTATGTCATCTTTTGTTTCATACATACAAATAAATCATAATATCCTCACTTGACACTATTTATACTTTTCAGAATCAGTTGATTGAGAAATGCAGAATAACCATAAGCTATATTAGGTTACATTTTTAAACAAATTTATATTTAATTTATTATAATGGCATCTAGAAACTTGAAAAAATGTGGCACACATGTAATAATCAAATATTTATATTCTTCACATATGCTAACACTTGGGTAAATATTATTTCAATTATATAAATGAGGAAACAGGGACATGACAAATGAAGAAACTACCCACATGTCAGAACTGGGATTTGAACCCAAGCAGTCTGGCTCTGGGACCCCAGCTCTTGACCACTATGCTATAGAACCTCTATGAAGCACCTATACTATTTATTCAACCCAGAATTGGTGCTTGTTCCCATGCTGAAGCTTCTTCATTAACTCCAAAGCCTCTCAAAGAGCCATGGTTTTATGGATGGAGAAGTATTGGCCTAGAGCCCAGGCCAAAAGATTTTCTCTTCTGCCCCCCTGGCCACCTTTCTCTACTAGTCCCTCTGGGCCCAGCACAGTGTCAGACACACAGAAGGCCTGAAAATGTGTGTGTTATGAATGACTCAGCACATGCACGAGGGGACAGAATCATTGATATGGTTTGACTCTGTGTCCCTACCCAAATCTCATGTTGAATTGTAATTCCTACATATTGAAGGAGAAGCCTGACAAGAGGTGATTGAATCATGGGAGCAGACTTTCCCCTTGCTGTTCTTGTGATAGAGTTCTCATGAGATCTGGTTGTTTTGAAAGTGTATATCACTTCCCCCTTAGCTCTCTCTCTCCAACTTTGCCATGGTAAGATGTGCTTCCCGTTTGCCTTCCGCCATTATTATAACTTTCCTGAGGCCTCCCCAGCCCTGCCTCCAGTACAGCTTGTGGAACTGTGAGTCAAATAAACCTCTTTTCTTTATAAATTACCCGGTCTCAGGTAGTTTTTTTAATAGCAGTGTGAGAATGGACTAACACAATTACGAATGGCAGATAAATAAAATCAGTCAAGTGTACTGTTCTGGCTCTGAAATGCTGAACTCTCCTTATCAAACATGATCAATTGCAGCTAGAAGCTATCCTGAGCACTACTGGCCCCAGACTCAGCAGAATCAATGACCTGTGAAGCTCACTGGTGAAGCTCAAAGCCCTGTACTGTGGACTATTTGTGCCCCCATAAAATTTATATGGTGCTATATGTACCCTGAATTTGATAGTATTTAAAAATGGAGCCTGTGGGAGTCATGTGATTATGTCATGAGGGTAAAGCCCTTCTGAACTGGATTAGTGCCTTTATAAAAGAGGTCCCAGAGAGCTTGCTTTCTATCTTTTTGCCATGCAAGGACACAAGAAGACAGCATTCCATGACCAAGAAGAGGGTCCTGGCCAGAACTAAACCATGCTGGCACCCTGATCTCACACTGCCAGACTCTGGAACTGCGAGAAATCAGTTTGTATTGCTTATGGTATTATGTTACAGCTACCTCAATAGACTAAGACACCTGGCTACTTGCTTCATCCCCAGACCTTATCTTGTCAGTGCCACTCCTCATGGCCTGTCAGAGACCATGTTGTACTTGCACTGTGTTTAAAGACACAAGTTATTTAAGTGGCCTTTCAAGATGTTGCTAGACATATAGTCTTATTTTTCTCATTTGACAAGAGGAGTGATATAGCCTAACAAATAATGAGAAAATGGGTGAAGTTGGAAGCATCGTAAGAATGGTGCCTAGAATGACCCTGGGTCCCCTATATCCCCTGAGTTGTTCAGAGTTGAAGAGCATCATTTGGGACCATCACAACCCCACTGCAGCCAACCACTTGCAGCTACTGTTGATGCCTCTGCAAATAAACTACTTTTTAATATTTTTGTAAGAAAAACACATAACATCAAATATACCCTCCTAATAAATTTGAAATGTACAGTACAGTATAAATAACTATATACACATTGTTATATGGCAGATTTATAGAATTCATTTTCATCTTGCATAACCAAAACTGTATACCCATTGATCAGCAGCTTCCTTTTTCCCCCTACCCCCGGCCCATGGCAACCACCATTCTACTTTTTATTTCTATGGGTTGACTACTTTAAATACTTCATATATGTGTATTCATGCAGTATTTGGTCTTCTGTGACTGGCTTTTTCCACTTAGTCTAATGTACTCAGGTGCCATCCATATTGTAGCATGATAGGACTTCCATTATTTTAAAAAGGCTGGATGTTCCATTGTACGAATATAACACATTTCCTTTATTCATTCATTTGTTGAACATTTACATTATTTTCACCTCTTGGCTATTGTGAATAAGACAGAAATGAACATGGGAGTGTTAATATCTCTTCAACAAATTGATTTCATATTCTTTGAATAAATATCCAGTAATAGGATTGCTGAGTCTTGGGTAGTCCTATCTTTAGCTTTTGAAGAACCTCCATGTTGTTGTTCACAGTGACTGTATCAATTTATCTTCCCGCCAACAGTGCACAGGTGTTCCCTTTGCTCTTCATCCTTGCCAACACTTGTTATTTTCTTTTTTGTTTTGTTTTGATTTTTTGAAGGCCATCTTAATGGGTGTGAGTTGGATTATACTTTAAAAAAATTTTTTTTGCATGTTGTGTTTTTTATATGCAGCAATTTTGCACATTGCAGGAGTGGTGCAAAACCTTTAAAGACACCAATGTGGAACACTCAATTTGGAGCCTTTGTCTTTGGAAGGGAATTGTGTTTGCTTTTCTGCCTTGTCAGTTTGAAACATTTTTATTTGCTAAAACAAAATATGTTTATTTATTTCTGATTAGAATCCGTATCACTTCAGAGAGTCGTATACTTCTGGATACTGATCTCTCCAATGAGAAAAAGATGGAATGAGGGCTAGGAACTGCTACTGGTGCAGCCTGCCTCAGAGATCATTGCCTGATAACCAGTGTTTAGCAGTCTTTTCAAAATAAGGGGTCCACTTCTATTGGTGACAAATCAGGACATTAGTGGTTCACAAATCAGGTAACCACCAAGTTATGTCATAAGGGCCTAAAGGGTTAAAGCACCCCAAAAATGATTGCTTCCATTTTTTTCACATGGTAGACCATCCAGTACTCCATTCATCAAGCATGCTTAGATCTTTGTCACCTGTGAATGAAGCTCTATAACTACATGTCACAAATAAAGGCCTGGGAGATTGATTCAGCTAGCTATCCCAAGAACTCTGTCACAGGTCAGAATTGAAGTGTCTTGGCAGTGGTAGGTACCTGTCCCACAACTGCCAACCCCATTTGTCCCGATGCTTCATCTCTAAACACACAGAATGGATACAATCAATCTCCTTCCAAATGTTGACAGTTCCTGCTAGTCCCATTTTTTTTTAATTGCCAAAATGTAAGGGGACACGGGAATTCTGGTATGGTTTGGAGCTGTCATGCCACAAGACATGTAGGAAGTGGGACCATCTTGCTCATCTTCAGCTCTGGAAGAAACTTAGCAGAAGATGCAATGCAGAAAAGAATGCCTCCGGGGTCAATTCCTAAAAGTTACAAAATGCCCTTTTGCTGTACTTGGGTCACTATCAACTTGAAACATCTATGAAAGACATAGATGATATGGCTTATATGGCAGGCAAGAACTCTTTTAGCTAACAAGTTAGAAAACAAAGGTATGAAAGGAGCTGCTTGTGGTGCCTTGAATGTATCATTCTCCAGAATATGTGGTCACTAGTGTTTAAAATCTGCTTTCTCAGGTTTCCATGACTACTGGACCAGATGGTGAAAATCCAGATTTCTGAAAAGGATAAAGTTCTTTCATTTGGCTTGCATACCTGGGCAAAAGAAGTGAGGTTTCCTCTGGGGTTATCTGTAGTCTGCTGCTTTTGACCTCTGATCAATATATTTTGTTCATCACCTTTTCCTCGTATTAGAATTTGTGAGTGCTTGAGGCAAAATCTCATCCAAATCTTGCTGAATCCTTTACAATTATAAAAAGGTCATAAGGGCCTTTTGATGTCTTGACAACCTACAAAGCCTTGGCCAGTTCCTTTCTTCTGACTCAGAGGCAAAGTATACCACAATACTCCAGTAGATCATGGTCTCATTTGAGAACTTAGAAGTGAAGAGTATTCAAGGATTTCATCTCCGGGAGTCAGTCCATATTGCCTACTTGCCAGGCTGCCCTTGGTTTCAAGGTGTAAGTTCAACTGGAAAGTGAAAGAACAAGTTCCATGAGTTTTCCTGATGCAGACAGGAGACTCCAACAGCTGGTGTCTTGGTTTTGCATGCCAGATTTGGAAGTCCCAGCAGACCAGCATGAGGACCTTCTGGGAGGAGTATCTTGAGGAACATATTTGTTTTCTGTCTGTGTCTTTATGTTTTTCCCATGTGAAATAGGAGGAAAGAGTAACAGAATTTTTTGCAACTGGGAAGTGGTAAAGTAATGGGACTGAAGCCTTTTAACTTCTAGGTCTAGCGCTCACCACAGGAATCCTGATTCTAGAAGCCTGAGGGTGGGGAAGAAACAAATCACATAATTTTCAAGGCAAATGTAAAATGAAAATATGACTCCTGTTCAAAAATTATTACAAAATTCAAGACAAGCATTAAACCAAGTACATAGAGCCCTTCTAAGCTTCAGGCCCTGTGTGAGTGCATAGGTTGCATGCTTACAAAGTTGGCTCTGGTTATAACAAGCTTCCAGCTTCTTGAAGGAGTCACTGTGTAATCAAGTCCTGTCCATATAGCTCTGCAGGTAGAAGACCTCTCGTTTGGGTTTATGGACCTGGAGGAAAGGCATGGTGGGGTTTACCCCAGGCCTTAGGTTCCTAATTGACTAGCAAATTGAACCATTTTGTGGTCCTCACCTGAGCACACACCTATTTGGTATAGGGGGGCTTTCCTGGGTGTCCTGTAAAGCACTTATTTCCTGGTGTCCACTGATTGCCTACTCACTCAAAATGCATTACATTTCTTAAAATTTTAAAAGGGAGAACAAAACACAATATGAAATAAATCAGAAGACAACTGACAAATTGGGGAAAAATTGTACTGTAGAGGGCTACAAATATGTGTAGCTTAGAGGGATAATATCCCTAATATGTAAAGACTTTGACAATATTTTGGACAATGGACCCAAACCTAATAGAAAAATATGAAAAAGACATGAGCAGACAATTCATAAGTAGGTATAGAAATAGCCCTTAACCATATTTAAAGCTGGTTAACTTCACTAAGTGCAATACACTGAATATGTGTGTCCCCCTGAAATTTATAGGTTAAAATCTTAACACTTAAGGTGATGGTACTAAGAAGTGGAGTATTTGAGAGGTGTTTAGGTCCTGAGGGTGAAGCCATTATGAATAGTATTAGTGTTTTTATAAAAGAGGCCTGAAAGAGATCCCCCTTGCTCTTTCTACCGTGTGAAGTCATATCAAGAAGACAGCTGACTATGAATCAGGAAGCAGGCCCTCAACAGACACCAAATCTGCTGTTGCCTTGAACTTGAACTTCTCAGCGTCTAGAACTGTGAGAAATAAATATCTGTTCTTTATAAGCCATCCAATTTATGGCACTTCCTTAGAATAGCCTGAGAAGACTAAGACTAACTTAAAAGAAAAATTGAATTTAAATTTTAAAAGCCTATCCTGAGAAATGGAAACTATCTCCAAACTGACAGATTTTAGAATTAGACGACATTAAAACAGTTATTAAAACTGAATTCTATATGTTCAAACAGTGTAGTAGAATCACGGGAGACATAAAATCACCTAGCTTGTACTTATAGTAATAAAAATTAGTATTTATGATGGAAAATGTATTTGATAATATTAACAGTAAATTAGACACAGCAGAAGGAAAGGTTTCTGTGCCTTGAAGACATAGCAGTAGAAGCCACCTAGAATGAGACACAGAGTTCATCCATATATAAAATGAATAATACATCATGATCAAGTGAAGTTTTTCCCATGATTCTAGGGTTCCTTAAGTATTTCAAAACCAATCAATGTAATTTACTTTATTAACAAACCAAAAAAGAAAACAATAGATGCAGAATGAACATTTAACAAAATCCAACAAGCGTTCCTTATAGAAACTCTTAGCAAACTAGGAATAGAAGGGAAAGTTCTCAGCAAAAATACAAAATAAAGCCTAGACACTACAGCTGAATTAAAAAAGGTTTTGACAAAAACAAATCTCCTACCAGCAGCATATATAATGTATTCCATACCAGAAAGTAGTATTTTTTAACACTCCCTCCTCAATAGAACAAATTTTCAATAATATAAAGAAAATAATAATGCTTGGAATACATACATAGTTTAAGATTTGTTTTATTGACTTTTATTTATAATTCTGACAGTAAAAATATTTTAAGGCAACCAAAATATCTGCAAAGGGTACAATTTAAGTAACCACAACTAATGTAATGCTTTATTTTGTTGCTTGGTTCTATAGTCTTAAAATAAGTAACTGACAATTAAATAATAATAAATTCCACTTTATTTTTTTATATTTGAAAAATGAAGACACTTTTCAAGATGAGTATAACATATACTATGTTGGCTGGGCACAGTGACTCACGCCTGTAATCCCAGCACTTTGGGACGCTGAGGAGGGCAGATCACAAGGTCAAGAGATTGAGACTATCCTGCCCAACATGGTGAAATCCTGTCTCTACTAAAAATACAAAAATTAGCTGGTCATGGTGGCACGAGCCTATAGTCCCAGCTTCTCGGGAGACTGAGACTGAGGCAGGAGAATCGTTTGAATCCAGGAGGCGGAGGTTGCAACAAGCCGAGATCATGCCTATTCCACCCTGGTGACAGAGCAGTCTTCATCTCAAAAAAAATTATATATATATATAATATATATTATGCTCAAATACAGGAAAATTTTGGATTTCTAGAACAAAACTTTGCACCTCAGATTTCACACCATTTTGCTGATTTAAACATAAATAAAAACAAGTTAACGCGGTAGTGTACACTTTTACAATCTTTGTGCTATCATTGTTTGTTTAAAATTGACTCTTTCAACCTAATATATATGTATTCCACACATCAATACAGAAATTGAAGACTGGGATTCCACTGAAAGTGACCTAAAGCAATTCCAAATCATTAGAAACTTGCTACAAAAGGAGCAATGGTTACTGTCAGCCAGGGTTGGGGGCCAACCTGTATAACAGGAAGCTCTCCAAATTAACTCCCTTGAAGAATATGCTGGATTTTAAGGAATAAGTGCTAACAATATGGTAACATGAAATAAAATCATTCATATATATACGAAAACAGAAACACACACGTACACATACACATACATACACATACACATATACATACACATACACATGCATACACATACAACATAAATTATACCAAACTTCCAGAACTTACACCAACAAAAGACTTTGTGGGGAGTGGAGAGTAATTCATGACTGACATCTGGCATTATTCAAAAATTTTTGAGTAAAAAGGTAACAATTAAAAAGAAGAGTAACTTTTGCGGGGTTTATGTTTGTAGACAAACAAGAAAAAATCCTCTACAGAAAATGCTTTACTTTATTGCTTGCATGGAGTGCAGACAACTTCCCCCACTGCTACACCCTTGTTCATCCGCTACTCCGTCCCAAGTTTCTTAGCAAGAAAGTTGTATAATCAGTGTTGTGTATGAGATCTCCAAAAACATCACTATTTTGGTTCTTTGGACTAACTTTTAGTGGGGTAAGATGTTTGGGGTTTTTTGAAGGCTGTTAAGTGCTTACATCGTAGGGTAGAGTGCCGCTAGCACCATTATCAGGTAGGTGGCCTGCAGTTGATTTTGTTGTCTGCCTTTTTCACGGAGTGTCTTTGTCACCCTACACATCACATCTCATCTGGGTCTGCCCCCAACCCCATAGGCAAAGATACCAAGTTTTTTCCACCTTACCCATTGGTGAAAGTGTTCAGTAGGAAATTTGTCTTCAGTGCTCAGCACTTACCCAATCATTATCCTCCATGTCCGGTTAACTGTGGAACTGTCAGTTTGACCCGAACCCCACAGAATCCACTTCCTTCCCTTCCCACACATCACCTCTTCTCTCCTTCCTCCCTCCCCACCATCCTAGAACATGCAGACACACACATCGTTTTACAACAGGTTTATTTTATTTTCATCATCATGGGGCGTACCCTGTGGGATGTAGGATGTACTCCAGACCCTGTTGGCTATTTCTCTGGAGTCAGACTTCTGGAGACTTTTCAGATATAGATGAGGTCTCTGGCCTTGTCCTGAAATTACTGGATGTACAGGGAGATGCTGCAGATAGTGGAGGTCTCCTGATTTTTTGGTCCTGTTGTGACTCATTTTAACTGAGCTCCTCAGTCAGTTGGTCACAGTGGCCACATAGTGTTGGCCTTGCTCTCTTTCTCAGGTTTTCTTAAAGAGGTTGTCTTTTAGGGAGTAGCTTTTTTCCTGGAACTCCCTCAAAGGGTTCCTTTTTCCTTCAGGTTGTCTTGGGAACCTGGAAGGACAATAGGGAGATCACAGAAGGGCATCTGTTTTAAATAAGTGGATAGAGGAGGGGTGGGAACAGGAGGTTCATGAGAAGCAGTACAGGCTGAAGTGGGGGTTGTGCCAGGCAAGGACAGGGTAGGAGTCTTGGGAGGGAGGAGTCAAGGGGAAGATGAAGAGGAGCCTGGGTGGGTCACTCACCTTGATAGGGTTTTCAGACTTTGGTTGAGAGGGGGCCTTCCTCTTCCTCGCCTCTTTGGTGTCAGCAAGTGGTTGTTCCACAACTGGACTAGAAGCTCATGGTGTCCTCCTGGTCATCTTCACCATGTCAGTGTCTCTCAATGGCCTACCTCAGTCCACCTGATCTCCCTATATATACCCCTCCTAGGACAGTGATGAGCCTCACCCCTGAGCTTTGATTGATCAGTAAGCCACTACCCAGCCAATGGTAGCCCTGGGTACTGGGGGGAGAGGCTTAGATATCAAATGCACTATCCTGATAGCTTCTTAAGGGAAGAGGTAATGTGAGGGAAGCTATAATGTTCTGGTTGGAGAAAGGGAGCACTTGTTTGGCACCCCTAAAAGAGCTTCCAGACTTACTGTCACCCTTCTTATCTTCCCATGTTATTTCTGGTGGATCATGTGGCAAGGAGAAGATGTCTCTTCCAAGTCTTTCTCCACAGCCACACCATCCAGTGGTACATTCTGTTTTCTCCCATTCTTCACCATTACCTAGTTTTTGTATGTCTTACCTACAATCCACCCTCGGTAATGTGGCCATATTTAAGTGTCTGTGGAGACATAAATCATCCACTTTCCTACTACAAATTTATCTTATGCACCTGGAAGACTTCTTATGTCATGGCTACCACCAGTAAACTTTTCCATCCCATCTCCTTTTCCCAACATCCATGCAGCTCTCCTCAGTTTTTCACAATCCATTCTAAAAGCACTGTCCTTAGTCTATGTTCAGTGAACATACTTGCTTCACTGGGTATCCTCATCTCATCTCAAACCTGGGGGTCATGGTCATCTCAGCAGATGTTGTACTGGACTCGGGTTTTAACAGTGTAGAAGGGATGAGGCAGATATCCATATGCCAGAAGTTATGTTGAGATATTACATGCAGAAAACTACAACTTAAGACTGATGAGTATTCCCAAGAAGGAGCTTGCCTTAAGCAGAGATGTGTGACCTTCAGGTGCCAAGGTCTTCTCAAAACATGTCCTCACAAGTCAGATGCTATTCTCACCCTGTTTAACTGCTGACACTGTTAGCAACCTACCTTCCTGGGAGCTTGCCTCACAGTTGATACACTGGTAGAATTCATTTTTATGAATAGCTCTAACAAGCTTCCAGCTTCTTGGATGAGACAGTGTAATTAATTTATACCCTTGAAGCTCCCTAGTTAGAGGGTCTCCCATTCAAATTTTTGGCTCTGAAGAAAAGGGAAAATAGATTGTTAAGTTATCCATATGTCTTATATTTCTGATCAACTAGTGTGTTCAACCTGCCTGAGGTCCCCTGAGCACACAATCATTGGGGTTAGCGGGGCTTCCTATGATTTCCTATGCAGCACTTACTTTCTGGTGTCTGCTGGTTGTATACTCATCCAAGGAGCATCACACTGCTTAAAATTTTAAAAAGCAGAACAAAACCATCATAATAAAATCAAAAGGCAACTGAAAAACTGGAGAAAATTTATAACCTAGATAATTAATATGATAACATGTAAAAACTTAAAATTGTTGGAACAAAATACTGAAAACCTGATAGAAAAATGTGGGGAAAAAAAGGCATGAGCAGAGAATTTACAAAAACAATATAGAACTAGTCTTAACCATATTAAAAGTTGTTTAATCTCACTAAGGTAAGAAAATCAAATGAAAATTACCTTGAAAAATCAAATCTGACCCAGAACTAGCACAGATTTCAGAATTATCAGACAGGGCATTAAGATAGTTATAATAACTGTATTTCATATATCCAAAAATTAAGTAGAGACATGGAAATAATAAAATAGACCCCAATTGATCTTATGGAGATAAAAATTATGGTGTCTGAGGTGACAAACACAGTGGTTGGAATTAGCAGCAGATTGGGCATGGCAGAAGGAGAAATTTGTATTCTTGATGACATAAAAAATCAATGCACCATGATCAAATGAGAACAAAAGGGTTGGTTAAACATTTGAAAATCAATGTAATTCATATTAGTAACAAACTAAAAATGAAAAACTATATGATCATCTCAATAAATGCAGAAGAATAATTTTATAAAATGCAATACATATTCTTTATTTTAAAAAATACTCAACATTAAGTTAGAGATAGAAGGAAACATTCCTCAAACTGATGAAAAGCATCTATAAAAGCCCAATAGGTAACATCATACTTTGTGGTAGAACACTGAATGTTTTACTTCTAATGTAAGGATCAAGAAAAAGATGTTCACTCCCATTATACTGAAGTTCTGGCCAAGAAATCAGACTATAAAAGGATATCAGAAACAACAAGTTTGGAAAAGAACTCAAACTGTTTTTATTTGCAGATGACTTGATCATTTATGTAGAATGTTCAATGAAATTTACAAAAAAAATCTGCTAAAATTAGTAAGTGATTTTAGCAAGGTTTCAAGATAAAAGTCAATATAGAAATTCTATATTTTGATACACTAGGACAGATAAACAAAATATTTGTAAAAAGTAAAGCCATTTACACTAACATTAAAGTATGAAATGCTTAGGGATAAATCTGACAAAATATGTGAAAGATAACAACATAAAAAATAGACAAGAGATTTGTACAGTCAATTCATTGGAAAAGATATAGGAGTGTAAATAAGCACTATATACCAATATAGATGGCTATGATGAAGAAATAGAAAACATCAAGTGTGACAAGGATGTTGAGAAATTGGAACTTTCATACGTTGTTGATTGCAAAGTAAAATGGTGCAATCTCTGTGGAAAACACCTTGGAATTTCCTTAAGAAGTTAACATAGGGATATTGTATGATCCAGAAATTCCACTCCTAGGCATCTACCAAAGAAAATTGAAAACGTATGTGTACACAAAGACTTGAACACAAATATTCATAGCAGCATTATTTCTAATAACAAAAATGTGGAAGCAATCTGAAGTTCCATCAACTAAATAAACAAAACTTGGTATATTTGTAAAATAAAATATTATTTGACCATAAAAGGACTGGAGTTCTGATGCATGCTATAACATGCTACAGTTCTGAAATAATTATAATAATTTAAAGAAGATAGACACAAAAGACTATATGTTGTATGATTACACTTATGTGAAATATCCATGCTAGGCAATTCTACAGAGACAGAAAATACATTAGTGGATGCCAGGGGCTTGGACAGCATGAGGTGGAAGGAAGGTGACTGCTAACCAGTAGTCTTACTGTGTTTCTTTTTAGGCAATGAAAATATTCTAGAATAAGGCAATGAAAACGGTTGCAAAAGCTATGCATATACTAGAAACCACTAAATGGTACACTTTAAATGATGAATTTTATGGTATGTGTATTATATATAAATAATAGTTTCTTCCAAACCCCCAACCTAGAATTCTATGTCCAGCAAAATTATCCTTCAAAAATGAAAGGAAAATAGACATTCTTATATAACAAAAATTCAGGAAATTCACTCTTGGCAGACCTGTTGTGCAAGAAATATTAAAAGTTATTCACACAGAAGCCAAATGATATTGAACAAGAACTGGATTCTACATAAAGGAAGGAAGAGTATTATAGAATGAATACATGAAGATAAAATAAAATAAAATCTTTTTATTATATTTTGTTATAAATTGATAATTTACAATTGTATGTATTTATGGGATAAAAAGTGATTTTATAATTTATTTTTAAAATGTGGTATAATTAAATCGGGCTAATTAACATATCAAGCACCTCAAATACTTATTTTTTTATAGTGAGGATATTTTAAATTTACTCTAAACAATTTTGAAATTTAAAATACACTATTATTAACTATACTCACCATGCTGTGCAATAGATCTCAAAAAAATACTTTATTCCTTCTCTCTGAGATTTTGTACCCTTTGACCATCGTCTCCAAATTCTCCCTATCAGTCTCTTTAACCACCATTTTACTCTCTGCTTCTGTAAGTTTGTTTTAGATTCCACATATAAGTGAGAACATGTGTATTTTGTCTTTCTGTGCCTGGCTTATTTCACTTAGCGTAATGTTCTCCAATTTTATCCATGTTGTCACAAATGAAATAATTTCCTTCTTTTTTAAGGCTAAATAAGATTTCATTGCATATATATACCACATTTTCTTTATCCATTCAACTGTTGGTGGGCACTTGGGTTGATTCTGTAATTTGGTATTGTAAATAGTGCTGCAAAAAAAACAGGGGAATGCAGATATCACTTTGATATACCAATTTCCTTTCTTTTGAATATATACCCAGCAGTGGAATTGCTGGATCATATGGAAGTTTTATTTTCAGTTTTTTGAGGAACCGCCATATAGTTTTCCGAAATGGATGTAGTAATTTACATTCCCACCAACAATGTACAGGGTTCCCTTTTTTACATCCTTGCCAACACTAATCTTTTGTCTTTTTGATAATTGCTGTGTGACAGGTGTGAGATAATATCTCATTGTGGTTTTAATTTGCATATTCCTAATATTAGTGATGTTGAGGATTTTTAAAAAATATCTGTTGGCCACTGTATGTTTTCTTTTTTTTTTCATCAACTCTAAGTTCCAGGGTAAATGTGCAGAATGTGCACGTTTTTTACACAGGTAAACATGTGCCATGGTGGTTTGCCACACAGATCAACCCATCACCTGGTATCAAGCCCTTCATCCATTAGCTATTCTTTCTGATGCTCTTCTTCCCCCCAGCCTCTGGACAGGCCCCAGTGTGTGTTATACCCCACCATGTGTCCATGTATTTTCATTGTTCAGCTCTCACTTATAAGTGAAAACATGGTGTTTGGTTTTCTGTTCCTTCATTAGTTTGCTGAGGATAACAGTTCCAGCTCCATCCATGACCCAGCAAAGGACATGATCTTATTCCTTTTTATGGCTGCATAGTATTCCATGATGTAAATGTGCCACATTTTCTTTATCCACTCTATTACTGATGGACATTTGGGTTGATTCTATGTCTTCATTATTGTGAATAGTACTGCAATGAACATACATGTGCATTTGTCTTTATAATAGAATGATTTATATTCTTTTGAGTATATACTCAGTAATGGGTTTCCTGGGTTAAATGATGTTTCTGCTTCTAGATCTTTGGTGAATCACCATATTCACACTGTCTTCCACAATGGTTGAACTAATTTGCATTCCTAACAACAGTGTAAAAGCGTTCCTTTTTCTCCACAACCTCTCAGCATCTGCTATTTCTTGGTATGTCTTCTATTGAGAAATGTCTATTCAAGTCTCTTGCCCATTTTTTAATTGGACTTTTTTGTTTTCTTGCAATTCCGTTGTTGGAGTTTCTTATACAACCCCTTATCAGATGTATGGCTTGAAAATTTATGTTCTTCCAGTTAGTAGGCTGTCTCTTCTTATTGCTAATTGTTTCCTTTGAAGAAGCTT